>NW_020271213.1:1337601-1825097 GCF_002803265.2 Melanaphis sacchari | reverse complement strand
TATTTCAGAGGCAGGTCGTAACACCACTCACACCATCTTGTGCTTATAAAATTGTATTCTTGTACGAGTTAATTGTATTAAATAAAGACTTAATCTTTTAACTTGCAAACATTAGTATTTCTATTTCTACGTTGATATATGTATCGACGTTGACATAACGGACGCAACATAAGTAATAACGGTCATAATAACTAGTGCCAAATATCTTTAATCGTGATAAAATTTAATATGCGATTTGTGATATGAACGTGGTAAAATGATACGGTTAATTTATTTTAAAATATACCGCCAACAACTGTTACTATTCAGTGTGATATCGCCTAGCGGTGGGCGGAGCCACCAACCGCACATTCGTTTGGCCCCGACTTTACTCAAGGTAATTTTGGCAAATTCAATGAAATTGATAGGACAGTCAACTTGTTAAATTGATACCATTATAAGAAAATTAATATGTATAATATATTCATTATACCTAATAAGTACTATTATTAATTGTAATTAATTGCTTTTTTTTAATCTATATTGTTTACCTATTACATTTTGTTGTTATTTAAAGTAATAATATACTATATAGATTGTGATCAAGAATATAGTTTCTTTAAAATAAATGTTTGTGATATTAAATAAATTGTTAATTTATTACCATAATAAGAAAATTAATGTGTATAATATTATAGGTGTTCATTCTACCTGATAAATATAAAATCATGTTCTATTGGTATTAATTTTATTTTTAACTGTTAAATTATTTTATACATGATTGGTAGATATAAAAATGATTTACCTACATGAAATGTTAATTAAAAATATTAATTCTAAATTTTTATTTATCGTATATTGCTGACTCCATAAACGCCCGATGTCTTTCACAGGGGACAATCTAATAACTCGTTGAAAAATGGTCGAAAAAAAATGTTGAAAACGGTTTTGGTATACTAATGATCCACTGATTATGAATTAGTTAAAAAAAAAAATTCTAACCATAAAATATTAATTCTGGGTCTGACAGGGTTAATGTACCTTATAATAATTAATGTAATTATTGCTACAATATTGATTATATTTGTTTAACAAATGCAGAAATAGTAATTTTGAATTGCTGTTTCAAAATAAATTAATTATAAACCTACTGTGCAGTTGCTCGCCGTTATCGTGACACATCATATGTATATATAATATGAGATAAAGATTAGCTCATAAATATTAGTCAACCTTTTGCCAATTAATTTGAATAAAATACTATTTAAGTTGTTTTACCTATGCATAAAAAATATTACTGTAATAGTTATAATGTATAGATCAAGTTAACATAAAAGTTGGATATTTTACTATTTGATTTATATAGTGGTTTAGATGATGTTACAGCCATGGCATACATACATCATATAAACTTAATTATATTTTGATGTTTTTTATTGGAAAAAGAAAAAATGAAAAATAAATCTAACGTTAAAAAGAAAGAGAAGAAACAAAAACTATTTTTTGTACTTGTTATGTTTTTGAGGTAATTTAAATTTCAACTCTTCAAAACAATATAATTTCAAATTACAAAAAAGTGGCGCATGAAAAATGTTTAATAAAAAATAAAACAATTATTTTATTTCAAAAATAATTTAGTAACTTTGTTTCACAAAAATTTTAATTTTCAGACATTACAATTTTTTAGCAGTATTGTGTTATTTAAATACTTACAAACTAATGAATTTCAATAGCAATTACATACAACTTTTTTGATAAGTTAACTATTTCAAAATATTTAGTAAAAATAATAAAATTATATATACTATGTAACTACTAGTTAAATATTCTTTACTAGACATTTTCTAATTATAAACATTGTAACATTTGATATTCAATGTTAAGTATATGTACTAAAATTCCATTATAATCTAACATGCAAATTGTGTATAAATCACAAGCATTTTTTTTCACATATGCAAATCAGCTAATATTTACAACGTTTCTGTTTAAGATAACTGGTTGTAATTTAACATAACCATCCAGACATACATTTATGAGCTTACAGATTTTCATATCGTGCCAGGGGCTCATACATATGTATTTAATGAATGGTATACATATGTATATACATATATATGATACATAATAATATATAGCTAACTTGACAATGTATCAACTAAATGGTAAACTTATAATACACAATATTACATATTAACAAGTTTTTTTTTTTTTTATTAACAGCAATATTAATGTCAATATCAATGAAAATGTGCTAGTAAAGAACAAATAACTATTAAAAGTATATTAAACAATTAATGGTTAAAATGTAATGATAAAATTTTTATTTTTTTTGATTCATAAACAAATAATTAAAATTTGTTGATGTAAAAAGCTTCAACTAATAATTCAGAATCAAATTATATAACTTATTAATTTTTTTTATTAAGTAAATTTATTACTATTTTATTATAAAGTATAACCATGAAATAATCAACATAACAAGCATAAAATTGTTTTTACTTGATATAATAACTGCCATGATTCATGGATAAAATAGAAATTTTTATAGAACCCAAATAGATTATAAACACAATAAGATGTTAGGTTGACTATTTATTAGAACAATGAAGATAAATGTGAGCGTAGGTCAGATTAAGGACTTAACACAAAATAAGAAAGGAGATGTGTCTTGACAAACAATGCGTAGTTTAAAAAATGTGGTTTCTTAATTTTATGTATTTATTCAATTACATTTTAAAATTTACTATTATTAGGGTAACTATGTTTTTAAAAAAATTATTCTTTTCTAAATTTGTGCAATGATTAAATGTATTTTTTTATTTTTGATTTAACGAAAAATTGACAAAATACCAAATTAAAGATCTGACTAAATTATCTAATGATTCAAAAATAAACAAAATAAAAAAGGAATGCCTATTGCATTAATAGATGCAATGATTAATCAGATACAGAGTATTTAAATTATAAGGGTGAGGAATTCTTATCCATTCTTACCAGCATGTTACCAAACACCTTATTCAGACAATAATATTATCAAATTCTTTGCAGACAAAATAATGAAAAAACCAAATGGCGTAACATAATAAGAGTAATATTTTAAATGATCATTATAATCAATACACATTCCACATAATGGCATTAACATACAAGGTCAGTTAACAAAATAATACACCATATAATGGTATTATTTAAAGCCAACTTCTATACCATAAGTTGAATATTACATAAAATTTTGGAGAAGAATATGAATCAGATTGAATATAGTAAATTACTTAAATCTACAAGTCTATCTATTTTTAGTAAATTGTAGATAATAGTATGATCATACAACAACTAGTAAATCCAAGAATTTTACAATAGATTTTAAAAAGCATGTTTTTAATCCAACAGCATTTACAGCCACTAACTGAATCTATGTATGCAACATACTTGTTGCCTATTGAGTAGTAGTAACATTAAATAAACTAGCCTTTTAAATCACTAGTAATGAAATTATTATTTTTTATCTAATATACATAATTATCAAATAGAGGATCTTATACAATAATCGATTTACATTAGATTACACAAAAATAAAGATTACTATTCTAATAAAAAGAAAAATTAAATAAACATAATTGTTATTATTACATTAATTTTTTTAAATATATTTAAAATTTTAGATATAATAAATACAATTTAATTTACAATCTGTAAGGATTTAAACTTGATTTAATATTTTATTATCAGAAAATTATTAATTTTTTTTTTTTTAATTTGTACTTACAGTATAGGCCAATATCTAATTGATCAACAGTACATGGAACAAACTACAAATGGCTGACAAATTATACACATTATATATCTAAACTTAAAATGTATATTAAGTTAAGGCCAAAATAATATTAAAAATATAAATAATATAAATAAGTTATTGATATTGGTGGAGTACTACCCAGAATTAGCACACAAAATATTTAGTTGGAGGATATCCAACAGCAGACAAACTTAAACTTTTTAAACTTTTAAACCCAGCTATGTTTGTAAATGAGAATGTTGAACTTTTAAATGATCGAGTACCTTACGCTTCGAAATCAACTTTTTAAATTCACAATTAGTGCTCAATCCTACCATTCAGAATCCTTAGATAAGCACAAAGTCGCTTCTGGATTAATCCTTTCCAGTTTACTAT
Source organism: Melanaphis sacchari (assembly GCF_002803265.2). NCBI lineage: Eukaryota > Metazoa > Arthropoda > Insecta > Hemiptera > Aphididae > Melanaphis > Melanaphis sacchari. The sequence continues at coordinate 1,820,944 of NW_020271213.1, read as the reverse complement.
TTGCTGTCCGATCGAACTAAATCTTTCTATTAAATAACAATAACGAAATAAAATTTCAAGAAGAGGTTGAACAAGGTTTTCCCATGAGAGCATTTTGAGGACGTAAAGGCATAAAGAAAGTGGATCCTTTATTCTGTTTAATTCATCCGTCTACCTGTATGAGATTTTTGATACCAGATTTAGCAGGTTGCGAACCTTTATTTCGTTACGGAAGAGAAAATACTTTAAGACATAATAACAACAGAGACGTGGTTTCCACATCAACATATTTAAACATCGACTATCCTGTTGCTCGTGCATCTAATATTACTCTACAAATCTATAACGATTTTCCCCGCCGATTGGAAACTATTGGAACTGCATTAAGTGCATATGGATTTTCAGACCGTGAGATCAGAGTGTCAAAATTGATTGATGATCATGTTAGATTTGGAACGACAATGGAAATGAATCATAAACTATCAAGTTTTTTAGTAACTTTTTTTTTAAACTTTTTCACTTAGCTCTCAAATAAACTAATAATGAACTATTTATCAAGACCAGTGACTCTTTTAAAACAGGATCCATTAAAAACCTGGGAAGACATGAAATCTCTTTAACCTTTAATACTTGTAGAAGTTCAAAGAGTATTTTACATTGTGCGATATTGTCTAAAGGTTATTCTCTAAACATAACTAAAGCTGGAGCTACTCTATTCAAAGAAACAGGTAATTGATTTATTATGATAAAATTATTATCATGTCTTTTATATTGCACTAATTAATTAATTTGTTTTCAGTTTATTAGGAAAAATACTTTCCAAATTGTTTTTAGGATCAGTCGATGACTTTATGGTTTAGGAATTGACTATTTAATATTATATTGATTTAAATAAAATATTATTATTATTTAAATTATTATTTTTGCTCAATTCCTCAAATAAGTGTTACATTTGTATTAATAACATAAGAATATGAATTATATTTTATTTATATTATGGTTTGTGTTATTTCATATTTGTTAAGTTAATAAATTTCTTTTAAATTGTTATTTGAATTATACAAGATATACAAATTTTTAGTATCAATTTAGCAAGTGACAGTCCTACATCAATTTGCACTGATGAAACAATAGTACTAAAATACTAAAAATATTTTAAAATTAGAAACAAGGCTTGATTATATTTAATTGACTTAAGAAAATAAACTAAAAATCATACCACAAAAAAAATAACCAATAATAATTATGTCATACATATGTTACACAAATACTTGAGTCATGCGGTAATCAACAATTTGATTATGTTCAAAGGCAGCATCTTAGACCGAATACATATTAAAACAACCAATATGTAGAGACCTCCTACATAGTTATAATATAATTAACACATAGTAATAATCAGTACTTTATATTCAATTAACACATCAAGATTTAATGTATTGTTGTACAAAATGTCTTCACTACAGGGATGTACTGTGAATATAAACTATTAAATTATAACATCATTTTAGATATATAAAGGTAATATAAAGAACTATGAAGAGACAATCATGTAATAAGTTTGAGACTGACATTATCGTTGTTAAATCCGTGCATATTCATTTCTAAAATCAACTTATTAACAATTTTGTTATTTTATTTTAAGTTACCTTACTTCCTACAAAAACTTGTTGTAAGTCTACCCAGCATATAACAAATGCATGTAAAACAATGTTCAAACACTTGTTCCATAGCACATTTCATGATTGTATATATTTTTATCTAATTTTATGATGTTTGTAAAAGTTATATTATATCTTTTTCATTGAAAATTCAAAATTAATTTACTTTTTTTGCCTTATTATTTATTTTTCAAATAAAAATTATCCTGATTTATTGATACCAAGATATGTAATAAAAAATCATAAATTACTTTATTTTATATTAGATACTTATTTAAAGAAAAAATATTCTCATATTCACTCCCCGATTAATTGTCACATCAAGTGGCTAAACATAAATAATGAGCTGAAATATTAAGAAAAGTATATGATATTAAATTAGACTTTATACAAATATTTTTGTAGTTCTAAAATAAATTTTTTTTAATACTACTTTATTATTAATACAATTGATTAATTACCTAATCTATAACATTCCTCTACTTAAGGAAAGCCCATGATACTAAAAATAAGACATGAAAATTATCAAATCAAGTTAATATTTATCAAAATTGCATAATAAGTAACTTGATGCACTTAACTTATACATAAACAGAAGAAACCATGTTAAAGTGATAATTTTTTTTTATTTAATCCCAGTATTTCAATATATGTAAATGGAAAACTAAAATTGTTTTCCAAGTCTTCTTTAACAGATCTTCATGAAGCATTGTGACAAAACTAATTAAAATAGTTAGCTTAAAATATATTTTCTAATAATCGTTAATGATGAAGTTCCTGAACAAGTGTTAAGGGCTACAAAACTTGATTATATATATATTATGGTTAACACTGCAATAGTGCATTGTGCGTGCCAAGGTCAAGTGAAATGCATCATTGATGTCACCTGTTTGCAATAAGCGATTGCACTGATACGTGTTGGCAATTATAAATAAATTGCATCCTGGATATTGATCTTCACTAATAACAAGTAACAAAACAACTCCAAGAAAATCTACGAAATGCAAAGGTGTGGGCTACAAATAACAAGCAACTTATTTCATATATTAGGGAGCCCAGAGAGCAGCAATATCAGATGTACCATAGCCATTAAGACTTAAACACTTTCAGTCACTTAACTGCTATATTACAATTCTACTTGTATTTTAGTTTATATTAAATATATATATATATATATATTGTTATTTTTAATTGTTATAATTATTAATTTAAAACACCCTAAACTTGATTACTGGAAGTGCGCATGCAACACAAGAAAAAGAATTATATTTGTAATCATATATGATTAAAATTAAATATTTAATTACAGTATAATAAAATAAATATTGATGACCTATAGTCAGATTATAAGAACGATAGATAACACACATGCACACGCACATACATACAGGATATTAATTATAAAAAGGCCTGTCACACAGTATCCTTATTGTCTTCTTGTATAGACGATCATAAGTGAGAGTAAAAGACTACGCAGATCAGATATACAAGAAGACGTAAGTGTTGAAGTTTTTAATAGTTAAAATTAAATATATTAAATAATTAATGTATTGAAAAAATGTTAATAAAGTTAACAAGTTTACTTAAATAAAGTGTCATAATTTTTTAACTGATTACCTTACAATGTACTCAAATCATCAATAGAGAAGTCACTGTCAGAAAGATGAAAGGTAATAATATACTGTTTTATGATTAATTTAAAGGCTTATAATCGAACCCCAATATATAAAATATTATAACACTATTTTATATTATTACATATTGTAAAATTACTTCATAATTTACAGTTTTTAAAAGTTATCTCTAAAACTGGTTAATTAAAATTATATAAAAAAATGATCCATTAAATCATAAATAAAAGAGAATATTAACTTTAATAAAAGTGAATACCTTCATTTTGACGAGAAATACATGATGATTACATGAGAATTCTTAATAATAAAACAAATTGTATTATAAAAACTAAAAATAAGGGTGAATAAATAACATGAAGGTAGGGTATCCAGACATTCCGGTTTTTAGAAGTTTGTCTCGGTGTCCAGAAAATCTTAATCGAGACTTTGATTTATCCCAGAACTTAATTAAATAATAAAAGTAGCAACTCACATTGTATGCTATCTACATAAACTTTGATCATATTGTATGTTATCTATGTTATAGATGATATCTACGTTGTACAGAGACTGATGTGGCAACTATAATATTATAAACATCAATAATACACTCTAAAGCCTACATTTAACACATATCATAAGACTTCAACTAGTAGACATATGACTTTCAGTTTAGCTCATAAGTGGTGTGCGCTTGAATCATTTTAGCCTTTATTGAACATAAAGAATGTATAAAAGTAGAAAATATGAAAAATCTATCAATATCTGAAATTAATATTAATGCACCTTTAAATAAACTGGTTTCAAAATAAAATAAAAAATTAGCTCTCAAAATTGAAAAATATACGATTGAAGTACCTACTTAACGATGATTATATACTTTATGTACTTTTAGTGTATGTATTGATAAATCTGTTCTATTTTAAAAATAATTAAATTTAAGCAATATTTGAAAAATAAAATACATAGGTATGGAATCAATATATTTAAATTGTGTTAAAGTGATTTATATACATCTAAATATAAAATGTATACTGGTAAAGAAATGGTTGCTGAAACTGCAGTATCTACTAAAATCGTGTTAGAACTCATGGAACCTTATTTACATTTTTGACAAGAGCTATTCATAAATAATTGGTATACAAGCGTAACTTTGGCTCCCAAATTAAATGAGAAAAAAATACATGTTGTTGGTACTCTACGTGCCAACAGAAAGGGCATTCACAGCTTGTTATAATCAAAAAACTCAAAAAAGGTAAAATTTTTGTACAACAAAGTAGTACAAATGTAGTTGTAATCAAATGATTTCATATTCTACACCTTTGTAAAGAAGTTTGAAATGATATCGAAAAGTAGCTATTTTGTTAGGTACTTCTTTGACTAATACTTTATCCTTATTTTGTAAATTATATAACAAAACAATTCAAAGAACAGTGTTCAAGGAATAAATTGTAGTAGGGTTAATTAAAAAAGATGTTTCTCCAACACAAATTACAAAAATTTAATTCACCTCATAAAAGATGCATGTTTTGTTATAATAAACTTGTAGTGTTAAAAAAGAAAGAAGCACAAAGAAAATGTAATCAAGTTATAACAATCTGTTTAGCTTGTAAAATACCAACATGCATGCTTTTTTGAATCTTATAAATTAAGTATGAAATAGATAAAAAGTTTGATTTGTTTTTTACAAAATTAATACAATAATTTTAATTGTTTTAATAATTTACTTTATTTTCATTTTCTGAATAGAGTATTGTAATTTACAGATATATTTACAGGTACATTATACTATTCATTAACGAATTAGATTGCAATTCAAGTATTTTGGAAGGGCCTTATAAAATGGTTTTGATTACCGTTTTAATAAATAAATACTTGTTAACTGTAACAATAGTCAGGACATATCAATATGAAAACATTAACTGTGTATTACCGATTTTGCACAGGTTTTTGTTTAAAGGGTTCAAACAACATGCTAAATATTAATATGAATTGCGTTATAATTAGACATACTTTAAGTTTTACTAAGTAATATACAGGTTTCATGTACTTACAGTAGATGTTAAAATAGACAGCAATCCATAGAAAAGTAACCGTTTCGGATACTTGGCATGTAAAACAACCATATTCTTAGATCTGGACGTAATCACTGTTCGTAGTGGTCTTTTCATGATTACTCTGTACTTTAATCGCTAGTTTAACCAAAATCTGTAGGAACTGGAAAAGGTTTAAAGCTTAACCTGGCATAATTAACAGATAAAATAAACAAAACGCAAACAAACACGTGTTTTCTAGACGCTAAATTGAAATTTGCGATAACGAACGACGAAAAACAAAACAATAAAATATATTGTAACACGCTGTATTATAAATTATTGTTATTAATGTTATACTTTTGTATGGGAACTCGGATGTGGTGAGAAGAAAATACTAAAATAGTACTTACCTTAATAAAACAGTCGACAAGCAAACTTAGCAAACAACACTGATGATGAAGAAGTGAAGACTTCAAATAAAATAAATGGCTGACCAGCGACCGGTTTAAAATGCGAAACAGTGTACACCGTACGGCTTAAGCGGTCGCGGTACAGTTGCAGCGCTATAGTCGGGCATCGGCATTCCGAGTTATCCGTTTCGTGGTGGGGAGTAGACAGTGGTGGCGGCGGCTTCGGTATTCGGTGGTTACTGGTTACTGCAACGTCTGCAATTGGTAGCTGTTGTGTTCAAATGTGTTGTCGCCTGTCGGCTTTCGACGGCGACGTCATTACATACAATATATATCATAGGATACCCAAAATGGGTTCAGTTTTCAGTGGTTCTCAATTTCTCATCTCGCTGACGACTGATCTATGAAACGAATCAGCGTTCACTTGATCCATATTCCATTATTCCGTTGCGGCTCGACCTTTGATCATATACGTATATGATCATTATTCATTAGTACTATGCTCTGATAATGATAATTTAAAACGGATACGGAACAATAACGTTTATATTTTTCTCCTTTCGAAATACCTACAATGATGAATTTTTAATAGCATTACTGCAGTGGTGTAGTGGAGCGTATACGTCGTAAACTTAATTCTCTATTTTTTCATAAGGCCGAGGTTATTAACACGGTGTATTCCGTCGAGTTCAAGATTCATTGTTTTATATCGAAGTAGCTATACATGACGGATGTAATACGCCGCGCTTTCATCCGCGGCAGAAAACGCCATCGGCTTGCATTTTGGCGGACGAACGCCGGAGTAATAAAAACGCAAACTCCTAATTTTACATTGTTTTAAATTAAGATGGACTATACTGGTGATAAAAAACGTCGAGTTTATACCATAATTTTATGATTTTTTTTTTTTTAGATATTATGCAAACATACGCGGCAGATTACGCTCGACGGATACCCCTTGTATATTGTATAGCTACTGCTAGTCCATCGAAAAACTTCGCAGAATACGCAGTGTATAGCCCCGGCTTTAGTGCGTATACTTATAGAATAACACATGAAACGCGGGTACATATACGCTAATGGGAATGCATTTATTTTATAAACCAATTTGATAAATATTTTTTAATTAATAAATAAAATTTCGAACAAACCTTATCGATTTGACGGTTTCTATACCTAACCAAAACAGTTGCTAATATTAAAGGTATTCATAGTATTTCGCAAAAGCACAAATCGTCGATTTTTTTCGATAGACCAAAAACGTTAATTCGTTTAAAGCTATTGTATCTTTGTAGTGGGGTAAAAATACAAAAATAAATATTGTAAAAGTTAAATTTTAAAACTATTAATTATTAAATCAAATTATTCATTTTCATTAAATAGGTATATCGTATATGTATAGTATTTTTATAATTCAAAAATATATCATCAGTGATCGAGTTTAGTTAAAGTTTCGTATTATCGTATCGTATTTTATCGTATCTAACGAATTACGGCGAAAATTAATAATCATTTAAGATAACTGCTCAATATTATATACCTAGGTAGTTACGTACTGGTTCGCATTGGAGTTAAAAGTCCGATAAGTATCGATAGGTACGTAGTTACGTACCGGTTCATATTAGAATTAAAGTCCAATATGAATTGATACGCATTACTCGTATAAATAAGTCGTATCTATTCTAGAACGATCGATTTGAACAAATACGTATCAATACGCAAAAATATTCTCTATTAAAATATACCTAGATCAACAGTATTTCTACTCACCCTGATTATGTTCGTAAATATGTTTTCTAAAATTTCAGTCACCGTAAAAAAGTTAATTCTTGTAACACACTTAAGCATTGCGTCTTAATCATCATCAATATGTGTCTAGTGTTAGAATAATCTATCATAAACAACTTACTTTTAATTTAAATATGTAGGTATATTTGGAGAAGTTTTTCACTTAAAAAAAAAGTGAATTTAAAATCATAATTGATAACGTTTTGTCATTGGAGGTAAACAGCTACCATTCAATTGAAAATATAACAAAATTTGTTTAAAATACATGCAGTACCAAATGACATTAGTACTAATGTTAACGGTTTAATATTTGTAAAAAGAGAACAATGAAACAAATATATTTCCTAGTTTGTTACTACTTCCTATTCCACCTTTAGTTCCTATTCGCCCCTTTTGACGATACAGTTTAAAGTATAAACTTATTCCTAACTTATAAAATACACTATTTATTTGCGTTTATGATTTATTAAAAAGGTTTTTTTGACACTTATGGGCTATAGCCTAGTATTTTTTAGTAAATATATAACAGTTTAACATTGTAATTAAACAATTATATTATCTATTGCACAGCGTAGGTATACTGACCATAAAGTTATTTATATACATTGTAGGAACTAGGAAAACGTATTAAACTCGTATGAAACGGATAAGATGCTAACTGATCTCGACAATTTTCACAAATAAAATTAAATGAAGAAAAAGCTAGTGTGTGAAAAATGTTATAATTTATTTATTTGTTTATGTGTTATTTTTAAATTGTCATTTGCCTATTATTTTAAAAGCTAAGCATGTTAGGTGCCTAAATAAATACCAAATTTAACTAACAGTAACTCAATACACCTGTAGTAATTTCAAAGAGTATGAGATATATTTTATTTTGTATTTTAATATTTTTCTATAATTCTGTTAATATGTATATTGTATGTATAATTGAAACTAAAAAATTCTTAAAAATGAGGTTAAAAAAACAAGTAGTAGAAAACATAGTTTAAGTTTTACTTTGTAACTAGGTTAAGATAATAATAATATTAGAAGTAGGACAATTGTATGTATAGGTAATGAAATAATTAGTATATAAGGGAGTAGATATTAAGATATGTCGAGGGAGGTCCACGAGTCGTGGCACAGTAATAAAACTTATTGAACTATTTTGTTTGTTAATTTATTGTGTACGTACGAGTGATCGGTGTATACGACAGTACCTAGTAATAAAGTGACATAGTATATTTATGTAATTATAAATATAAAATAATAATAATGTATCTAGTATATTAGGAGGGTGTTTACATGTCAAGCACATTTTAAGCGTATACTCACTAAAAAAATTACGACTACATCACTGAGTATTCAGTATTAGTACTTACTACTCAGTACCTACTCAACTATTAAGTATAAACATATTATTATATCTTATCGTAGATTTTCGATTTTTTTTTGTTTATTTATTTCGTTAAACTTTTTAAATATTTTTCCATTATAATGTTATAAAAAACGTTTTGAAGCCTTGATTCTATCAAATAGACACAAACATGTCTCGAAATATTTCTATATTATTCAAATTGAATGTAAAAGCCCATGTTTTATTACAAAATACCTACATTGTCTATGCTGCGTAAACGCGTACCTATTTTAAATACCTATTATAATATTATTACAGAGGCAATAACTAAATTAATAAATATATGTATATTATATTAAGGTATCTTTTAAAATGGTTAACAAGCTAGATAACAAATTGATATTCATAATCTAATATCTACCTATATATAGCAGAGTTACCTATTTGCAAAGATTACGTAGTGTCACTGACGAAAAATATTGTAATAATTTAAAAAGACCTTTATAATACAGTGAAACCTCCACTAACGAACACCTCCCAATAGCGGACGTTTTTTGGGGAACGGGGACATTTTCACTATTTTTCAATAAGAAACCCTCCGAATAACGGACATTATTTTATTAGGGAATTTTTAAAATAATGGTAAATCCCCAATAATTATTTGAAAATAATACGTATTCACATACGTATGCACTCTCGTAATAATGTAATTACGATAACAAACTCGTTAAAGGACGATATGATTACGACAAATTCGGTTATCGGTGAAGCGGTTGTGTTATGACAAAAGTATGTCAGATACTGACGGTTTTCGACGCGATGACTACATTAATTATAAACAAAGCTCACCGATTTTTTCATACAAAAATAATTTAAAAATACATGTACATAATTTTAATTTTGATTATAAAAATATAATAATTTACAATAAATAATAAGTAATAACATTATATGTATGTATATAATATATATACATACATAGTACATTATTATAAAAATAGATTTCAAAAATGTATCCCCTCTGAATAACGGACAAAATGTTGGTGACCAAGAGTGTTCGCTATTTAGAGGTTTCACTGTATTTTATATATCGGGGTTCGATTATATGCTTTTAAATTAATTACAAATTAGTATATTACCTTTCTTCTTCTGACAGCGACTTCTCTATTGATGTTGTAGTGAAGTTTCTGAGTAGGTATGTAGTAAGGTAACCAGTATATATTAAATAATTACAAGACTTTCTTTACTCAAGTACACTTATTAACTTTATTATTATTTTTCAATACACGAATTATTTAACTGTTAAAAGGAATAAAATAATTAAGTAATCCAAACACGTGTAAATTAATTAACAAACAATTTAATATACATTGTAATATACCTAATAATATAACGCACTAAAAAACGTACGACAGCAATGGGTCGCGTAACTCGACTGTCCTATAATAAAACATACTATAGCAGTATAGGTAATATGAAATGTTACACACAAATAAGAATGTGTCATCTCAGCAATTTTGCTTCCCTTATAAATGTATAACTATATAGCTAATCTACAGTAGGTAATACTACTTACTTATTGTGTGCTATCTACTGGGTAATAACTAAATTATAATTTAATATTTCGACATTAACATATTATATTTAATTTTAACTAAAAATAATTTTAACACTTACGTCTTATTGTATATCCGATCTATGTAGTCTTTATACTCGCTTGTGATCGTCTTAACAAAAAGACGGTAAGAACACTGTCCTTTGACCATCGGTGACGACCTTTTTATAACTAATGTCTTGTATGTGTGTGCGTGTGTACCTATGTATGCTATCTATTCCTATAATTTTATCTTATTTAATACTAACAACTTATTACTATTATAACTATCAAAAGTTATCGTAACTATTTTAAATTATTTTATTATACTGTATTTAAATATTTAATTTTAATTATATATGATTGCTTAGACGCACATCATTACAATATATATTGTTTTAAACAGTATTATTGGTATATAACAAAATACTAAACGTTATAACTGGCATACATCAGTTATTAGTAGGTACCTAGATAATAATATATCTATAAAAATTGAAAATCCATAATGATCAATTTTATGCGTTGTTATTCGTTATTAAATTAATTGTCTGAAACCTATTAGTATTTAGAATAACAATATTCATTTATCATTTATTGACATTAGTTAAACAGATAAATATTAAAGTTCATAGTGACTAAACTACTAAGCAGTATCGTTTGTATTAAAAAAAAATAACAAATTATGATGGACTAATAAATGGAAAACTGAGAAATGCTACAACTAATCATAAACTTAAAAATCAGAAATTCAGTACTTATATTAATGAAATGTTTTAATGGTGTTTTCGAAAACGAACTTAGAAATTGATAGATCCTAACATTTAGCAAAACAAATAAGAAATAATTTTAAATTCTATTTTATTTACTGTAGGTACAATGCAGAGCAGATTATTACCACAAAAGTTTTTTTTTTTTTTAATAACCCAGACGATTCTATTGTTGGAATACGATGGTTACTGGGTTTTATGGTTTACGCCTACTTGAATATTTCCATAGCGATACGGGCCCGTAGCCACAGTGGGCTAGGGGGGCATTGCCTCCCAGGACTTAATCGTTTCTCTCTCAGCCCCCTCCACACAACCAGTTTGTTACCCGAAGATAAAACGGAATCTACAAAACGTAAAAAAAAGACTCCTATAAACCTCAATGTTAATATTTTAAGTGAATCATCTAGTAGGTACTTAAACATATTATGTCGAAAACGATATTATTAGTATTTATCGTTATTATACAAACCTACCTACCTTTTATTATGTTATTAACATAATAAAATCTAAAATGGAAACTCGTTTAAAAAAAATAATGAACTTATTAAAGCTATACCTAATACATACAAATTGAATTAGGTATAATGATTTCAAAATATTTAAGGATCTTAATATTAGTATTTCTTCAAAGGAGAAGAAACAATTTATGTAAAAAACTATTTTATAGAAAATAATATATTTATAGATTACAACTTAAAGCATTCAAATTTTAAAGCTATATTTGAAATGATAGCAGCAGTTGAAGTATTTGGATATAGCTCAGCAGTTTGGGAATCGAAGTTTTCCTACTTGACTTGAAAATCCTCAAAGGCAATTAATGAAACATAACCAGCTTGCTGTACCTTGTCATCTAATCAATGCATAAAAGAAATTACAAATAATATACGTATTGATATAATTTGATGTTTTATGTTATTTAAATAAACCACATTAATATTTACTTGTTTATTGTCTTAATTTATATTTTATAAGTTTAACAGACAGTATTAGTTACTACTTATGAGTTATAGCTATTGATTAAAAATTATAACTTAAAAACCACAGAGTATAGAATATAAACATATAATTAAGTATACTTACCTTCTAATACAGTTGTTAAATTAAATTAATGTATAGTATTTACTAATATGAATTATAATTAATATAGCTTCCACCAGATTTATAGATCTTTTCTTTGTATTCATAATTAAATTTATTATTAACTTAATATTATAATATAATAATGCAACTATATGAGCAACAAACAATAAATGCATTGTGATCGTTGTAAATATTTATGGAAACATACTACAATTCATTTTAAAGATAGGATATTTATTTTAAATTATATAATAATATATTATTTTAATTTAAATTAATTCAAATTTGTTAAATAATCTAGTATCATGTATCAAATTTAATTTCAAACTTAATGGTTGTGATAATGACTTATTTAAAAATTTGAAAATAAAATTTTAGTACGTTTTGAAATAATTTATGGAAATAGTTCATTTTGTTAGTTAACTGGATTGGTACTTATTTTTTTGACATGGGCAATAGAATTTTTTGGCGTAAAACTGTAAAAAGTATGTTTTGATAACTAAATATAATTTTTATGTATGAAAAAGGTTTGTTTTGAATTAAACAGCCATTTTGAACAACAGATTTGAATGGAAAATAGTACGTTAAGATATATTTTAACAACAATTGATTTATCAATGTTTTTTTTTATAAAAATTGATCTCTAACTAAATTTTGAAAATTTTGGCAATAGTACATTTTGGATTTCCACTCCTCAATTTACATTCTATAGTTCCAATTTTGTGTTATTCACTTAAATATTATAGTGTATACTAAATTGATCTATATTATTAAACTAAAAAGTAAGAACATTTGTGTTTTCTTATTAGTATTGTTTAATTTTTAGCAAGTCGTGAATCTATAAAAATAATTATAAAAATTTAACATTTTTACAAATTGTTTAAAAATTAAAATATTGTAAAAATCCAACAAGAGAACACAAATAATGTTCTTACTTTTAGGCTTGATAATAAGTGAATTCACATTCTAATATTAAATCTAACAACACAAATTTGCTATTATCCATGTGTTAAAAGAAACAACATTATGGGTGTGACATTTTCTTAAACGAAAATATATATTAAATATCCTACCTGCCTTGCTTTCATTTTTTACTATGTGGTAGTATTATTATTATTTTTTATAATAATAACAAGTGTTAGTCTAATTTACAATTAATTAATAAGTTATAAAACATAGCATTAAAACATTGCCTAACCTAACCATATATCATTGTTTTGTTACTACACAACATAAATTTTTTAGTGTTATAACATACATAAAATGATAATAAGTTATCCAAGAAAAATAACTGTTGTCATACAATTATAAATGGATTGTACTTTATTCATTTTAAATTAGTTTTTCATTACATTCAATAACATATTTTGTATGTGTGTACATAAATTATGTAAGACATATAAATTAAAAGTAAAATCAGGAAATTAATTAGTTTTTAAATATTTAATTGTATTTTTATCATAGTTGTTTATGATAACTTTCTCGGAGTCATGAATTCTTTGACATCATCATCAGTAATTTTGCTTCTGTTTGTTTGGTGCTCCTTCACAATTTTTGAAATAGATTCAATCAATATTTTTTTCAATTCTCCAGTTAACATATTTCCAGAAGTATAAGCCTTATTAACACATTAAAATATTATATTTATTTGTAATGAAATAATAACAATAGATTTATTAATTATATTTATTACTTTTTCAATTTTCATTAATTCTTCATCACTTTCTAGAAAATGTTTTAAATACTGATATGATATATCTACATCACAATCACCACCTTTTTCACGATGCAATTCAACTGTTTCTCGCCCTCCAGAAAATGCATACTTGTTTATCTGTTTAATAAGAAATAATAAAATGAATAAAGAAAAAAAATCTTTCAAAAAATTAAACTAACTTTATTTTTTATTTCCTTAGGAGTGTCTTTCAAATAGATAGATGAATTCAAATCACTAGCTGACATTTTAGTATCAGCTCCTTGTAAAGACGGTAAAAATGATGAATGAATTAAAGCAGGTTTTAAGTATCCAAGCTTAGGAGCAACATCTCTTGTCATTCTAAAATATGGATCCTGTAAAAAATATTTTTATTATACAATTATTATGATAACTAAATTACATGTAATTCTCACTTGATCAATAGCACATGGAACTAAACAAGGAACTTTTTCATTTCCAAATATAAATGGAAATGTTGAAGACAAGCAAGGAGCAGCTTGAACGGCAGGGAATGCAATTTTTCCGATTACATCACTATCTCCAAATCCAAATATACCTTTTACTTGATTAAACGTAACACTTTTTTGAATTCTTAGTACATTAGCATAAAAAGATGGACATTCACTAAAATCATTTAATTTGTATTTATTTTAAACCAAAACATATTAATGTATTAAGTTTTGAATATTTCTAATACCCCATGAACTGTAAATCTGAAAATATAAATGTGTTCTTTTTGTCAAATCCACATGCTATTATATCTTTAGCATTTTCAACAGACAACATCTTTGCTTCTTCTAATGTTAAATCTTTCCATAAATACTTTTCATCATCAGTCAACTGTATAACAAGAGGTACATTAAAAGTATCTTGTAACCACCTGAAAACAATAAAATATTAACAACTGGTTTGTTTAGAATTTAAAATTAAATAAATAAAAATCTTACTTTGTAAATATAAATGGTATCAAATGTCCAATATGTAGAGAATTTGAAGAAGGTCCTCTTCCTGTATATAAATAAAAAGGTTTTCCTTGTTCATATAAATTTAAAATACTGTGTAAATCTCGATGAGAAAAAAATATTCCTCTTTTAAGGAAATGGTGAACAGGTTTTTTAGTAGCAGCCTCGATGCGTAGCAATAATTTGTCATCAATTTTACTACTACCAAATCTACCTGAAAAAAAAAAAATTACATTTTTATACTAATTAATTAAATATTTTTAATATTCATTGTTACATTATATTTACAAACCTAAAAATAAAAAATTAAATAACAATATAATATAAACATAATGTAATTCATATACCTAATCTATAATTGATAACAAAATGTAAATTAATAATATTTATACAATATAATATGTATATATATTATTCATTTAACACAACTGAAGAAAATAGAAGATACATTTTTTAAAATTTAAATTTAAATTGGTAAATTTACTTTTAACTTTATATGTTTGTACTAAACAAATATCTATAGTTTTCAGTAAGTTAGTTTAAGCTTCATTTATATCAACTCACATTAAATACATAAAGCATTTTATGTTTAAAAAAATATACTTGTCGGACATAAAAAAATAATTGTATACAATATATATTTGATTAGTATTAAAAGCTTAAAAAATATTATTAATTGATTCATCATTTATATAATTAGTTTATAATTTACTAGGTAATAAATTAAATACATAGAAGCAATATTTATTTTAAGAAAAAAAAACTTTTATTATAAATGTAATTAATGTTAATGAAGTTAATATTAAATTATTTGCATAAATATATAAGATGGTGTTTAAAAAGTCACAGATTAAAATAAATACAGTAATATCAAATCAAAATAAATAAAATAATTAACTTTCCTAGAATAGTTTAAGTAAAACTACTGACCTAACTCCATAATCATAGTATCAACGGTTTCAGCTGGGTAACTATGAATCAGTCAGGACATATTATGTATATTATAAAATTTAATATACTATTTATTTCAGATTTTTTCTTAAAAATAAATAAGTTAATTAAATACACTTAATTATTACTTTCAAATAATATATTAAAAAGTATGCAGATATAAGATAACAACACCAGATAGGCAAACTATTGCACTGCTGAGTCTTAGGATCTTTAACAACTTGAATTTTCTAATAATATTAGTACCAATTATTACTTTAAAAAAATAAAATTATGACCAATCACTCATAACACTCGCCAGCCGAATCTAGTCAAATGCATATTATTAATAAATGTTTAATAATCTATTAAATATATGATACTATTATAATTATAACATAGTATAATATAGTATACTTATTATAACTATAATTAATGTTGAGATTGATGATAAAGATACGCTTAAGATGGTTATTTATATTTTATTAAAGTAATTTGATAAACATTAATCAAATAATAATGAAAAAACACAAACTACATAATATTTATCAGGAAAACAACCAATGTTCCAGTGAGTCAATTCACTACTATTCGTATACAATAGTTGAGAATATCAATAGAGCATGTTGAAGGGAATGAATAATTCAACAAAAAAGTAATGTATATTATAAATGTAAAGCAATGTAGGTACTGATCTATATAATAACTTTCTATAAAAATGAAAAAATATCGCAAAAATACAATTTTTGTTGGAAAGAAAAAGTAATTAATAGCAATTGCTTACTAATGAGTTTGTCATAGTCAATTCCTGTTTTGTTCTTTGAACAAACATTCCACGGGTTTACCACATCTTCCTCTTCGTTCTTGTCTTCTTTAGATTGCAATGACAAGTTTTCTATAGATGAAGCCATTTTCAAACGTAGGAAAAATGTAAAAACTAGGTAGGTAATCAAAATCCGCTATGCTGCACAGATGATTGTTGGTTATGCTTATGCATTATATACAACAATTATTATAGGAACGTTATCAGTTATCAGTTATCAGTTATCAGTTATCAGTTATCAGTTATTACTATAACCAATGTGGATTCCGCGGAGGCATGGTTAAACAATATTTTCTATTTATTAAGCCACGCATGGAGGTACTACGTCACGGTTATAACTTAATACTAATAATCATTGCCCATCGGTATTAAACATGAAAAAGGTGGGCAAGTGGCGCCAAGTGGCTATCACAGTATCACTCTGCTGTAATGTACACTGCTAGGTGTCGGTCGAGTGAGTCTTTAATGGTTGTGTAAAATTTGAATTGAATGATAAACCGTTGTACACAAAAAACGATTCTTACTTATAATATCTCTAGACAGTAGAAACAAAGTACCTATTTTTTTCATGTTTAGTTAATTGATATTACTATTAAAGTTAATTATTTTTCGATTAGTATTACGGTAGGTTGATATCAAAACCTTGTGTTACATTTTCAACCTTTTAGCTATTAAAATTGAACATTTTTATATATTTTTAATTTGTAAATTTCATTAAAATTTAAAGTTTGAGTGTTCATAAAAAAAACCTGCCCAAGTATATTTATTATTTTTAAAAAAGCTATTAAAATAACTTATAACTTTTAAGGACTTGTCCAACTTAAAAAACGTGCTCTAATTTTTTGTCTGTCAGTAAAAAAAATGAAGCTGGACTTCTTCAATTTTGTTCAATTTGGACTTTTTGTCCAAGATTTTTTTTAATATGCAGAGTTTTTATAACTCTATAATTTACTCTATAGGTATAATTAAGGGGAAAAGCGGGAAATCTGCCTTCCTGTTATAAGTTAAATTACATTTATTTAAACATAAAAAAAAACAATGATGCATTAATATTTTATAATAATATTTTTTTTTCATTCATGATAAAGATAATTATCTAATAAATATAATATCATTTAATATAAAATTAACATTAAGGCCTTCTATTTTTCATGCCTAATAGATTTTTATTTTACCTTAATCTTCCCCCCAAAAATTTACCTCAGATTACATCTATGGTTTACCCATTTAAGCCGTGTAAATTCCGTTGTTTGGTGTTAAATTCGTTATAATTAAAAAACCGCATATTTATTTAAAATACCAACGAAAATATCAATAATATTAAGCAGATTATTCATTTATAAAATTTACGTTAATCATGAAAATTAAAATTAAATTAATGAAGCGTATGTGTTCAATGCTCCCATCACTATTTGTGTTCAGTCACACAGTGGTGATATCTTAACAAAAACCATCAATGTTGTTCCGTATAAAACAAAGCTATACATAAAAAAATCTTTCGCTATAAAAAAGATGATATTGCGGCATTGCGCTGAATAAACTGAAAATAATAGGTAGGTAGTTATATATTTCGTGAAAACTTTTTTATATTAAAATTTAAATAATTATAGAGCATCACTGCAGTTTAATCTCTGTAAAGATATTATTTTCGTCAAGTAAATTAAAATAAATCAATTAAAAATAATATAGTTTAGAGTTTTAGGTAGGTACTTGTTATGATTTTCAGTTCACTTAGTTCAAAACAGTATTATAATTTTATAGTGAATGTTTTTTTTTTTTTTACTCAGAACAATGTAAATGTCATTGAGGGTTATTGATGTGATGAAAATATTACGAAATAGATAGCTAGACATAAGTAAAATAATATTTTAACTAAAAACTCATTCACATTTTACACCAAGAAAACTAAAACTTATACATAATCTATGCTGTTAGTTGTTAGTGTTGGCTTGTTACTTGTTACCAATGTTACCTACAGGTACGCGTAAGCCGATACCCGCTTAATATGCACACATATTCCAATACTACCAAGAAGAAACGGTAGATGGCGTTTACAGTATACAATTTGTGTTAAATTAATAATTTTTATTTTTGCAAACTTATAAAATTGTTTGTATTTATTTTAATATTATAATCCTTTTGTAGTGGCAAAATAAAGGTGAATTTGAGAAGATGAGTATGTTTTCAAGTACTTGAAAAAAAATGTTGATAATATTTAATAAAAATAATATTGTTATATATATATATGTATTATTTTTATCAATTTTTTTAAATTGACAAATGCTATATAAGCGTAATGGAAGATATATTCAATTGAAATATTGGTGGAAAAAAATATAGTATTCAGATGATATCCGAATTGACATATTTAGCCAAGAGTAGCTAAAAAGTTGTAAATATTATTATTGATTGTAGAAAATGTCCTAATTTATTTCTGCCGTCAAGCCATTAAATAATGCATACACATTACCTATATATTTTTTATTCATATATAGAGTGTAAAACTTTATTTACAACATAATTATTTAAAACAGTATTATTAGATAATAGTGTATAAGTAATACATAAAAAAAAAAAAAAAAACAATATACAATAATATATAGGTGATTTAGAATGATTAATATTATTTTGGATTTCATATTTTAATATTATTTGGATTACAATTACCTAAATTTATCAATATGAATACAGTTATACTGGAAGACGTTAAAATATTAGTTGGTGAGTGCAGAATATAATTATTATGATAGTATAAAATTACAAAAGTGTCTATATTTTTAGTAAGTTTTTTTATTTATTTTAAAATTGTTTCGACATATTTTGATACTTTCTTCAATTTCTTAATTGTAGTATTTAAAAAAAAAATTTTAAAATTGTATTGTATCAATACGGATTACGGGTGATTTTGAACTATAAATTTGTCAAACAAAAACGTTTTAAATTGATTCAAGAGAATAAGTAAAGCGTTTGTCTTAGTGATATGTGTTATGTTGGGACTTTAGAAGAACATATGAGATATATATTTAAGTGATTTAAGACTATTTCCAGTTTGGATAGGCAATATAGAAATAAAGATTTTTCAATGCAAATTAATTTTTAAAATTAAAGCAATAACGATTGCTAACATCTAGTTTTAGTTAAGTTTTATTTTTTATTATATAAATATTAAAATGTATTCATTAAAAGTTAATTTTGAGTTAAATCTGACGCATAAATAATTGACTGAAGATATTTGATTTATCAAACAGTTTTTTAATTTTTATTCTGTTAAAATTGGCTTGATTTTATTTCATTACTGAAACGCCAAATAAAAAAGTTATCTAAGTGTATTTATAAATTGTAAATCAGTAACATTTAATCAATAATGCTGAGTTAGTATTTATATAAATTAGTAGTAGAAGTTCCTATACAATTAAAATGTTTTAACACAGAAGTGATGTCGCCTTGATGTATGTTTAAGAGGACGTCGTACCCGCATATGTTGTCTCCGTCTTACAAATGCGTAACATGGCAAATAGTACTCTCAGAAGATCACGTTTAGCTCCTTCAGCTTGAAAATTAGAATGAATTGACCTCTTTTAAAATTTAAAAGTGAGGTTATTATCTAGGGCATCTCATAGGCTTTTTATTATATTTTAATTTTAAAGCGAGTTATGTTTGTTTTAAGACGTGCAAGCAATTTACAATTTTAAAACACTCATAACTTGCTTTAAAATTAAAATATAATAAAAAGCCTATGAGATGCCCTAGATAATAACCTCACTTTTAAATTTCAAAAGAGGTCAATTCATTCTAATTTTCAAGCTGAAGGAGCTAAACGTGATCTTCTGAGAGTACTATTTGCCATGTTACGCATTTGTAAGACGGAGACAACATATGCGGGTACGACGTCCTCTTAAAGGAACTGTAATAGTATTAGATAAAAATGTGCCATAGTTAACAATATAGATTTTATTTATTAAGATATACGATATCCAAGAAAGAATAGGATCGTGAATCCCATATTTATGAAATTTAATAATTAATAAATTATTACACAAAGTCAATCAAAGGCTTTTTCAAAGTTAGTAAATTATTTTAAAATATTTCCAAAAATATTTAGGATTTCAATCAATAAATTATGTATATTTATTATTATTATTATAGTATCTTGATTATAATAATTTGCATTGTGTTTTTAGAGTTGAGAATTGTAAAAAATTTGAATTTAATCACGATTATATAAAAAAAATATGTGTCAATTTATTTTCTTTAGTTATTAATTTAAGTTTATAGTCAAACCTAATAAGATAATTAGAAGTGTAGTTAGGGTAAGTCGAAATGTATTTATGAACGGTATTAAGGATAGTCTAATAAAAATTAATAACATCGCAATCAATGGTTTTATAGTTCATGCCAATTAATAATGCTGAACGCAGTGATTATTTGTTGCGATTTGCATTGAATCCAGTTGTATATAATTTATTAAGTTTGTTTAAATTATATCAATAATATTATAATCAAAATAACAATTGAAATTAAGAGAAAGTAAAGATTTTTTACATTTACAATTAGTAGGTAAACAGTTAAAAGTAATATTGATTGATTTAGATAGTACCTATATGATTTAAAGCTTAGTATAATATAATAATAGTATTTATTTATAGTAGGTATATACATTTAGAAATGATGCATAATAAAAAAAAAAAAAAAAAATAACTTATATCAAGGAAAGAAGCAAAGCTTGGCAAGCTAACTAATTTTTTAAATTTAAGTTAAGTTATCTAAATAAAAAATAACTAAGGTAAGTTAAAATTAATTTTAAAATATAAATTGATTTGAGTAAGTTAAGTTACAAATTTATCAATAAACTAATAATTTGTTTAAGTTAAAAGTTAAATTCATTTTGTTTAAAAACCTTTAATATTTATTATATACTTATAAACATTTTTATCTCGTTGAAAGGAAAATGTTTACTATTTTGATATAGTATAAACATTTTTAATATTATTATTATTATTTCTAATTATCAGACCGGTTTTGTACAGATAGTTAAGAAAACAATGACGATTAAATTAGCAGCTACTTACTAGTTATATATATTGTATAAATTACATTGTTAGATTATTAAGTATATTAACTATAATATACTCCCAACTTAATGATTATTATTTTCAAGTGTATCATTGTCCTACTCTTGAATATTCATTATTTTCTGACAAACTGTATTTTTTATCTTAAATATAAAATTTAGAATCTAGTATTTAATATATTTTGGAGAACTTAAGATGTATCTAATATTCTAATACCTAACAAGAACTATAAGCACGAAAATATCTAATGTCTTACCCATTTATGCATATGTAGTAAAGCATATATTTATTTAATTCTGTTGACTTAGAATTTAAATATACATTATTTTATTATTTATTGACTACTGTGTACAAATCGTGAAGTATAATACATAATATATAAGTACTTTGATTATGGATACGCAACTTAATAATTTAGGATATGAAGTGTGAAGTTTGACATTTAACTTAAAGTAATATTTTATTGTTAATTGTTATAGCTATAATAATATTCATAAAACAACTTTTATCATGACGAATATGTATGTGTGTGTGAAGGGGCTTCTATCATATTTTATTCTATCTTAAAATAAAGCAAAAATCAATTATAAGTTTATGAAGTTTTGTCAGAATGCATTTTACTAATAAAAACATTTAAGGAAAATAATTTATTTATTGATTGTACAAGATTTTCATATTTCCATATGCATGTTATACATGATTAAAGAAAAAAATAAGCAATAAAATAATAAAATAATTGTTCACATTCATATACATTTCATACGCATACGTATAGGTAGGTACAGTATGTTTATTTAATGGAATGTCAGTAGTCCTAATTCAAAATGTAGTATGAATATTTTAGCTTAACTTTCTGTAATATACCTTTATAACAGCTACAAAATTTTTAAAAATTCTTTGCTTAAAAAAATAACAACATTTTTAAGATTATAAAATATTCATTTTGCAGAGTAACTTATCATAATATTAATGAAAAAAGAAAATTTAAATTAATTAAATGTTGGATAAATGAGAGTAGGTAATTTAAAACGTTTAAACAATAAATTAAATTTTACGATTTTCACAGTTTTTAAAATAGATAATCATTATAAATTCTAAAACGAATATTTACACTATTCGTTTATATTTTGTATTTTTTTTATATCTGTTCAATAAGTTCTATGAGTGTTGTGAATTCTTAACTAAATCCATGTAAAAGAACGTAACATGCATATTTTAATTTTACGTTGTCTTTGTTATACTAACGTACAACAATTAATGGCAAATTTTCGTTCAGTAGAACCAATTGTGCGTGGTTTAGCTTTAATATTAAAGTGAATTTGATCTATTATCAGTGTTAAAAGTAAGAGTATTATGTATACTTAGGCTTTGACTTTTTTCGATATTTTAATTTTTAAGCAAGATTTGAGTTTTTTTTTTTTAGTTAAAAATTTTCATTTCTAACTTCAAAATTAAAATATTGAAAAAGCCAACGATTAAGCAATTCTTTTCTTTAATTTTGATTATAGGTCAATTTAATCAAATATTTATTGAACACAAATTTGCAATGTTTGTTAATAAGACAGATACAACTCTTAATAGTTCATTTTAAATGTTTTTAAATTACTCTGAACTTTAAATCAAAGATGTTTTATCTAAATTTTTATTTTGTTAATGTATTATATTAAATTATAATTTACTAGTACTTAGTAGCTCAAAGATAGGTATTTAAAAATAAGTACCTAAATAAAAACAATAAAAGCTTGTAAGGTCATTGATAAGAGACAAGACTCTTTACATATCATAATTTCAAAATTCTTATGGCATTTTGCATGCAATGTATCCAAGGAGAAGATTCGGGTCAACCCCCCCCCCATCATTGATTAACTGAATGTTTAAGGTGCAAACTACAGATTGTACTAGTAAAATTATATTATTTATATTAAAATAAATGTAATATTTAACACTTCGTTTAATTTTAAGTTAATAAATCAATATGTTTGTTGTTTTTTTAATCACATAATTGTTTAATATTTTAAAAATGTGGATTCCCTTTGAAAAAATTCTGGGTACGCCCCTGGGTAAATGTAAAATAGTTTTAATTTTAATTTTATGAATTTATTCTGAGGTATGTAGAAATTGTATTAAAAAGTAGGTAACTATTTTGTTGTAAAAAAAAGTGTAGACTTTAATTTTCTATTGAGTAATGTATACGTGTTAAATTTGAATTCATTGATAAATCATTGCATACGAAAAATGATTCGAAATAAAGATGATCTGTCTGCCTATGTTATCAAGTATATTTTATAATAAATTTATATTACAATTATGTAATTTATTTTACTTGTAAAAGTATATAGTTATATTTAATTATTTTAATAGTTTATGTTAAGTATATTAATTTTTAAATCAATATCGACTTATTGTAGAATAATGTGGATAGAGATTTAGGGTATAAATAAGTAATAGTATAAACTATAAGCTTAATCTAAATATTTTGAAAATGTCAAAGTATTAAATGTAAATGGAATTTAATAATATAATATGTACCTACATACAAGTTTTGAGACTCTACGAATACTTAATATTTTTTAATTAAAATCATTGTGTTTCGTTTAAATATTTAAATGCATTCAAATTTAAATTTAAAATGTCTATAAAAAGTTGTAATTAAATATTTTTTAGATTTTTTAATGATATGATTAAATTTTTTTGAGAAATTTTGTAAAAACTTTTCAAATTTTTTAATCGAGGAAATTTTTTTTATCAACATATTTATAGAAAAAATTTTTTTAATAAAATGGAAAATTTCAAATATTAACAATAGTCAAAAAATCATTTGGTAAAATTTTCAAATATCGTTTTATCATTCAATTTTAAATTACAACAAAATAACATTATCAATTTTGTCAAAAGCTGATATTGCGTGAAAAATCCTGTTTTACTCAATTATTAAGAAAAGTACCTTTTATTTTTGACAGTTTTGGTTAATGTTAACATTTGACATATTGTATAGTATAGATTATATTACATCATATATAAAATACGAAATTTTTAATTTAATTAATTTATTAAATTTTGAAATGTGTTAATCCCTTCAGTGATTGATATTAAATTTTCTTTGCACACTGTAAATTGATTTACCCGAGTCATTTCAAGCTATTTATATTGTATTTGTAAATTTTCAGTTTTTTTTTTTTTTTTATAGCATATTTATTAAACTAGGTTATAGGTTAAAAAATTCAAAAATGCAATACAATTTCCCACATAAGTTGATGGAGATTTAATGGGCTTAGGATATTCAAGGAACTCGTATAGATAAAGGATATTTTCCAAGGTCTTGCTAAATATTGTAACACCAAAACAGAATAAGTAATAACATACATCATAATTAAGATTATGATCCTAAATGTATTAACCGCATGTTTGACTTATCTAACATATGTAATAGTAACTAGTAAGCATCAACTGTAATGGTACCTTCACGAATTACAATTGTCTTGTTGATCAATAACAATTAATAGTTTTTCAAAATGATGCAATATCAATGACGTGGGTCAATATGCAGATCTCAGGTCAAGCAGAAGTCGAATGGAGACGCTATATATTATAAAGTAGTATGCAGTAACAGTATTTTTAGATTTTGTTAAACTTGAGTTAAATTAAAATTATCTATTTTTAATTACACTTGAACGCAATCATTTAAGATCCACAACTTGGTGTGAAAAAAAGTAGTTACACTATAGGGACTTTAAACATTTTTTCGGAAATGATTTGTCATTTAATTCAAATTTAACATATCAATTACAGACTGGTAACAGTGATCTACTCAATGACGAGGTACACTCAATAACTATTGTATAGCAGAATGGTACCTAATTTCTCACTTTACCATGTACATGAAAATACATGTTATTTATATTTTAATCGTAGATATAATAGGCATTATATTGTAGGTATAGTGATATTATCCATTTAACTAAAAATTAGTCAGTTAGTCATAAGTCATAATTTATTAAGGATATATATTTGGGGTTAAGTTCTTTGAATATTTCGATAGATCACGGTGCAAAAAAAATGTTTAACGACCATTATTTTTAGCTATTCATATCCTATCTATAATATTCTATATTTATCCCTATCCTTCTCATAAAAATAAAAATCGGAATGACGAGTGATGATTACCCTAAGGGGCATTCTAGGCATACGGTCTCGTGGTATCACATCACGTTATAGTTATACGTATGATCCCTCGAAGCTGAACTTTTAACTTTCCTTTCTCAACGCCATTACGGAATGTATACATAGTATTATAGTTATGTGTCTTCGGGTACAGCCGTTGAAAAATATCACATATGGCGTTGATCAAAATTCGAAATGCCCGTATCGAACATTCGTGTGAAATGCATTAACACAATGGCTGTCGCAGGTATTAAACAGACCGGAATACATTATAATTTATAAATATACAGTATTACACGCGGGTTTTGCGAAACAAAAGTTTTTTAAACGAAAAAAAGAGAAGAAACATCCGCTCTTTGTCCGACCTGCGATCAACTATGATATGTATCATAGTTTATATTGTAATGACGAACGACTTTGTGGTGCGTGCTCCGAATTGATAGTTATAATAACTATATTATAATTTATTATTATCATCATTCCGTGGTCGTCAACGTAGTGTGAGTGCGTGTGCGCGTATTTTACAACATATTATTATATTGTAGTGTGTGCACGCTTCCCATATCCTGGGGCGGCAGCGGCAATGAGCATAAATTTTTTAACGGATAAGAAACATCTTATGCCGCCGAGCGAGTGACTGCGTCCCGTTTTTTGTGCTTTATTTATATAAGTGCTTTTATTTCGCCTTCTCGCTACCGGAGGAAGGGGAGGGGAGAATATAGGTACGAGGGTGAGCGATCAAGCGAGTGAGAGAGACGTCGGCCCGTCACATCGCGTTTTCCGTGATATATAACAAACCGACGTCGTTGTCGTTGTCATCGTTGTCGTCGTCGTGTGAGAAAGTCGGCGGCGGAGGATACGGTAATGGTGTTGATTTTTTCCCCAGTGAATTAATGATTAGTTAGTGGCGAAGCCGCCTGACGGCGCGGCCTGTTTCAAAGGTATATAATGTGAGGGCAGCGCGGACGGTAAAACCGCATACGCTCGCACGGTATCACCGTGGTCACCGCCACCCGCGAGACAGTCACGCGTTGCGCCTCGTTTCGTGTTGGCTTCGCGAAACGCTGTCGCGCCGCAAACGTCACGAACAACGACAACGACAAAGGCAACAACAGCAATAATATAATATTCATAGTCATATTATTATTTCAATTGTCATATAGTGTTGTATTTAACGCCAAGACAATGTCATAATTCGTAAAATATATTTTGATATTATTTTATGGTATTACTGCACCCCGGCGACACCAGCACCGCGCCGAGACGTCTTCGTAGTAATTTTACATGGGTAATATTATTGTTATTACATTGTTATCACGATACGATAAAAATATTTGGTATCGTACAAAATTATATTTTATTGTTATGTTGTATTTATTAGTATTCGCCTCCACGCACCTTCTTATTTACACACGCACATACATTGTTTTACACATAACACTCATTGCATAGAATTTTCCCGCTCCGTTCCATATTTGTATATAAGTAGATATGTACAAGGCATAGACATTTATAATAGTCGTGTAAAAAAAAAAAAACAATTTTATTTTACAAGATCGTATATTATAGTAGGTACGCACCGGATTGTGCTGGCATCTTTTAAAATTTGAGACGTTAAAATTTACAAATGATGACACTCATTAAATTTTAACAAGCCGTTAAATTTATGAAATCTCTATAAGATCATCGTTGGCAATTGTACATTTTGGCTGTTAGCGTGTCCATTTAATATAATATAATGATAAGCATTTTTAGTTAATATAATATATAAAGGTACTTAGAACATTTAAAATGTATATATGTATAGTTTATATTATAAATGTACGAGAATGCACGTGCGATGGGACGTCTGACGACTGTAAATACGGAGACTTGGAGGTTAAACTATAACGATAATAATAATACAATTATACGGAATAAAACTCGCGAACCGTTATAATTGCATCAGTAATCAAGACCGTATTGACAATATCGCTAGTTATGTTATTTCATTATTTTTCATATTTTGTAACCCCCTGTGACGAGTTTTTGTATTTATAAAAATATACAGACGACAGGCTCTTTATTGCATTTGGAATAAGCATTCTATATAATTTAATAAGTTCCGTATTTTTATACTACCAAACTTCGCTATATTATTAATACGAATCCCCGTGGAATATTAAGACACTCGACGAAAACAAATGATTTGCAAACATTTTTATTGAAACAGATATGTTTAAAGATTTTTCTTCTTCAGCTCAAAAAAAAAATGAAAAATATTGAGTACACGATCGAAAATAATGATTAACAGGTGATTATTCGATTTTTCTTAATTATATTTCTTGGTGTAGAGAAAAACAACCGAACAATTGCAAACATAATACGCACTTCAACACGAGAAATTCGTTTTTGATAAAAATTGAACGAGGATATTTTGTTGTTTTTTCATAAAATAATAATACTAGATACTTGGAATTTTCAAAGACGTTTTGATTGAGTAATATTTACTCAGAGTTTACATACATTTTTTAAAAAAATTGTTCATTTTCGAACTAAAATCAAAAATGTTTCATTAAAAATAAAATAAAAAAATACTGTAAATTTTATTTAAACAGATGTTTTATGAATGTCTTAAAATATATTATTTTCATGACTAATAACTAAGTATTATAATATAAAATATATATTTATAAATATTTTTTTCAGGTAGAACTATGATGTTTTTATGTTTTATCATTGACAAATTATCAAAACTGTAACAAATTATAA
This sequence comes from Melanaphis sacchari, assembly GCF_002803265.2. Classification (NCBI taxonomy): domain Eukaryota; kingdom Metazoa; phylum Arthropoda; class Insecta; order Hemiptera; family Aphididae; genus Melanaphis; species Melanaphis sacchari. The sequence continues at coordinate 1,792,258 of NW_020271213.1, read as the reverse complement.
AAGTTTAAACATTTTTCAACTAAGATGACATTTTATTTTTAAATTTTAGATCGTTTAACAGACACAAAATTTACATAATTATGTCTACTTTTTTGATAATATTATATAAAATTGGAAACTGAATTACTACTTATTAAATATCTATGATTTTAAATCTTGATTCATTAATATTTTTTTGTGAGTAACTTAAAATATTTATATGTCCTTTACATTATCATATGATTTTAATAATAATATTATCATGTATATATTATTATAAAATAAACTACGTGAAAAACCATTGTCTTTTGGATGTGATAATCTATTACTGATTTTCAATTGATATCAATGTTCTGTTTTTGAAATGAATAAAGTTAAACAAGTGCCCAAGGCTCAACAGTCAATCTATATATGTATATGGTTTGTTTTTTTATTTACATTTTGATAAATTTTGTAATTTGGGTTTTAGTAATAAACAATTAAATATTTATTAAAACTAAACCATTTCCAAAAATATTAAAGATTTATGACATTTTAATGTTTTATAAAATATGGTATCTATACAGTTTCTAATTTAAAACTCTTTTGTTCAAGATTTATTTTAATATAATTTTTAGTTTTGAACATTTAACCTAATATTTTTAATACAAGGATATTGATACGAGATTCATTAATCTATAGAATTAAATATAATATGTTTAAAATCTAGATTTGATGATTTGTTATTTTAATAAATAACTTTCAATAGTGTAGACAAAGTTAATTGATATGTATCGCTCAAAAAAATTATACAAAAGCAATATCATCTTCTTCAAATATACAGTTAATAATACATAATTATTCTGTGCCGTACAGGTAAGCACTTCGTTCTGATTTTGATAATTTGTAAGAAAGAAAATAAAATAATATGTAAATAATCTTAAACGTTAGTGCACGAAATAATATTTACTTTTTTTTTTTTATACTTTAACGCGGTATTTATTTTAAAAGCTAATAGTTTATATGTTTTTGATTTATGTAATTTATGATTTTTAATTAAATAATATTATATTAAACTGTTTTATTATTTAATGATAATATTTTAAGACTTGGGGAACATTTCAAAGATTTTTTTTGGCCCCCATCTTAGAATCAATAGTATTATTATAAAGCACTTATTTGTAATAAGTGATTTATAATATAGTATATACTATATAGTAATAAGTTATTACTATACAAAAAATGTTATTTTATTTCCTTAATGTATCACTTCAAATTATCTTTATTATTTTGGTAATATATAATTAAAATAAATATACTTTAATCATTTATAGTATCAAATTTAAACTTCTAATAATATTAGCTAATATTATAAATGGAAAAAAATGAATTATGATTAAAGTATAATTTTACTTCTATAATATTAACATACTTAATAATAAATATATAATAATTAACATAATATAATAAAAAAATAATAATTTGTATTCATAATTTAATCATACCTTAAGTAGATTTAATTGATCCAATAATTAGACCAAAACAAAATATTTAAAAAAATGTATTGTTTATATAAGAAAAAATAATAAATTCTTAAAAGGTAAGGCTTTGGGAAGAATATGTTCAAGGAAGTGTTATTAAAAATTACTCGTTGTGACAATACATTTTTTTTTTGTTAATTAAAAATGGTACTGAAGAAATTTCTAATTTTTATAACTATTAACTTTTTTAAAATGATTAATTTATTTTATTTTTAAAATAACTTTTTGGGATAGTAAATAATAAACCTTATATGTATTAGTTAACATTGACTTTGATTTTTGTATTCTAAAATATTTAAAATTAAAATATAAAACTTATTTAAATCTTGTTTATAGTCATTTCTTAAATTAAAATTTTTAGTTGGATTTTTCTTGGAATCAAAATAAGGATTGAAATTTCCTTAATTATTTGTATTGTATTTCAATAATTTAAACTTGACATGTTTACATTAATAATGATAGTTGAGCATAATTTACTAGAGTTTTAAAATAATTAATATTTTTTGATTTAGATGGTTTTAAATAGCTTAAAAACAAAACAATAAAATATATAATATAAAATATTTATTTTGTTAGTAGTTAGTTTTATTACTATAGAATAAATTATTTTAAGTTTCTATTACGATTTAGTTTAATTAAAATTCATAAGTTAATAATATATAAATTACTTAAATCCATAACTCTAATACACTTATCTTAATTAAAATTGAAATTTTTTCATGTGATTATTTACTTAATTAGTGATTTACTTATATCCTGTTAAAAACCTATGCTTGTGGTTTGCAGTTTTTTTTTACTAATTTAATTGTTTCAATAAATTATGACACATATGATGTACTATGAATATATATTTAATAACCAACATTTACAGAATTAAGTTGATGATTATGATGGATAAGTCAGCAGAATATATTGAGAAAGGCTTGATTTCAATTGGTAGATTTTGTTGTATTCCTAATTTTATAATGGAGAAATCTTTTAATTAAAATGAGTTTTGAGTAAAATTTTGCTAATTTTAATTCCCAAGAACGGTTACAGTGTCGTTATGGAATTGCCGATTACGCATAAACCTATCTTTTAAAGCTACTCAAAGATTTTTTTTAGATTGTATGTAGTTTTTTAAATTTTGTTTGAGTTTTGGCGAGTCATATCATATATTATGTGTATGTTAAAAGTGGTCTAATTATTGATGTATTTGATATAATAGTAATCGTTAAATTTGAAGTTTTGAGCTAGTTTATTAGAGGTCATAAAATGTTGATTTATGTATAGGTCTAGTTTATTATTATATTTATTTGTATTTTCAAAGTTAGTTTTTCATCAACGAATACTCCGAGGGGTACCTATTTAATTGATTGATCTTTATTATTCAAATTTATGGGTTTATTATTAATTATTATTTAAGTATGGTTTTCATATCTCCTTAGGGTAAATGTATTTGGTTCAATATTGATTGGGTCGAAGTAGGGTTTCCATTTTGTGAACAATTCTGGTATTAGATCTAGTGAGTTTTGTATGTGAATTATTGAATTTTCTAGATTTGTTTTTTTCGTTATGATATCTGTATTGTTTGCATAGGTATATTTTTTATTTAATTTTAATGAACTATCACTATAATATAATGGTTTTAGAATTAAAATAACTATTAATTCAACAATTATATTAAGTTCTAATATGATTTAACGAGTTTATAGAGCAAACATAGATGACTGATAAAATGCCTATCATTAAAAGTTGTTGTTTTCAAGAGTGTCAAACACGTTATTATATTTATGACATGAATACATCACGAAAAAAAGTTTAATATTAAGGGGACTTTGTTATTGAGAGATTTTTGTTATATATAAGGGTTCTCTATACATAAATCTTATTATAAATAACTATACTTTAACACAATCATAATTTATTGATTTAAATATTTTTGTACAATTTCAATAATACTTGAATTCAATTTATGAAATATATTGATGTTAATATTTTTGATAAAGAAGGGCATGTAGATATCTAGCTATTAATAACCATATTAGATGATTGTGACCTAATCAAATCAATATAAAATGTATAATTTTTTTATTATTTTATTATGTTTTGAATAAATAATAAATTTAAATATTTTTATGATAATAATACCAGGCACTATGGTATTTTTTTTGAACAATATTTTAGCACATAATTTATCCGAATTCACTGACTTTTGCTTTTCAAAGAATTATGAAGATCTTCATTTTTATTTAAACTGGTCCATTATTTTTTTTTAACTTTAAGATTTAACTGAATATTAAGTTAACAATATGTATTATATTCACGTTTTATTATAATGTAATGTATTTATAATGATTATATTATAGTAAATATCGATTTCGATTACCGTAGAAATATGATAGGCATTATTATTTAAAGTGTCGTATTATCGAGAGTGTCAAAATTATTACTATATTTATGATAGAATAATATATATATGTACATTATCAAGAAGTTTTTTATATTATTATGTGAGTGTAAACTGGGGCTACAATTATAAATGTATGAAATATTTTAATATAACATGGTTAATTTTAGAATTTAATTAATACAATTTATTATTAACAAAGATTGTTCGTATACATGTCATTAATCTTTTATAAAGTACCAAATAATGATAATGATGTTTCAACTTTTTTTTTTTTTTTAGTGAGTTTCAAAAGTTTTAACATAAAACTTTGTGCACTATTAAGAGATGGTTTTAGTTAGTTTTTAAGTTAAGGAATTATATACATTTTTATTTTTAGTAGTGTATGTATTATCTAATGGTTAAATTAAATAATTTAATGATTTGATCAATAGGTACTTTGAATATAGTTCGATTATTCATCATTTGATACTAAATAACATGCGTAATAATATATATTTAAGTCGTTTTGTAATCTAATTTATATTATGATAATTTAAAAGAATATTTTTGATTTTCAACAGAAGTAAAAAAGCAATAACTCTATTTTATAATGATGTGTTTTGTATTCGTATACACTTTTAGGGACACTAAAAATATTTCAAAAGTTTTGTATAGTCCTCTTATAGATTAGAAGTGGACACTGGACAAACTTAGTACTTCAAATTTGACAGAACTTTTATTTATTTTCAAGAAAAAATAATAAAGTATGATACAATTTTAGGTTATTTCAGATTTTGAGTTTCAGAAATATTTTAAAGGTATTTCGTACATACTTATTATGGTAGAAACAGTGAATTTTTAATTTGAAATATATGTGAAACTTAAGATTTTTACTTTATAGTTCATTTTGGAAATAGACAAATTTGTCATGAATTGGTGTATCAAATATTATATTTATTTATCATATTAAATGTATGGGGCATAATATGCTACTTAATTAAAGTTCATAATTTTTTTTTGAAAGTTTTATTTAAAAAAAAGTATCTGACTTTAGACTTTAATGAATTTGCTTAAAATATTTTTACCTTAGAGTATTATGCAATCGTCTTTGGTTTATTTTATATTATACTGAACACGTTTTTAAAATTTTAACTAAATATTAATAAGATTAGCTTTAAATCACTTTAATTTTAACTTATTGACTAAGTAAGCTACCTATTTATACAGTAACAACTATCAATAGTGTTATATATTATTAAAAATTTAAATCCATATTCGACCTTTAGAAGATGGAAATTTTATATAGTACAATAATAATAAAAGAAAATATGTTTTCCTTGTTTTGTAAACGTAGAGTTAAAATAGCAAAGCTATGTAGCCCACAGGTATTGTACAGTTAATTTAGAAAAATCACTAGTCAAGTTGGCCAATTTTGCACAATGAATGTTCAAAATAAAAATAGATACCTACTTATTTTATGCTTACAACGTACAAATTTGATATAAATTCAGTTTTATAAATATAAATACTCTGCATTATGTTGAATTGTATAGTAATCTTATATTAATATGTCTAAATATTTATACATATTTTTGGCGAATAACCGTTCTGCTTTATTCTATAAAAAATATAACATAAATATACTAAAAAAAAAAAAAAAAACTATACGATAAATAATAAACCAGCATTCTCAAAATGTCGGGTGGATTTACTGTTTTTGGTAAGACACTGGTAAAACAATTTCATCCTTCCAAATAAAAATTAATAAGTTGTTAAGTCGTCAATTATTTTAATAAACCTAAATCATTAATCATACTCATATAATAATTTTTAATCAGATGAAGGTCTCAAAAAAATGTATTTGAAAAAATAAAAAAATGAAACATAATGTTTTAAAATTAAAAAAAATATTCTTTCAGTTTACAATCTAAAATAAAAAAGTTTTAATAAATAGTAGGTACTTTATTAAAAATTTAATTTAAAGCCATAATATGTCACTAAAATTTTACATGAGGATATCATTATCATTAAATTACTATTAATATTATAGTATAATTTAAATTTTAAATTAGTTGTTACTTGTTAGTGCTGAAATGTATTTAAATGTATATTTTTATTCAAAGTACATATATGTATTAAATGAATCACGAAACTTAATTAATTAAAACCTAATTAGTCTGACGGATTTGATAAAGTTAGTTTAAATGTTATACATATATATTTTAAGTATTTTGGATTTTAATTTTTAATATTAACATTTAAATTAGATACGGTTTCTAAGTAGGTTTTTATCGTACAGTTTTTATGAAACCTCAAACACTGATGATACAAATATTATTGTATGAACAATAACTTATTATTCTCAGCAATATTTTTTTAAATTTATAACTGATTTGTTTATTATTTAAACTATAGCATTTCCGATTTATTACAGTACTCATTGTTGAGGTAAACATACTAAAAATAAGAAATTTAATAAAAAAATGCATTATTCAAGGAAAAAATGATGGGTAGGTGAGGATGTCTGGTGAGTTTACCAGTTTAAACTACATATATTATATTGAACCCATGTACCTATTAATAAATAATTTATGTATATAATTATACATTAATATGTACTTATTGTACCTATTGATTTTGTGAAAAATTTTTACTAAAATAAAGTTTCTCAACATTTTAAATAATTATTTATGATAAACTTGTGGTTTTTATTCTTTAATGCGCTAATATTGTTATACGCCCCTATCCTTAATAAAAAAAAAAAAAAAAATATGTATGTATAACATTTTTGGTTAGACCGTTAGAGTAAAACGGTGAAATTAAATATCGCGAATAAAGGAAACGGAAACATTGCTAGCATCTAGCGGTTTTCTTGCTGGGATAGAGTGAATTGGTGAAACATTTTGGCACACGAAATGGAATTGGCAGTAGTTATTTCGTATGAAGTGCCGACGTCTGCCGATAGTTAGTCGTACCTAGGCATCCGAACATTTACGTAGATAGAACACTTGGTCTTTGGGATCGCAACTACTGCAAAATTAAATTTATCCTTTTCCTTTTTGTACTACAAGTGTAGGTATGATTACGCCAGTAATGTTGCTATTTCAGCTTTCAGATTAGCAATTGTGTGGTTAAATATTGTATACATAATTTGAGTCATCTGATCTTAACTATTCTTAACTATTAACTGTTCACATATACTAATAGAATTTTGCGTTTAAGTCACGTAACAAATCTATTTGGTAGGTAATGCATGTGGAAAGTTGTTAAATTCTGTATTGAATATTAAATTAATCATTAAGTATTATGATTAGTTTTATCTAGTTTTAAGTATTTTTCGCTTAGAGCCGAATTATAGAAAAGATAAGCATAAATAAAATATATAACCAGTAAAAATATTACGACCGAAAACGAGTTAAATAAAAAACAATTTTCAAATAGTTATAAGTGTATATGAGTATTATTTAACACTTTTTCTTAAAAACAAAATCACTTTTCTAACATTTTTCTTCTTATACCATTTTCACACATGGCGTTCTAATGTTTGACACCGTTCTCAATTTATCATTACATGTTATGATGAAAGTTCTAATTACAATTTGGACACGTGTAATTTGTGAACTAACAATCATTATTTAATATTTCTGGAATTTCAATAAAACTAGTTACATAAATTGCAAAATAGTAATTACTTAATTAGGTAATACATTTTATAAGTATTATATTTAATTAATGTCATGCAATTTTCACATTAAATATATAAAAATATAGTTTTAATATATATCGAGTAATCTTAAAATTGTTTTAAGAACACAATTTTTAGTTTAGAGCTTGTTTTATTTATTCCAGTGGAGAGATATAATTAAACTGTATAAACATTATAAACATACTCAAATTTTAGGGAGGTTTCTAGTTTAAAATTGGATCTAGTTTGTGAGTTTGCTAAAAATATAAGATTATCTGTAATCTTTAAAATAATTGGGAAAAAATAAAAATAAATTACGAAAAATAAGAATAGTTATATTGATTTTTTATTTTTGTTTAATAAAAAACTAGAACTTACTTGAAATTTAAAAAATATATTATTTTATATTATATTTTTATAGATAATATGATATTATTTTCAAAATATATTTGTTTTTTCTAAAATTTTACGAAAGATTGAAATTTGAAATCATTTTAGTTCTGTCGTAATAATGTATTTGTAAAATTTATAACAAATTTGTTACGTTTCACTACAGTATTAGGTAACGTTAAATGTAGATGTATAATGAGTACAATTACATAATTGCATCAAAATCATGAAAATGTGTTAATCATTTTGTAGAATAATATATTCATCAATGAATAAATGAATATTAATTGCTAAACGTTGATAAATATTTTGTTTTAATTTTAATACTTAAATATCTAAGGGTCGTTATAATATATTTTAAATTTTTTATTGAAATTAAAAAAAATAATTAACGTAATCCAAATTAGTTTTTTTTGACAAGTATTTAAAATTAAGATTTTTACAAAACTTGATTATTTTAAATATAAAAATGATAAATTTTATTAAGATGACATTTAAATAAATTAAATTTGTGTATGGTTAGAATATACAAAATATATAATATGATATTGTTATTTATTAATAATTATATTTCTATTCACATTTAAAAATACTTTACCTCTTAGATATATCACAATACATCGAATTTAGAATGTTTCTTAAATATCTATGTTATTAGCTTATAGCTTTGTAATATTTACAAAACCAAAATCGTATTTATATTTTTGGAAAAATATCTTTTAAAAGAACCCATTATATTATTTTGTCAAAAGTATTATTGTTATAAGGTAGGTACTTAGAATTATTTCTGATAATGCATTCAATCAAGTTTATATTGTTTACTGTGTGTATAGATTTTAATGGTAGCAATTATTTCCGGTATTTATTCCAAAAGTAATATTCTTGATTACACAACACAATGTATATACATAAAAAATAAATATATATCATATACTCAAAGACCCATTCTGTGTCTAGTGAATTTACCTTTCTACTCAAACACGTTCAAATCCCTCCCCGAGTAGGTCGAGTGGAAGTCATTGTAGATTTTGTTTACAAATGTGTCGTCATTCAAATTGAGAAAGAGTGCTGTAATATTTGTTGTCAGAAGATGGTTAAAGAAACTTAATGAGGGAAGCGTACAGTGTGATATTTGTTTTTTCTCGCAAAAAAACATTCGTTTTATTTTATGAAAAAATTTTAAATCTAACACTAGCTTATGATAATGATATTATATACATGTACATCAAATTATTCAAAATTACATGGACACTTATTTTAGTATACATTATAGGCATTAGGCTTATTATACATTTATTTTAGTTTAGTAAATAACAAGTAGGTATACGATATATTATATTTAAATACATAGTATTTATATTGCTTTCATAGTGAAGTTAGCTTTGTTCAAGTATTTTTCATATCATAAATATCGTTTAATGTTTAATATTTGTATCATCATTTATTTATTTTACAAAACATTTCCTAAAGTGTACAATTTTAAAACTTCAAAATATAGTCAAATTATTTTTTTAAATTATTTGATGTTTAATTTTGCAAAAAATAAAGAGCAATCATCAAATATTTTATTACATAATATTGTAACATCCCTTTTCAAGTGTTAGATTTAATAAGACACTTATCGATCCACGATAGTTAGGTACTCCTGGAAATAAATGTTCATAATATTATTAATATGAATACTGTAGAATTATTCATCGTGATGTATTTTATTAAATAATTTTGTTGTGTAACGATTTTCTATTTTTATTTTAACCTCTGGCCACTAAACACTGTTTATCTTAGTAAATTATTTGATTAATTAATTTTTAATACATTAGTATCATATTTATGATGAATAATTTACTTAATTATATTTTAATGGTTTAATGAATAACAGTTAATTATAATTTTGTTTGGTTTATTATAATGTATCATTTAGTACTTATACACTATTACTTTGTAATCTATACATATTATTTTAATTTAAATTTCATATTACAAAAAGTCACGATTAAGTTGTTAGCTTCGAGAGTCTTTATTATTTAAATAATAATTTTTCGTAAAATATTTATTTGAAAAGTTATCGTTTCAATTGAATATTTTACATGTCTATTTAAACTTTCATAGAAGAAATTAGAAACTACAGAAAACCCTAAAATTTTGAACAAAAATATTTTATTTAAAAAAAATATTATCTGTTATATATAGATGTTTACGAGCGAGTGAATAAATTATTATAAGACTATTAAAGTTATTAAGAAAAATAAAAAAATAAATAGTTAAATATAAGGTTTTAGGACTATTATCAAATCAGTTTAGTACATTAACACTTATATTACGTGTATTATTATTTATTTCTTAGTATAAAATAATTCTGACGAAACTGTAATAACCATTTTACTAGACTGCGACTTGCAGTCGTAATCAGTATCACTGTTTTTCTATAGATTTTTTTTTATTATTATTTTAAAGTTGAGTTGAAATCTAACGCATAACATTTTAACTTTATAACTGTTTTCTCTTTGTTTAATGAATAATGACTATCTGTCAAAGTATATTAATCCTATATATCTATAAATCAATATGTGCATAATATGTTTACATAATGTTATACTTATTATGTCGTTGATCCTGAATATATATATATATATATATATATATATATATACATATTTTATTTGGGTTGTAATACACCGTTATTCATACTTATTCTATATTTTGACAGAATAAGTAGCTGACTAGTCCAATAAGAAAAAGAGATTTTCGTGGAAAAAGAACGGTGGATAATAGTCTATATAATGATACAAGAATACGATTTAAAAAATCATTTATAACCATTTCAATAAATTGGTTTTTGGAAATAATCATGTGAAACGAGTAAATTATAACTATTTTTAGCGTGGTAATTCATTCTACAAAAGTTCTTTGAATTGTGTTACGATAGGTAAACTTCAGTGGTAGGATCCTAATCCTAGGACCCTTTGATTACATCACAAAGGTTTGAAATTTTAAAAGGCAATTCAATCAAACTATCGATATAAGTAAGTACTAGTTGCCAAGCGCGTTTTGTTTATACTCATTCATAACACTCCCAGTAGATGATCATGTTATTTTTTTTTAAAAACTGGTAAAAGTAAGAAGGATATAAATATTATTTGAGCATACACTAAATTGGTTTTATTTGATGGAATAAATATGAGGTAATTTTCCCATAATTACTCAGCTGTAAAATATGTTTAATATTGACACAGTATTGCTTACAATATAAAAATTATATTAACATATTATATATAAAAAAGCATACTTCGACCAGATTTTCAATAAATTATTATTATAATTTAAAAGATATTATAGATGGAAATAATATTTATTGGATAAAACAAAATGAGATCGATAGATAAATTTATAAAAATTAAGAAATATAATTGATTTGTCTTGTAAATCAACATTAAAATATAATTTTCAAATTTTTATGGTCACACTGCCCGAGTGTATGAGTTCAAGTTATAAATATTATTATAACTCATAACTTTTATATGTTAGAAGGTGAGTGTAAATAGAAAATGGCATGTAATCTTAACATAAATGTATAAATGAAAAAAAAAAAATAAATAAACAAAAATTATATTAATAATTTATAATAAATATAAGTTTAAAATAATATTATATTTAATAAATATAAATACTAAATGGTTAAAAAATATTTTAATATATAATTATTTTATTTAAATACGTTAAAAATGTATTTAATTTCAATTAAGTAAAAATTTTTAAGAAAATTCTATATTTATCAAATAACTATAAACCTAGTTGTATTTTTTTTTCATTATTCATCAAAATCGTTTAGAAAAATAGATACCAATACAACACACGCAAATAATTGGTTTTTGGATTTAGGTAACAAACCTCCCTAGAGAAAAGTCAAGGTTTCACAGTGAAATGGGATGTAGTTCAATTTATTATCTGATATCCAAAAAGGGATCCAATAACGTCTAAAGTTTAACTATATACATTTTTTAGTTATAAAGTTAAATTGAGTGATAAATAATTATTTGTAATGTTGTGGTGTATTTTAAATTTATTTAAATATTTAAATATGAACTTTACAAAAACTGATTATAAGTACTTTTTTTATATTGTGAATTTATTTTATATTAAAAATATATATTTTTAAAACGTTTAAGTATGCAGTACATTTTTGGTTAAATAAACGCTTTAATTTTTATATTTATTTATTAAATGTATTTAATAAATTTTATTAAACAATTACAATTTTTTAAACAATGTTAAATAGTGACTTGATTTTTAAAGTACATATCATGTAAGTCGTATTTAATATGTATTGTGTCCTAATTTTTTTTTTAAATAAATGATATTTCAATAGATTATTTGATGTGCTTAAAAGAGAGAATAATAAAATCAAACTTTTATTTTTGTTAGCTTAATTTTCCATGAAAGGTATCACATAAATATTTTTAAGTTGTACATTATTTACGACGATGATTGATTTTCAGAAATCACTTTTGGTGTGATAATAATAATAGTTAAAAGAATAAGATATAATTTGAAAATAGATAAGCACTGGAAACAGTTAAATAGTTCTTAAAGCTTTTCAAAGTATACCATAAATTAAAAGTCTTAAATACATATAGAAACATATAAAAAAATAATTAAATAAAAGTTATTTTTATTGTAATATCATTGACATTTATACATTGGAAAGTTTTTAGGGTGTCATATACGTTGATTACTGTCTACACAAACGAACACTTTTGCGTATGAAACAAAAACACAAAATATATTGTTAATTTATATACACTTTCGTCCTTTTCACTGTCGTTACAACTGGTAGCAACCGAACAACATAATAGATATTTTTCCTATTTTTTTTTATAATAGTTTAATTTATATATTAATAAATAATAATGTACTAACTAGAAAACTTAGTAATATTTACTAATTATGGACTTACATTCTAAAATATATTCTTGTACGCCACAATAAGTCTATTTAACCTAGTTATAAATTCTAATAATGTTTATAATATATTACAAAAGATTTATTTACTTAGTGTTTTGATTTTTAAATTGGTTCCTCATATATTTTCATAGTAGGTATTATTAATATAAATCATTTAAAAAGCATATCATTTGATTATAAAATATAAATAAGTACAGAAATTTTCCTCAAAATTATATTAAATTTATATTTTTGCATATTATGTGAAAGAAAAATGAGTTATTGATATATGTATTTGAAATAAAAATCGAGAATTCAATTTATATTGCATGCCTTTTATTCAGTTCATTTTACTTAATTAAATTCAAAAATCTCGTAAAATATGTCTTTTAATATTTAAACATACGTTTGCAGTTAGTTTTTTTTAAATGCGATAAAAATCAATTTTAGATGAATGACGATTACATACAATTATTATTTAATATATTTATTTTTTTTTTTTAAATGATTTTTATGTTTAATCGTAGATATGTTTGTATTGAGGTTAAAAAATTAAAGGATCAAAATTATTTTGTTAAGATTAATTAACTAGCGAAGATACAGTGATTTATTGTGCTCTATAAATGGTTAGAGAATATATAGGTAGGTAGTTTAAAACTGCATGCACGATGTTTAAGGATGTCGAAAACCTTTTGTTATATAGGTATTTGTGCGTGTGTAGTTTTAATGGGTTTTCAATAAACGCATTGTCGTTGACCCTGTATATTATGCTGTCCTTGACCGAATATATTTTGTTCTTTTTGAAATATTTCTTTTTTCTTGATTGATTTTGAATTTTTTCCAGCGGTGTTCTTATTTATATCGAGTGTGGTTGAATAAAAACATACGTGATTCATGCATGCACATGTATTAAAATTTTCAAGCATAAAAATAAAAATTTTATAGTAAATATATTTTATCATTAAATTTGTATTCAATTATATTGTAATTAAAGTATCTACTGTCTAATAAATACAACTAGAATTATCGTATCTTGCATATCATCGTTCCATAGGAAACATAAACGAAAATACGCATTAGGTCCCTTTGAATAACCTACTTGGTAGGGTAGTTGGTATCTATGTGTAGAAACCGCTGTCGTTTATTTAAAAGGTCATAAGAAAATGCAAGCTTATAGTGTCCAAAGCAATGAAACAAATAGTGCGTAAATATTAAGTCACTAAAAATGTGATTTAAACAATTTGTAATACAAAATGTAAACAATTTACAAATAAACAATTCCAGTTTTTAATCAAAATTTATTTTTATATTACATTTTTTAATATATATATACATACTAATTATTTTCCATATCAAGGATATTTTGAAAGACTTGATATTATTGTTACAGTTATATTTATACAACGTATTGGGTGGTTTTTAAAGTAAAAAGATATTATTTCTTTAAATAAATAATTGGCTTGCTTTGTTTAACACTAAAAATTTAATGTTGTTATTGCGTAAAACATAACAACAGTAAATTTTTTTTTAATAAAAGAAGTTATGTGATACATTTTTTTATTTTCTACTTAAAATAACTATCTACAGATCTTAGCGTTTGTTGGTTAAGTCATCATATTTTTTTTACTTAAAATATCATTAATCATTGTAATTGTTATTTATTATTTTATGGGCAATGGAAATCACAAAATTATTTCTGACTTGTTTAATCATCTTTTGGCCGTTTTCTTATGATAAATTATTTATAATTATTTAAGCAACTTCTTATTAAAATGTGCTGCCTAGGGCAATTTCTTTCATTGCCGGCTACTGTAAAAATTATTTTTATATCTTATTCTTTATTGGGGTGGTATTATTGGTGGATTTTTTTTTTTTTTTTGAAGAAAAAGAATTGAGTTCTACAATAATATATTAAATAATTAAATTTTTATACTAAACATGATTATTTTTATAAATTTGTAATAGCCGAATATAGTTTGTATAAGATATAACCATAATATAAAAATATAAAATAATTATTGATTTTCAATTTAAATAAAGCAATAAAATATAATTTTAGCACAATTGACGGTGTTTACAATTATAATATTAATTATTATCGTTTGGTATATCTTCTTAGGAATAGAGGATGATGTGATTATGATATAATAGTTTAATTAAAAAGAAGCCAAATAAGTGTATATCACCAAATAGTGTTTTTGTTCTATAAGGATGCTTGGATGTAACATTTAAATATGAATTATAATTTTAAGTAATATTTTTATTTTATTTGCTAAAATTTTTAGCTATATATCTGTTAGAATATTTTAAGTGTTATTAAAATATACCTATATCTAATTAAAATCACAAGTTTTCATTTAATGTTATAATATATGAATAATTTATTTTTATTTAAATAAAAAATTACCTAAGCTATCGTATGTTCGATTACTTGTTAAATTTATGTGCTATTTATATAATTAATTATTTTCACAAGAATACTTAAATTAAGTTTTTTAATATCGACAATAATTTATCATTGTATAATTTTAAAACTGTTATATTTTAAATCAATTAATTAGATTTATAAAAAATTATTATTAAATACTATGTGTGAAATTACTGAACATAAGCATGAAATATTACTTATATTACTATGTAGCTTCTGATTTTCCATGGTTACAATTTTATTGAAACATGTAAGTGTTATGTATTAATATTGGTTACCTATAATTTGGTTTAGTCAGAAACAGTTTATAAGTTTTATTTTACATGGAACTATCTTTTTATAAAAATAAAAATTACCAATAGAATTTTAATATGCATTTGTTTATGTTTAAAACTCACTTCAAAACAAAAAGAAGTATATTAAAATTATTTTGTATTATTTTGAATATCTCGAAAAGTTTTATGTAAACTTCATTAATATTCAAGAACGTTTAATGATTAATGAATATCAAGGTGTTTTCAAGAATTTAAAATTTATTTTATATTTCTTATTTAAAGTTTATTTAATATTTAAAATATAAAAAAACTTTATCCATATTATCATCAAATTATTATTTATTAATTCTTGTTTTTTTTTTTTTTTATTTATTCAATTAATTAACTATTTTAACATGCTATTTTTTTTTTTTTTTAGCAATATTATGAATACAAATAAACATAAGAAAATATTTTATTTCTTAGTTGTGTGGTTTTTTTTCTAGGAAGATGGCTTATGGTAGATATGGTTTTAGTCTAGGGTTAGATGTTTTTTCACCAATTTATGTTACGGAATGCTTTTTCTAGTTGAATAAAGGTTATTTTACAAGTTGTTGTATTCATTCTACGTAATCTATGTTGATAAGTATGGCAACCCTATATCATTAGGAATTTATTAATTTCACATGAGTCAAGGGTCTTTAAGTACTTTTCTCAGTAATTTATTTGTTTAGGAGAATTTACAATTTTTAATTTTTGTTTGTAAAGTGAAAGCCCATACTGGACATGCATTAGTTAGTACCTATAGTAGTCTTATTATAGCCATATATAGAAGTAAAAAACATTCAATCTGTAGTTTGTCGTATGGTTTAATAATGGGTATAGAATTTTAATCCTTATTCGTCCTTAATTAGGTTGGAGTATTATGAAACAGTTATGATAGGTCTATTTTTTATGAATACTTACAAGCAATGTTGATTTTATGTTTTAATACAAACTGTATTAAAGTAGGCTTAGAGTCTAATAAGGTAAACCTTAAAAATATTTTATGCTATTGACATTCTAGTTGACTAATCGAATTCTTAAATTACATAATAATATAAACTTAATTATTTATTTTCAACTATTATAATAACAATATACAATAAGATATACAATTAAAACTAACATAATATTATTATTATATTAATATAATTATTAATTAATATATTTATTTACCTATGTAAAGTAAAATAAATAAATGTAAAAGTATGAGTTGTATTAATAAAAAGTACTTATTTTTCCAAAAAATTATTTAAATATTACTATAATATTATATTTTTAAGTATAATATATCATCTGATGTGTATCATTAAATAAAATAGTTAGGAATAAAAACTTTAATGATTTTTTTTATTATAAAAATGTAAAATATAATAATTATAATTTAAATTATTCACAGTTTTTCATAACTATAGTAACAATCATAATTAGTTTTAATATTTCTTTTGTAGTTTCTAAATATAATAGAATGTTTCAGTATATCATGTGTATTAAAATATATGTACGTATTTGTTGTATATTAGCAAATAAATAGAATAATAATTATACAGTCGGGATTGAAGTAGTTTTTTGAACTTATAATGTTGAGCTACAAACTACAAAAGGAAATTACATTTGGGAATAGGACTGGTCATAGGAAAATTGGTATGTCAACAGTTTAATTCAGTTCGAACAACATTTGTACAATATTTATTTGCGTAAACATTCATGTTTTTGTTTAAATGATTGTTTTATAAAAGTCCATAGATTTACTTTTTTGTAATTTTCTTCATACGATTTTGGAAAGAAAGTGAATTTTAAACGCAACCAACTATAAAAAGTTAATTTCCGTATTTACTAAATTTTTTTAGATTTAAGTATAGTTGCAAGCAAGTTAACGCAAAACTTAAGTACAAACGAATTTTTTTGAATTTCACCTAGGTACGTATAGATGCTGGATAGTGTCCAATCATAAACTATTTTTGAATAGGTATAATATATTTAAATTTTAAATAATTTATAACGAATAAAGTTTAAAAATAGTTTTTGATTTTTTTCAGAAGTTGTTTGTGTACAGTGAAAGTTATTGAGTAGAAAAAAAAGCTAGAATCGCATGTTTAGTATTAACGAATGTGACGTACATTTTTAGTGAAATAAATAATAATTTTCTTTTTTTCTTTTTCTTTTTGAGAGTTGGATTCTATTATCATCATTATTTTGTATTAGTAATAGAACTTTAATACATTGACAGTCATATTAATAAAGATAATTTATTATAGTAAATACTAATGCTATGAAAATTTTGTTAGCGGATTTATCATGGATGAGGTATAGGTACCGTTTAGCTGTAAATACTGTACAAACTCTGATAATATCATGATATAATAAGTATGAATTATTATTATTATTATTTTTCGTTAAAAATTGTAATAAATTATTTTTTATGAATTTAAATATCAGTAATTTTTATTTTTAGTTATTTATATTAATTCACAATAAGTAGATATAATTAAGTTGAATATTTCAATCATATTTCTTAACGTGAAAAAAATACATGTTTTGTCATCATATAAAGTAAAAATATACATAATTTAACTATATAATATGAATGTAATTTATTATAAGAATTGTGTAGTTTTAAAAATTGTAATTCAGTTGAAAAATGGATTTATCAAAATCAAATCCATTCAAGTCTAAGCTAAATCTTTGATTATAAAAATGGAATTGTTAAGATTATTGTAAATAAATTCTTAAGTTATTTGGTGTATTTTGTGAGTTTAAATATTTAATAGTTGACTAAACTAAATTACTAAATTTGAATATTCGCTCATTTTATTTATAAAGTCTGATGAAAAATATATGTAATATCAATAAATTGATAGTTCTCTAATACTAATAAATTTTACACTAAAAGAAAAGTTGTTTAAATAATATTATTATATTGATATTTTTCAAAAAAATTTATTATTCAAATAACGCAACATGTTATCTATCAATGGCAACTTTAAGCAAAATGTTTTAGGCTACATTAAATTGAATGAAATTTAGTACCTATCTAATTTATGGTGGTGTAAACTTTTTCACGTATGGAGCTTGATTTTGTTTGTTTCAACAATACGTGCCAATCACTATAAGTTTAAATTTCTAAAATTTCGTAAATATGTCATTAATAATGCTAAAAATATATTACTGTGTTTCAAACTCTATTAATTAAAACTAACGCCCTAATTGTAACTACCACAAAATTGTTATTATCGTCTGTATATACTATTCAGTATAAAACCACTCCAAACTACTAACGAAACATGATTTCCAATAAAATAATAGAGGATTTGAAAAAAAAATAATAATATTTATTAGCTATAATTACATAGAGACTTTTATAAATAAATAAAATATGTCGTAAAATAATTGAAAAATAGAATAGTTACAATACTTATGACTTCTGAAACTTTTAAAACTTTAACTTTAATTTAAAAACAATGATTTTCCAAGTTTTTGTTTTGTTAACAAAATATATTTACGAACTGATTACTAAAGTTTGGATAAAACTGAATTTCACAATATTCATTTAAAATTTATAATTCGAGACGCATAATAATTTAGTATAATTATACACTTTAAAACTACTGCATTTAATTTACTTTATCAAAATATCTAGTATTAAAAAAAATAAATAAATATTTGTTTTGATTGCTAAACGGCAGTAATTATATGTATTCAATAAAACTATTAAAATCAATAAATTATTACGAAATAATAAAAAAATAAAACTATTTAAAACGTTTTAAAATAAGACTATAGAAAATGTATATATACCTATATTATTATGTATAATAGTTAGTATACTTTTATTGATATTATATATAGTCTAGCTTTTATTATTCCTGCTTTTACCTGTTTAAACTTACACATTTTTTTAGAAAGTATTGTAATAGAAATAGATTTAGAAAATTAAATAAATTTTACAGTACTGTACAAAATTATAATATGTAAATATGTAGTCATATAGATAATGTTGAATTTCGAAAAACCTTCACATTTTATAAAAGTTAGAGATGTAATTTTTAAACATAGTTTTATTCAGCCTATGGCTTTAGATAAATTACAATTTGAACCTTGTTTTTTTTTTTTTTTTTGGTTTTTACTAACTTACATAAAAATGTAAATTGTTCATATTTTAACTAAATATTATTATTAATAGGTAGGTATTTATTGTAAAACGTATTTTATAAATGAATTTAAATTATCTTATTATATTACTGTTATTATACGGCCTAATATTATTAGTTTTATAATGTATTATTTTTTGGCTTGCATTTTTGGAAAAACTCTACAAAATTTATTATAACGTGACTATCCTTTGTCATGAATATTAAATTTGTGATTGTACTTCCAAGAACTTTCTTCATGGTTAGTTTATTTACAATTTACAAATCACTTGGAAGATTAGCAGTTTTTACCATTATCTCAGTTTTAAGTGAGACTTATAAATACACGTTACATAATACTTTTTATTTTATTTCATAATGAAATTTGGTACGTGAGATTTTTTAAAAAATATATTGAAGAGAGATTTTAATATACTGTAGTTTTGGCTTAGCATGTACAATTAGTTATATGATACATGATGTATGATATTATTAAATATTTAAGTGATTATATGATAGAAAAATAATAATATTGGTAACTATAGGTATTTTTTATACTTAGAAAAGTGTTAACAAAAAAAAATAAATTCTAGTATATACATACTCACGTGTTACTTTAAAAATAAAATAAATCCCTACTGAGCAGGAACATCACGTTTATCGGGCTATTGGAATACTATTGAACAAACAATATCAATATGTACGAGAAAGAACATTCTTGTGCGTCCAATTTTTTTTTATTCGATTTCAAATAATTTCTTCAATCAAATAAAATATTGAAATTAGTTACTAAAAATTTAAAATTTGAAAATTTTTTTATTAAAAATAGGAAAATATATTTTAAAACTATTAATATTCCATGTTATTGTTTGAACAGTTATTTAGAAAACATTTTACGTGAATATTTCTTAACCTTTTGTGAAATATTTAATTACTTGGAGAGATAAATATAAATATTTCTCAGACATGAACATATAATGAAAATATATTTGTTATCTTTGATAAAAATCTTCAAACATTTTTTCAATTTTTGTAACAATTGTCTGATATCTGATAGTTATAAAAGTCGCTAAATATACAATATGATATGGTGGTTATATGATGCTATTGTCAATATTTAAATGTTTTCTACTGCGTAGAGTCTTGAATTAAATTTATTTGCATATAATTGAATATTTCTTTGATAAAACAACTTAATAATACTTAATACTTATACAATTTTAGTTGAATATACTATTAATAAAACATAATTTTATTTGTAATTTTTTTAATTTTTGATTTAAGATATTTGTATACAAATTTGATTTTAATTTATATTTTAGTGGTTAAATATTTAAAATAAATATTTGGAGTTACGTCAAAGTCAATTAAAATATGGGTAATGTATTTGTTTTTATTTTTTTTCGATAATTATAGTTTGTTTGTTTATGGTTTTAGTATAGTTATATACAGATGTTAATTAACTTTATACTTATGAATTAAAAATTAAGTATTTATTCTTTGCATCTCTATGTAGAAGTTGAATATTTGAACTACGTTATTTTTTTTAATTCTAAATATTTTTAGATTTATATTAACAAAACTAGTAATTTTGAGGTTACAAAAATCAAAATTAAAAATAATATAAGTGAACATACAAGCTTTATTAATGTTGAAAAATAAATTTATTTCAGTTGCAAAACTGTTAAATGTAATTTGCAATTAAAAATTGTTTCTGTATGGGATAAGCCATCAAAGTGGACATACTTTTAGTTTAAAATTAAATAGGATTGTTTGAGAATATTTTAAACTTTACTTTAGACTTTTAGTAGAGTTCTTTTTGACTCGTAAATAAATCATGAGTAATATGAAAATTACCTAAAAAAAATATCACGTTTATGATTAATACATTTTTTTGGATATAATATTGTTTATATGAGTTTTAGTAGAAATATATTATTGCTCAACTAACTATATAAGTTGAAAGTTAAAAACATTAAGTCATTCATTTTTATCAGTATTTATTTTTTATTTTTATTTGTTCTTTAAAATGATAATGAGCCTTACTGAATGTTATGTTTGTAAGGGGGGAATATATCAATTATTTATATCAATAAAAATAAAAATAAAGTTGGTTAGGTAATTTAGGCTACATACTATGGAAATATTATTAACATTAATATACTAATTTCATTAATTATCTCAAAAAGTAAGAATTTTTTATACTTTTTTACTATTTTTATTATAACCGTTTATTTTTAAATTTATATTATTATTTTTTTAAATTTGATAATTGATTATTTCTAATAGTTAGTAAGTAATATTAATTTATTAAAATCACCAGTACAAAGAATTAACTAAATGAAGAAAGTTACCCAAATCAAACTACCTATGGTTAATACACTTGGTACATTTTTAATTTATAAATAAACAACATTTATAGTAATAATATTTAACGTCTCTATAACGCTATCCAAAAATGATCGTTCTATTACTGCGGTTGTATATAAAATAAAGCACTGAAAGCTAATCCTAAAATCACTTCCACTAATTTTAAATTAAATATGGCAATACACTTATAAAATAAACACCTTTTCAAGAGTGGTTCGCACTCCACACAGGAAGTTCTTTAAAGTACACGTAAAGTAGCTTGTCTATCGTATCAAATATCTTAAACGATAAAATTATTAAATTAGACGATTGAAGGAAATATAATCGAATTACTAAGTGGTAATTAAAGTACTACTAAGAATCGAGTCGGCAAAAACGTGAGACACAAATATATTAGTTACACACAGTGATCAGACATCAAGGCGTTTTCACTGAATTGCATTTGGTTTTAATCTCGAGACTTATCGTAGTTTTCCTAATACTATAGAACAGCGGCTATAGAAGTATTTAGAAAAAGTGCTAATTAGAAATTTAGTATTTATTCTAAGTAGCTCATAAAACGGTCGCAACCTCGGGTCTTAAATAATGACCATGCGATATTTTTATCGATTTTACCGTTTTGGCTTCTAAACGATTGCTATTGGTATCCAACTATTGGTGTCTGAGTCTGACCAGTTATTGACTTTATGATTGTTCTTTGATTTGAAAATACAAAAGAATAATTCGTGTAGAAAATTAACAACAATTTAAGCTGCTCTTTAACGTCTATTATTTATCGGTAAAACACCCGTAGGGACCCAATACTTATAACATGTCATTCGTCTCATTGTGAACCGGGATCGGTAGAAACGTAAAATTCGTTTTGCAATATTGCGTAAACAATAAAGCCTTTATACCCCCGTGGTTGTATTTTAAACCTGCCATAGTTTCGTAGGGATTTGAGTTTTTGAAGTTCAAGAGGTATTGATACACTTTAATCATTGAGAGTTTATACATTAAAAGTGTTGGATAGGTAAAATTTGATAAAAAAAAAAAAAAAAAAATGTTAAAATGGGTCTGCTATATAGTAGATGTTAAGTGTACTTCATAATTGTATAGGTAACTTTAATAGACGTGTTTAATTTAAATTCGATGATATATTATTGTATACGACGAAAAATGATTATAAATTAAGATGGTCATTCAGCTTAAATTGTTACCGATATTTCGTTAAAAATATATATTGCTATTAGTAGGTAATATTTATATGTGTAATTTGGTAGACTATACATTTTATTGAAATTCGAAGTTTAAACGTTTTCAACAAAAAATATGTATTTTCTACATTTTAAAATTTCAATAAGCATAATTAATATAATATGGTAATGTATTACATACTAAAAAAAATTTTTTAAAAAAATATAAAAATTTCAATTACTTTTAAATAGTTTAAAATTGGGCAAAATATTTTGAAAATGTCACTTTGTATAGAAAATTATAATTTAGGCATTATTGGAATGTTTCAATTTTTTTCAGATAATGTTTTTATAATAACTAGGTATTAAACAAAAAAAAATATTTAGTTAATAATTTGTTATTATGCGTTTCAATATTCAATGTTACATAATTTGAACTTTAATCACTCATAAAAATGTATGTGACTACGGCAAACTTTTTTTAATTTTAGTAAATAACTTTTGAATTATGATGAACATTGCATTGCATTTTAAAAACTTAAGTATTAAAATAAAAATTTTATGAATCTTTAAATAAAAATTAATCAAAATATTTGTGATTTTAACTAATTTTGTAAATAGGTCACTTTAAAAAAACCCATGGTATTTTTATTATGTCACTTGGTGTTAAACAATACTAAGTTTTTCTGTGTTTCAGCCGTAGAATCTGTTTAAATCAATGAAAGACCTTGTGTTTATAAATAGCTATAGATACATAAATATAGATAAAGAAATCCCTGTGTATATTTTAACGAATAAATTGTACATGCATAAATTTAGTTTTAGCGAGGTTAGGTTCCAGAAAATACAGTAAATTATATTTGAAAAATAAAATTCAAACAGTATAAACTATAGTTTTTAAATTGCATTTTTATTTATTTTCAAATTAAATTTATCTTAATGTTGGTATAGTAAGTACACATTTAAAAATTCTGGTTTAATCATTAAAATTTATAAAAGTAAAAGTGTAACAATTTAATATGAAAAAAATAATATAAGATAAATGTAAGTACATACATTTTTGGTTAAGATTGATAAAAAATATATTTTTATTATTTACATAATAAGAAAATGTTAGACAATCTGTTTTTTTTTTTTTAAAGTTTACACATGTGTAATAGGTGTAAGGCTGCTATAAAATCAAATATTATTGTCAAGTGACAAATTGATTTAAAATGTTGAAACAGGGAAAATAAATAATGTACAAATTTAATTGAAGTATATTTTTCCAATTTTATATTGTCTTACATAATAGATATTGAATAGATTTCTTAGTGTATATTTTGAGATCAGTAGTGGATACTCGAAAAATAATATGATATAAAAATAAAGCATTTTGAAAATTATTTCCTTCTGTACACAATGTATTTTTCATTTAGTTGGTATTTACTCTCTTCTTGACAGATGTATGGATTGCAGAAAAATAGGAATTTTTTTTCAATTCTAAAATATTTTATAGAGTATTTCGTATAATTTAGATGGTGTTTCAAAAAATATTTTATTTTATATATTTTTACGAATATTATAGTAAATAATGAATAATATTAAAGGTTTATGATAAAAATATATATTAAATAAATAAGGAAAGAAAATAATAATACTACTATCAGAAAATTATTAACTGTATACATTTTAATCATACCCATATTATTTATTAAATTATAGGAATATAAGTTATAATAATGTATCAGTGTTATTATTTTTGTTGAGTATTTTGTTTAAGTTTTTATCGACCTAATAATGTAATATACAATAGTATTCAACAAAACGAAATCAATGAAAAAAAGATTCTGTACATATTATTATGTGAGATAATTAAATCTACAAAAATAATAATAATAAAAAATATTTAAATGTCACTATACACTATATATAATACCTAAAATATAAATAAGTTGAGTATGTACAGTGTAATAATAAACGAATTATAAATACATGGTTTAGTGAATTT
The DNA here is from genome assembly GCF_002803265.2 of Melanaphis sacchari. NCBI lineage: Eukaryota > Metazoa > Arthropoda > Insecta > Hemiptera > Aphididae > Melanaphis > Melanaphis sacchari. Next base: position 1,766,983 of record NW_020271213.1, on the reverse strand, counting down.
GCCTATTTTTAATAATTTGTAGAAATTATAACTTATTTCAATACATTTAAAAATTATATAGCTCTTGTTCTGAAAACAGATCAATAGACGAAATAATAAAAAGGACATTTTGATTATCACTAATATTTAAAAACTAAACACAAATAGAGAAAACAAAAGGGAAAAACATTTTTTAACTAAACCATAAGTTAACACTAAAAAAAAAAAAATTAAAAGACACTTTTTTGGTAGTCTTTTATTAAATTAAAAATTTTATTCTATAAAATATTAAATGAAAAAAAAAAGTAGATAATTGGTATCGCTCTATTGTACATTAGAAGTTGAGTGGATTACTTTAATGGGTATGTAAAATATGAACTCAATGATATACCTACCATTGTATGCAAAAAACGATTCTGAGTGGAGACAGTTTATCAGTCGATATCACTAAGTATATTTCGTAATATGTTTTTTGATATAGTTATTATAGGTATTTATTTACTTTAAGTGTTGATTAAGTTGATAAAAATGTACGTTGATTTAGGCTGGGGTTTTTTTTTTAAATTCAAATTGATAATATATTTTTGATGTTTTTTAGGATTTTCTAAAAATAAAAATTTAAACAGTTTAAAAAAAAAAAAAATTGATCACAAAATATTTTCTTTTCTATATAGTTTTTAAATTGTGGTAGAAAAATATACTATAAAAAATAGCAATATAAATTTAATTTATAATCGAAAGAAAAAATATCAAAAAATTTCCAAACTTTATTATGTTAAACAAACAAACATATTTAATGAAAATTTTAAGCATCAATAAAAAAAAAAATCGATTATAACCAAAACTATTTTTCATAAAAATTCACATTATCCATTACTTAGTCTTTTTTTAAATCCCTTATATAGTATGCTGAACTTTTTACTTTTACCTCTCAAAGTATCAACAAAATCTGCTCTTCTAGTCTATCGTAAAGGTTGATACTTCAAATATATTTTTTTCTTTAAAAAGTGTTATCAGACTACAGAAAATAAATACATGTTATTACCAGTAAAATTTTAAAACCAATGAGTGGGTTTCTTAATGGAACACTCGGAATCAATAATTTAGAATAAACATTTAAAACTTTAACAATATTCAATCGTGTTAATACTGTTTTTGTAAAAGAAAATATTAACTTGAACGATATTATTAAGTTTTAATAATGAGATTTTGTATTTGCATGAAGCATGGAAGTATTTAAACTTTAAATAAATATTTTAAGGACATATGAAGAAAAGTAGATTGTTCTGATTCATAAAAATTATTTTGTGTATCCAAAAAAAAAGTCACATATTAATAAAATATGGCTAATACTAGTGTTAACATAAAGATAACCAAAAAAATAACTTTTATTTAATCATTACTTTCATATTTTTAATTATTTTTTTATGGTTGATTTCATAAGAGTGTACCAAAATTTGAGCTTTAATTTATTTTTATTCTATTTTAATTAGGCAAAGAAAAATTAATGAACCTAAATTTTATTTGAAAAATAATTATATAATATACAAATTATATTTTCATTAGAAATCATCAATTTATTATTAATATTGATGAATTTGTTTTTGAACTTTTTAAAAATACTTCATACAAAAATACTTATGTTCTATAACATAAATAGTTGATTTGTACCTATAGAAACATTTATTAAAATAAAATATTTCATTTTTACATTTTAAATTCTCAATAAAGCAATAAATTTAAAAATTATGTATGTCTTATTCTGCGTATTATCACCTTTTGGGGCAGTAAATATGCTTTGATTTTTAAAAATGATTGTGGTTTTTGGTAATAATTGGATATAGTTCGTACTTTGGGGATGATAAAGGTAAGAAAATACTAGTTTATTTTCATAATTGAGGAAAACCAAAAAAAAAAAAAAAGAAAAAAATATCCAATTTTTGACAAAATTTATTTTGCTTGTGTACTCACCAAAAACGAATAACTGAATTTGCAATGTTCACAAAATGCTCTTACAATCATTTTATATTTACGATAAATTATTGAAAATTTTTGAGCTATTTATAGGCATAAGATATTTTCCATTTTTTAAAGTTTTTTTTTTTATAAATGTCAATTAAAATTTATTCGTTTGTTAAAAATGCTTGAAAATAGTAATAAAAAAGTAAGTTATTCATTTTTTATAAGTTTTTAAAGTTAGAATTTAAACAAAGCTCATAAAAATCACAAAAATTAGTAAACTATTTTGTTATTAGAAGTTCATAAGAAACTTTGTTTTTAAATATATAATTTGAAAATTGAATACAATAATGCTTATAAGTATTTTATACTGAAAACATAAAAATTTAAAAATTTAAAATATATTCAAGCAATTATTTTTTAGAAACATTTTAAGTTTACATTTAAAAAAAAATACTGATTTAAACGTAAACAATGATGCTAATTATTTTGTTATAATTTTAATACATTATATTTGTGGAAACTTAAAACTTTTAAGTATGTTATGAACAGTAAGATAATATGTAATGACATTTTTGACTTATTTTAAGATATTATTTATTTATACTATGAATTAATTTTTGTTTTATGATATTTATAGAAAAATATTATTAGAGTTTTGAGATATAAAGATCAATATAATATGATATAAATACTTAAAATATAATAAATGCAATGTTTTTGGAAGATATTATATCTACTTACCGTAATACTATAGTTCAAAGTTTGACAACATTAATTAAGCTTATAATAATAAATTATCCTTTAAATTTATGTTATTTTATGATTATTTTTAGAAATTTGAAACGTTTAGCTATAATTTAGATTATTACTTTTTATGCACAATCACATTTTCAAAATATTTACTTAATAATAAAAGTATTTTAAATTAAAAAGTTAAAAAATTGTATACAAGATCCTACATTAGTTGTTCTTAAAGAAATTTTAAAACATTAAATGTATTTAATATTTTGATAAGTAAGAAAACTGTGTATTACAAGATTTCATTAAAGGAATAATATACCTAAGATGTTTATAAAATGGCTATTAGTATTAATGTGACTTAAAAAAATGTAAATGAAGAATAACAATATTTGACTGTTCAAAGAACTTTTTATCAGATGTACTTTTAAATTTTAAAATATTGATTCAATAAAAGCTTTTGAAAGTTGGTAGTGTTTAATGATGTGATCTCTTAACACCTTTTAGTTTTGAAATATACATTTTGTTAATTAACCATTTAATAGTTTTTTTTTAAATGTCTCACACATTGAACAGTTTAGATACATATGTTAGAATCTTACACGTTTTATTTATGTTAACATTTATTGATATAAAATGTTATTAACACATTTTTATGTTATATTTTAATTACATTGACACACCAACTACACAAATATATTAGAAAAAATATTAGAAAAATTAAAACCACAAACTCTTTTAATTTTTAAGAAATGAGAAAAGAATGTATTTTAAAATCATGTTTTTTTTTTTATCATTGAAAAACAGTTTTTGAGATAATGAAAGAGTTTCAAAGTTTTAAATTACATGATGATCGATCAAAAATTTGTGACAGATGGTACCTACTTTGACTTTTTACAGTTTAGAAATATAAAACAGTTTGTGAAACAACAATAATGATAAAAACTTGAAAATCATATAGAAACTATTGGACAGGGGTAATTTATTTAATATCAACTTTTTTTTTTGAAAAAACAAAATGCCTCGTATTTTGTATATAGATTTTATTAATAGTGTTGATTGTAAATTAAATTTGAAAGCATAAATAATAAGTAATAATAAGTAATGTTAATTGTTTACTATTGAAATAATAAAAAAATCAATTTAATTAATTATGAGGTTGTGATATATTATTAAACTTGTAAATTTAACATTTTTCTTATTCTAGTTATGTGTAATGCGATTAATAATTATTGAAACACTTTTAAAATTATTTTCGAATAAAAATAACACGTACAATTGTAATATATTTATATTTATTAACAAATGAAATTCATTTACTATAAGACCTTTTTGAACCCTTACTATTTATTATTATTTTATATTTGGATATTTACTGAAAAAATACACCAAATGCTTTTGAAATACTTTTTTATTTAATAAAATCGATTAAAGGCCACGGATATTCATATTATTATTCCAAGGTCAAACATTTATAATAAAAATGTATTTTTATACTTCTAGCCCACTTCCGGCATTCGTTATACTGTACTTTTATAGGTCACTATCACTATACGAACGTTAGCTTAAGATTTTTGAATTAATGAAATAGAATATTTTAATTTTAGGTTGGTACAAAAAAATGGATTTGTAAAAATATTTCATTAATTTTGATTAATAGCGAACTATAATATTCTGGTTTTTGTTCTTTTTTTAGTAATTATAATTTATATAATATATACATTAATTAATAAGTAATAAATACGAAATATAAACGTGATAATAGTTTTTGATAACAATTTATTTCAATTCACTACATATGGGTGACTATGGAGAAATATTAATTATCTAAGCAAAAAATGAAATATCTTTGAAAATAATATTTTAAATTAATTCTTTTGATAATCAAAGAATTAATAAGTTGGATTAATGTGTACAAGTTTAATGTTTAAAAGAATATGTATATATATATATTTTTAAATAAAAAATGACTGGTATTCTACCTATAATAGGCTGATTTTGTTCATATCAAAACCCTATAATCTATATAAACATATATGAAATTCAAAAAGGTTTAATAAAAGCATTACATATTTTTATACTAAATACTCATTCGTTGTAAATGGTAAATCCCCATTCGGATATATTATATAAAAATATCTTTAAAATTAATATTATGATACATGTATTTAAGTTTTTAGATTATGAATTATAATACACTTAAATTATATAAAAAAAGTAAAAATTGTAAAAATCTTATCTTATAATAATGGGAATTAAAATTTTTTTTTAATTAAATGTGAGTAAAATTATTAACGCATTTTTGGTGACAAAAAGTTATGTAATAATTATTCAACCACAAATTTAAGATAAAAAAGTCATTATTTATTTATTTAAAATATTAGTGCCACCATAATAATTTTGTTAAAATATAGATAATCGATATTAATCACTAATTAGTATTCTCCCACTTTCTTCTACCAACTTATGTTTTAGACTTATAATATGAAATAAATTTATAATTTTTATTAACTTTATAAATATTTCCATGAATAGGTGAGTAGATTTAAACGTAGTTTTGTTAATTTTTTCTCTTAGTTTAATATTTAAAATATCTTAGCTTCAACATAAAATTATCAACTTTTATTTTCTCTGATACCTACGCCAATTACAACAATAATAGTCGTTAGACATTAGGTTTTAGTCAATATAGAACATATTTGAAATAAAGCACACCAAAAAGTCTTCACGAATAAGATAGTAGCCAATTGTTTTTAATTTCGTGATCGATGACAGTGTTTAAAATGATAGTAGGCCAACAGGGTGTTCCGTTTGTGTGTATGTAATAATGTACTATTAAATATTGTTGAAACTTACAACATTTTAAATAAAGATTATTAACATATATACTCGTTGTTCAATAACATAAAAAATGTTCTTAAAAATTAGTGTTCTGTATTAGACTTGTTAATATTTTTACCTATGGATTATAATAAATTTCATCTACTAATGAATTAAGTATTATTTACTAAGATAAATATCCAAAGTTTAGTTATACAATATAAACTTCAAAGTTGGGATTAAGATTTTAGGACCTTGTACTAGTGTTTTACTGGAAGTTAGTGAATTCTAAGAGTTTGTATTGTGTAATCGTTATTGTTTTCAAAAAATGTTCAGTTCAATATGTAGCCTGTATATTTAATTAACAAACATTTAAAATATTGTTTATGATTAAGTTTTGAAATGTATTGAAAAAGAAAAATTATTCATGAAAGTGAGGTGACAAATATATATAAATAAACAACGTATTCTTATACATTTTTTTTAATAGATTAAGTATCTATAATGGAAATGAGTTCTGATTGTTATTTCATATTTTTTATTTATCTTTTGTTGTATTTAGATTTTTAAATATTTAAATACATTTATTTATTATTTTTAATTAAATGGCAAATAATAGCAAATCTAATATTTATATTTAATATAAATTATTAGTTATCAGTTGTCACTTATACGTTATGCTACATTTTTCAATCCTATTTTTTTTTTATCAAACATTAATCATAAAAATAATTATTTAATATTTATTACCTAAGCGAATACAAGTAAAAATGTTTTCGTGTACAGCAAAAAATATTATATGATACATTAACAAAGAAAAAAATTATATTAACAATACCCAATTACTTATTTACATGTATTGTTATGTGAATTTTTTGTTCATTATTTTTACAATGTTTTAATAATCAAAACTGATAATTTTGTTTGATATTCGTTATATTTTTACGATAAGTTAATTTATGTTTTAAATCACTGTACTCAACGTATAAACTAAACAAAAAATTCACTTTAAATTTATTTCTTATAGGTTAGTCTACATTAAATTGAGTTACCTTTAATTGTAGGAAAACAATATCCAATCTCATTTTAAATTTTGAACGCTACCGATAAAATAATAGAGTTTACAATAATGTATTTTTTTCATTTTGAGAACACTTTTTGAGGTAATAACAACTGAACTATTTTAGTATATATTATAAAATTGACACAAATCTATTAAAGTATATGTTTTTAAAAAAAATCAATGGTTTTTTTATTAAATTGTGTAGATTAAGAATGAAAAGTTGATAGTATATATATATATTATATATTGTAATTCTAATTTTTCAAACCCTATCTTATAAATGATAAATCAATAATGAAGTTTGATTTAGTTATTTATTTAATTTTTTCAAATATTTATTATATTTGAAGTGTTATTCGTAATAATTTATATTTTGTATTTTAATTCAATTTTTTTTAAATATTTATAAAACCTTAATCTATTTTTCGTTAGTTAATTTGGTATATTAGAGTTTTAAAGCAGTGTTTATTAATTTTCATAAATTAAACTTTAAATTTATTAGTAATTTTTACAAAAAATGCTTAGTACCCATTTTGATAAATTTAGATTAACTCGATTGCCATTGTCATCCAGTATCACTTTTCAAATACAAATATTTAAAATTTAAAAATAATCAAATTTAAAGAAATCAACCCATATTTACACTAAACGGAGAAAATAAATAAAATGAGAGACAGTGAAACGGATACTTGAGAAAGAAAGAGTGTTTACATTCTAATAGAATAGCATCATTTTATATAAATGAATACAATTAAATATTTCTATTTTTATTTTACAGATGGTATTTGTTTCTAAGCACCAACTAATGATTTCAAAAACATATGGTATAGCTGTTAAATAAATTTGTAAGTATATTATAACATATTAAATAAAAACTTAGCAATCGGTTTGTTATGAAAATGTTTAAAAGGTAGAGTAAATTTGTTGTATTTTTATGTATAATGTGCTTTATAAATTAATTTTTTGTAACAATCATTTGATTGTGTAAAGTTAAATCATTTTACAATGCCATAATGCTATAAAGTTATAGTTTGAATTTAACCTGTTTTGCTTATAGATCTGAAAACTCTCTCATTTTGATAATAAATTAATAACTTTGTGTTATCTTTAATGAAGGAAAATTCGTGGTGGTATAGCATGGGCTCACGAACGTGATTATAGATTGAGTTTTTTGAACAGACCATTATTATATACAAAGTCTTAGAGATAAGAATTTACTAACATTAAATCACGAATCGCATTGACATTATTATAATATAATCTACGTGTTCTATTGTTATGCATTAAGTTCCAGTGAATGTGTTGAAAGAAACGCATAGTTAGTAATTAATTACTAATTTACATATAATATCATTACCTTTACAATTCTTTCTGATTGAGGTATACATAATATATCAATGTCTATTATACTAAAAATATATATTATTTTAAATTATGTAGGTATGTATACAATTTAAATATTTTACTTAGACAAATAAGTTTAATTTTAATTAGTATTGATGCAGACGGATTTTAATAGATTGATATTCTGAATCATGTTTGGTTTAGTTAAAAATTAATAATTATATTTCATAAACCTTTTAATATTTGAGTTAGTTGTTTGAAAATAACACACGAGGATATAAATAAACAAATTTTGTAGGTATCTAAATGTTTATCATTTACGCAATTAGGATAATAATATTATTATGTATACCTCGTAAATATCTTATGCTTTGTTTATTTGAATATTTTAAGTTGTGTACATATTATTATAATTACATTTATAATCTCGAAATGAAAAAAATTGAATAATTCATGTACGAGTTAAAATTTCACTGGATACCATTAACATTATTATTATTTATCTATCAAAAACATGTATGCATGCAATGTTAATTGTTTCAATTATGATTTTTTATACTCTCAGAACTTGAAATAGTGGTTACTTAGAATTAATTTTTATCAGTTATTTATTTGTTTATTTTATACATAGTATTGCATTTAGTGGTGTAAACGTGTGATTTTATAAGCGATCAAACGTAAATATATTTTTGATTCTTTTTATGTAAAAATAAAATTTATCTATCAATTAGCAAGACTGAATGTTAACTAGTTAAAAACGTTAAAGCTAAGTTATTTTTAACTGAGATACATAATGAATTGTTCTTTTTAAAAGTGAATTTTAATTCAATGAGTTAAATTTTTAATCGAAATATACAGTTACTGATCAATTAATTAATTGTATAAACATGCTTATTTTATCTTAATGTAAATCACATAGATTAAAATATTATTTGTACAAAACTAATAACATATTTATAGAAAATAATAATAATAACAATCGAAAATAGAAATTATTTATAACATGAATAAATTTCATATTTATTATTTGTATTATGAATATAAAATTTTATGATATTAATTATTGAATGTATTCTCAGATATAAATTAAATTCAAAATAAAATAGGTGTTTAAATATAGCTTTATGTATATCATAAATTTTCATAGACAATTATTGTCTTATTTAAAAATAATATTAATTCCAAATCTCATAATAATGATGCTACCGGATAAACTAACTTGGCTTTTAATGAGATTTTGCTACTACGATCTCTTCAAAGTTAACACAGGGTGGTCAATCTTTTGAAGTTGGCAGACCAATTTACACTTTCATAAAAACACTGGAAGCTGCCAAAATAAAAAAAATATATTACTATTTATATTTTATTTTATTTAAAACGTATTATAAAATGCACACATTATATCAATTAATAATATATATAATTATGATGATGAGGTTACTTATGTTTAGAATTTAGAATTTAGATTTAAAAATAAATAATGTAAACTTAATTTAAGTCTTCTAGAAAGAGGGGGGAAGGGTTCGAGGACCGTGAATTGGACAGCTCTGAATTAATTAATTACAAATTAATTAAACTATTCTATAACTTAAATTAGTAGATTTTTATCATGTTTACTTTTTGATATTTTTCTTTGAATCACTTTTATACGTAGAATTTTTACAGTATATTTCTGTTTATATGTATATATATGTTTATTAAAAAAAAATTTTTTTTAATTTTTGTTAAATTACTTTTTAGATTGTGTACGGGTTGATAAATATATTTATGTGTGTTTGTCTACAAGTAGTCAAATAATAATGCAATATTTAATTTTGAGGGTGGTTTTGGATAGAAAATTGGAAAATTTACAAATATTTTTGCAGTTGAAAATGTAATACCATGTTTTTTTTAAACATTTCACATTGAAACTAAAAAATATATAAGTTTTATTAAATTTTATTGAATTTTCAAGTTAAAATATTGATGAAATTATATATTTAAACTTTTAATAATGGTATGAATTATTTTTTTATAGCTCAAAAACATTATTCATGGGGATATACAACTTTTTATTTCACTTTTTTTTATTTTTGCGTATATTATTACATTTTGTACACAATAAAAATTATTTCAACCTATTACATTATTAATAGTAAAATAAATTACTTTACCTAATACTAATATCAAAAAACATAACATGAAATATATTTAGTGATATAGAATGATTAACTCTGCTCAGAATTATTTTTGTAACAGTATATATAATAATATATTATTGGATTAAAATTAAATACATTAATTACAGTGACCCACTCAACATTTACCACGCGGCAGAGTAATAATAACACAATTTAATTTGAAAACACTATAAACCTTTTACGTATATTCCTCCCCTTCTTAATAAAGTCCTGAACTTATGAGGGATTATCCATGTCGGAAAAAAACACACTCGCTCCGCTCAGAATTCAATATTATATACTTACACGAGCAACATCAAATTTCTTTGTATTCTCTTTGTTATATTCCATTTAAATTTTTTAGTTAATAGGTAGGTAGGTACATCAAGAATTGATGCATCCGAATTCTTTCAATGACTTTAATGAAATAATAGTGAATTTCATAAACTTGTAGTGGGTATAATATTCTACAAGTGTTACATTTCAATGATTTTTACTATATGATAATTATAAACTTATATTTAAAATATATCTTTCATACCATTTGTCATAATAGATAAATTATGTTTATTTTTAAGTCTTGATAAATTTTAAATAAAAATTCAGTGAATAGAATAGAATGTAATTACGTCGAACAACAATTTTAAACAGATTTGTTTTTTTACGTTTAATTTATTCAAAAGGTTTATTGGTAGTTCTAAATGCATTTTTTTTAAGAATTTCATTAAGTTTAGCTTAATTATTGATGTTTGAAATATTTACGATTCTAAATGTTTAACTATATTTCATTTATTTGTATCTATAAATCAAATACACACATTTAAAAATATCTAACGGATAAAAAATCTATGATTAAAAGCAGTTTACAAATAGGACAAAGTATCTGTTTAAGGATAATAAAAATTTAAGTAACACGATCAAATATTTTCAATACATTATTATTTAATAAAAGATAAACTATTATTTATTATGTACTTATTACATTTACCTACTATAATATATTTTAAAATTATTTATAATTTATAGTGTGAAAATGAAAATGATTTCGTTTATATAGCCTATATTATATATGGTTACTTTTAATTACAAATAATAAAATAGTTATTATAATTTTTATAATTTTAGACTTATATTTTATAATTTATCTTAATAACCTGAATAATTGTGTTAAGAATCTGTGTGGTTTACATTAAATGGAATTCAAGAAGGGTTAAATCCAAGGGTATTTGATTTGTCATGGGTAATTTCGTAAAGAATTAACGAGTTAGTTATAATCCATAAAAATCATGTTGTTATTATTAATTTTTGAATGATTTGGATTTTTTATCATATTTATATTTTTTCCTTTCATTATTTTTTCTCATCATAAAATTGTTTAAATATAATATTTTACTCGATTCATTAGAATTTATTTTTTAATATCAAAAACTATTTTCATTTTTCGTGTACAGTTTCCCAAGTAGATGGCAATACGTATTATTCTATTAATAATTAAAAATATTTTAATATTATTATCTACAATCATGTTACTTTCTAATTTTTTATACTTATTTGATATTTTATGCCATCATATTATTTTGTCTAATTTATTAGATTTCAGCTTGATATTTACCTGCTTATTTAAATTTTACGAGTTCCTAATAAATATTTTCCAAGCATGGTTTATGAAAACTCCAAATCCACAATAATAATTTATAATTAATGTGCTATATTATGTATGTGAGGTTTATGTAGGTATGTGTTGGTTGGTTAACGAAAAATTAAAAGTAAGTAATATAGATATCTTAATATCTTATTCACCTATACGAAATCTAATAATAATTGTTGTAAATCAATGAGCGGTAACTGCATGTTAGTATAGCGATTATAATAGCATAATAATTATACGACAGAAAATCACGTGGAACACGTGTTTAATGCCCACATTGATTTCGGCCGTACGTGAATAAAATATAATATTATTAATAAAAACAAGAATAAAAATTTAAAAAAATAAAAATTTCCCTTTATGTATTATATATGTACAATATATACACACACACACATATATATATATTATATATGTAATACATATCATAGTATTAATAAATTGACTGCTATGTATTTTTTTGAAAACTTCAATTGCCTGCCACGAGATTTCAATTGGGATCTCAGATGGTATTTAAAAAAATAAAAATAAGATCTCTTTAGGAATCTAATTTATTAGGGTTATAGTGGAGCAGTTAAATTAGACAGTTTGACCACTACACGCTGGTATCTTTAGCATCTAAATACCTAAGTATTTTTTTGAAGAAGATATATTTTTTTCAAATATATGGTTTTTAAATCATGTAAATATTATATATTCAAGTATATATTATTATTATAATTACGTACATACATTAATAATTATTCAATATGTTAAAATAGTTATATACAGTAAAGAATATACATAGTACAGAATAATTGTTTTGAGATCTCTTATGGAATCTCAGTTGAAGAGTTATTTTTTTAACAATCAAAAATCAATCCCCAGTGCCATGAGATTCAATATGCGATCTCACGTCCTAAAAATTCAAAATCTCATTTAAACTCTTCTTTTTTATGTCACTAAAATAATTGTGGAGTTTCGATATCAAATAACAAAATAAAATACCTTATTACTTTTCAAAAGTTTGCTCTAGTTTGCTCATGGCAAGGGAGAAAATATTTGTGAGATTCCAAGTCGGGTCTCATGGCAGCCAAATTGTTAATATAATATACGTACACGTCCATACCATTATGAAATACGACTAAACGTTTAAACAAATTATTATTATTTTGATTATCACCAATTGACGGTTTTAATTATTATGGTTTAAATTTATATTATTACATTTTAGTATTCTACATTCACGAATAGATAACTCTCGCATTAACTCTCGTGCGCCTATTTATATAACTCAGAGTGTAGGACGGCGTGTGTGATAGACACATACTGGCAGTGACTAGTCTTGAACAACGGTATGATGACTAATGTACGACAATGATATGTTTAATTATTAAAGCCCACTGGCTCGCACTGTGAATAATCTAAGACTTAATATGGCCACAGGCAGTGCAATATACAATGGCGATTTGTTGACGTTATCACAATATTAATATACCATGGGCTATAAAATGATGTGATACAGTACGAAAGTAGTAATATTATCGTGCAACGCAAGATTTTGTCGTTTTTATTTCCGTTGAATGTGATCAAAGTGATTTCAAAAATTTCAATTTTTTACAAGGCTCCATTGAACTAAGTTTTCACACTATTGTTGTTATCTGTGTCATATATTTTCGAATCATAAAATACTCATAATGCTAAATAATTATAATATTTACTTAATGTTACTATAGTTATTGCATGTGTTTTTTTAATATTATATTTGTTGCTAATTTTATAATATTGTTTTTTAAAAAGTCTTAAATAATTATGACTTGGTTTTTGTTAATATGCTATGAATCTATTTTATTATACGTATTTACAATTAGTAGGTAGGTTACACATTTTATTGTGATAGCTATTTATACTCTTATGGTTCATCGTCTCATTGATCGTTTGAAAATATATATTATACATTAATTGTATACAAATTAATTAATATACATATAACTTTAAAAAATAGATTACTTTTATTCCTAAGTCATATTTAATTTTTCATATTAGTGTTATCATTCGTTAACATTGTGCTTGTTGCGTTATAAAATTTAATATTCCATAGACTGTGTTTAATAACGTTAATGTTAATAGTAATAGACAAAAAAAACTAATAATTTTGTAGACAACTATCGATGTAAGTACTCAATTACTACAATCATATAATAATTCATCCTTAACGTAGAATATATTATGTCACATATTATTACTATGTACACTTTTTTTGTTTCAGTGTTAGAAGTTATACTTCACGAATCACTAGAGTGTAAAACTTTATTATGATAGACGATGGTAATGCGTATTTTTGATAGAATAATGCTATATACACTGAATTATATCATATTTTATTCGTTGTTTTTTTAATTGGAATTCTAACAATTAAAAAAACGTATTTTTTTTTAATTAGATAAAATGTCTACCTATCTAATTAATTGTTTAAAGTTGATTATACTAATAATTTAATATGATGAAAACAAACATGAACAAATTGATGCATAAGTAACTGAGTAACAATAATAAACAACAGATTTATGCATTTAAAAACATTTACTATGTTTGAAACCTTCAAGACATATAATTAAATATAACTCTAACACGGTAAAATATAACGTTTTGTAACAAAAATATTTTTGTTTCATACATTTTTATACTATTTTAACGGTAAGTTTGTAAATAAACTTTTATAAAACGGAAATTGTCTATTGTCGATGAGAAATAATACTAAACACTTAGTGTCCACAAATTATTTCTGCATTTTGAACATTATAATAACTGAAGTTACCAAGCGTTAGATAAATACATTGTAGATTTTCATTTAAATAGATTTTATGAAAATTATAAAAGAAAACATAAATAATATAAATTTGAAAAACTTAACCCTGTTTATCATAATATGTAATAGTTGAGAAACAAAAACATTTTTCTTGAAAATATATTTTTACGGATGAATTGTGCATGATGTGAATGTTTATCTAAAATCTAAACACAACAACATTAACATATTCTAAAAAAAGGTTAGAAGTAGATTGATTTGATTTTAAATCGATCCAAATATCAGAATTGAACTATAAATTCATATAAAATAAATATTTTTTAAACTTAAATATTTCAAAATCTATATTTTAACATCTATAAGCAGGTTTTGGATCAGTTTTATTTTTGAAACACGTTAAAATTATAAATAAATAAAACATATAATTGCAAAACTAATATAATAGCTTTTTCATCTTTATTTAGAATCTAAAATTGTATTTAAATATAATATCATAGATAATTAATAGATAATTATTATTCAACATGTATTACAAAACTATATTATATATTTACTTCAAAGATTTAACATATTCTGAATCCAATTCAATTTATTTGTGTTCAGAAAGTACATATATATTAATTTTGTATTACATTTTTTCTAAAAATATAATATTTATTCAAATTTTAAATTTAAAAAAATATAGGTAAGTGAATACCACTCTGTTGTACATTGGGGTGTTAAGTGGGTCACTATTTTACTATGTTAAATTTGAATTCAATGATATATTGTTGTGTTGTATACGAAAAATAGTTTTAAACAGAAAAGGTCAATCAGCTTATCATCAAGTGATATGATTTTTTTTTATATAGTAATTGAAGTAATTAATTTTATTTTCACTATTATAGTAGATTAATTTATTTCTGAAAATATTACATTTATTATATAATGAGTATTAAATTATGATAATAATATAATATATCTATACACTATTATATCAACTTATACAATAACAATTGTAATAAAATAATATTTCTGTAAATGCCGTAATTTAATTACCTATAATTAATGAATAAATAATATTTTGAAATAAATTGAAAATATTATTGTGTATTATAAAATTTATAATAATAATATAAAATACAGAAAAGTTGAAAATTCTACAAATAATGTTTTTAAAATATAATAAAACAATCAACATATCGTTATTAATCGTTTAAATAGGTAATTTGGTCCAAGTTATTGGAACATAAAATATCTGTTAAAATAATATTGCCTTAAAATATTTTTTAGATTTTATAGTTTCATTTTAAATTTATCATGAAGAATCTTGTATACAATTTTCAAAACTTGGATACAAAAATAAAATTTTTAATGAATTTATAACTGTAAAAAAGTTTAAAAATTTTTTCGATTTTTGACAAAATTCGTCAAAATTTTATCTTAAAATACACGTAAAAAAAAAAAATTGTACCAATTTATTTTTAATATATTTTTCATGTTAATACGTATTATAATTACTTTTGTGAAATCTTGTTTGACATCTTTAAGAATTTTGACTCAACAAATAATTGTTTATCCATATTTATAGAAAAATTGCTAAAAAATTGTTTTATTTGTATAAATAACTTAAAAAGAGTTTAAAAAAAAATTGAAAATTTTATTGTATAATGAAAATATTATAATATGAGTATATTGGTGAACATTTTAAGTATTAATTATTATAACATTAAATTGTATAAATGTTTTAACTAGAAATGCCCATAAAAATAGATTTGTCTTTGTGCTAGAATTTTTTTTTTTATTTACAGATTTAAAAATTAATAATAAATCTGTATTCATTTAATTTTAATTTTAATTTAATAAATAATAATATAAGATATTTAATTGAGTAGGTATTGGTTTGATTATTTTATACCGGTCGATGTATGCTTATCTCAAGGTTTGGTTCCATTTTTATAATGAAGTTATTGAAATTTTGATTTTCAGAATTTTTAAGTAAATAATACCAAAAATAAAGAAATTTGTGTCGCCATAGGATACTTCTTAAATGGTAGATAATCTAAATATATAAAATTCTAAATTTAAAATATGCTTAAAAATTATAATTTCAGTAGGTAAATACATTATTGTAAGATAAATTAAGATGACCATGTTTAATGAATAACTCTAAAAAAGCTATCGTACTTTTAGGTTTTACTTAGATATTTTTATAAATTTTTTATTTTCTAAAGACATTAATTATCAGTATAATTTTTAGATTTTCGTAATAAATTCTTAGTGTTTTGATTACGGTTTATTCAAGGTTGAATGGTTATATCATATACCTGAAATATTTGAGTTAAAATAAACCAATAAAAAATATTTAAAAAAGTAATATTAATAATAATAATAGTTGTATTACCTTATATTATATAAAATATAATCAAAAATTAGTTAAATGTTGTAATTATAACAATTATAGCTATTCCTATATTTTGTATTTTTATACACAAATTATTATACTTTAATCAAGTTTATAAATTCATAAGTAATAGTGTAATACATTTTCACATGATTGGGTACATACTAATGATTCGTTAAAATTTTCAAAATTTTCAATTTATAATAGGTAAAATATTTGTAATGACATGTATATGTCGGAAGATTAAATATTATGTGATTAAAGTAGGTACTTTGTATAAAAAGAGGTATTATTGTACTTATACTGTATTTTACAATAGGAAATACATAAAACAGAGTAGTGGATTATTTGGATAAAAGTTAAATAAGATACTATGGTGATAGTTATGTATTCATCAATGATCAATACATTTTAAGCTCATTATTTATTTCACGATTGAAGTAAATGTATTTTATCATTTGAATATACTGGCAGTACGAGGTTGAGAATAATAATATGATGAAATTAATTAATTAATTAAAATTGTTTAATATAATTTATTAAGTATTGTACTACATGTACTACAAAGTAATTTAAATTCAGTATCATTTTTTTTTTTTTTTTTTAATTAGGACAAGAAAGTTATTGTCTAAAGGTTAGGCTTTATATATATTATTTTTTAGTTAATAATTATCATTACGTATAATACCACTTACGTAATATTTGAATTGCAATAAATAGTTATTCCAATTATAATAAAATGTATATTAGTTGTTAGTATTACACTTATGACCTATGTCTTACATTACATTTAAATTGATTGGTTTTTGTAAATTTAAAAATTAAACAAAAATATGAATCGTTTTTTGTTTTTGTTAACAATATTTAACATAATATCTAACAGTTAAGTTTATAATTATATGGTTAAAACTTTTCGTTTGGTTTTTTAAAATAATGTATCTACTTTGTCAGCAATATTGAATTATATTTATATTTAGTTCAAAATATATAACCTAGATTTAAAATAAATACATTTATAATATAGTATATTTTAAATAATACTGAATCGAACTAATATTTATTTTGTTACTACTAAGAACTTAAGCAGTAAAGTAAGGTCATGGAAGAAATATTTTGAAATTAATCTAATTATTTTGAAAATGTTATTAAAAATAAAAAGTACTTCTGTAATGTAGTATTTAAATGAAATAGAATTATTTCCTAAAGTAAAGTTTCAGATTTTAAATTTTACTACAATTAGGTAATGTAGATTTATTTCAGATTCCGAGTAGAGGAAGGAAGCTATTTTATTACAATTACATGTTTTTTTGTACCTAGTGCTAGTTGTTGTTGTTGTTCCATTAAATACTCTTTGGGTCAGTAAAAGTGTTTCAAATATTTCATATTATAACCTTTCTAAAAATAATTCGTAGTTGGAATGCGAGCACAGGTGCTATTTAATACAGATCATTTTTAATAACGCTTTACTAACAAGGTTAAAATAATCTTGTATTTTTTTTAAGTAATGAATTTGTTTTTACTAATTTGTGTTTATTGATTAAATTTAAGATTTACGTTTTAGTCATATAAGTTAGATTTTAATATATCTGATTTTAAACCAAAATAAATTTTGTTAAAAATGTATTGATAATTATTTGCATTTGAAACATAAAATTAACAATAATTTTAAACCAAGATCTTCTTAGAGTCATTTATCAAATACAATGATAGTTGATTTTCAATCTAATATAGTATGACACATCTCTTCTTATTGGCGTTTAAAAAAGTGTCCAACTCAATGTGTAAAAAATGTTCGTTTTCTTGACTAAATCATTATTCTTGCTAAACATTAAAATTGGATGTTATTTAAGTCGATTTAAGGTAATTATGATATCAGAATTTTTCACTGTATATATATATTACATTTTTAAGGATTGATTACAAAATAAATGATAGTGTTTATAAATTAACTATTTTTAGATACCTAATCGAGAAACATTTTTTCCCACTGTAAGACATTCATTTATTGTGAATCAATCATCAGTATTATTATTCTGTAACATTTGTTTTATATCGTATTTGAGTTGACATAGTAATACATATTTATAGTTAGGTTATATATTTAAAATTACATTTAATACGAAAATAATAAATATATATATATATATATATTCTATCAATCACAAAACCTGTCAAATTTTATATTACCTTAGCATTTCATCTAGTGTGAAATATTTTTTATTTTCTTAATTATGTTTATTTATTTTTAAATACTTTTTTATCTATATTATGTATATTGAAATTAAAAAAAATATATATTATAGTTATATATTTAAGGGTTTAGTTCAGGAAATAAAGATATGTAAATAATTAATATATTATTTTGAAAATTGCAATTGAAGTGGCCCGCTTTTCACTTCATTCTTAATGTATGATTTACCTAATCATTTCCTATGTCAGTATCAATGTATATTATATTATTATTATTATTATTATTATTAGATAATTGAAAATTTTACTAAGCATTTAATTATATCTAATTTTATTTCATGTATATTTAGTCTTAATTACATATGTGTAGAGTTTATATTACAATTTTAATTATAATTCTTCAAAATAAATTATCTGAATACGTAATAAATTATTATACTTATATAAATAATAATAAAATAAAATAAATTAGTGGTAATAAGATAAGTTAACTATTTAACTACCTACAGATACGAAATATTTATTAGCCAAAAAATATTGATATTACGTATTTTGAGTTTGTGAACTGTTGGAGATTAACTCAATATTTTGGTTAAATAATACTTGAAAACTTTTGAGGCATATCCTAAAGGTTCATACTAATGATCATACTCCATATTGTTATAATTGAAACGCGGGTAAAGAAAATTATAACAACTCCAGATAAGTTTCACCAAAGTGAAACAGAGATATACTAAAAAATAAAAAAAAAAAAAAATAAAAAAAAAATAAAAAACAGATTAATAGTTAAATACCATAAACAAATTGAACATCGTCCAATTATTATCGCAAATATTATTTATAATATTTCTACACAAGTAGTATATTATTTCATTCAACTGTATTTTTTATTCATTACATTTATTTATTGTACTCCGTATGCTAATAAAACCATTTAAGCTCCAGTAATCGTGTTTTATCAATATATAATTGTTTATGTGTGTAATTTTTATACATGACACTACATAAACGTTACTATACAAACAATTAAGTAGGTATACAGTTTTCATTGAAGAAAATTATCAGTTATAAAATCTAAAATCTAAATGAAAAGAGAAATTACATTAATCATTTATAATAATATCATTATAATATAAAAATAATAAAATTTGCTTGTATTGTAATTGGTAACAAATTGAATGTATTTTATCATATTTTATGTAATGTTATTGAAAATAAATAATCAAAAAAATACATACATATAATAAATTTGATTAGTTTTATGTATCAATCACGGCTTTATATATAATATTGAAAATAATTATTTGGTATTTATAATTGTGATCTGTATCCTACCTTATTTCTATGGTTAATAGACTTGAAAATACTGGGAAGTAAATATGTTTTATTATATTATTTTGAGATTCTATAACCAGAAAAAAGTATCTATGTCAAGTTTATATTTAATATCATTTTCAATAATCGATGTCTTTTTATAATTTATTTATTATATTAGTTAGTTTTAATCTAGGATTTTATATACCTAGATATGTTATAATTACTTTTCGACAAAAGATCGTTTGATAAAGTTTTACCTGGAAATTTTCTTGACAGCGATTTATTAGTGTACAAAATATTGAATATTTATAATATTTTTGGAGTCCATTTTGTATAGTTTTTCTCTTTTAGTGGAAATACGGCTTAAGTTTTCTTGGAAAACCTTAAGTTTTCTTGTTCAGCACGTTCCAAATAAATGAAACACTTATAAACAAAACTATTTTTCTAAGAAATAATTTAATAATTATTTGAGCTAAATAAGTGTATGCACATATCACACATAGCGAGTTCAGGACTATGAGTGAGAAACAATTTTATCTGAAAGGAAATTTCACCTTTGATTTTATGATTAGATGTTTTATTTTTAATAAATATAAACTATTAACTATAATAGGTGGTTCTTTAATCAAACAATAATTATTATCATTAAAAGAATGTTTTTGAAATAATGAGTAATTTTTGATAAGATAATTGATTCTATGTGTTGAAATATTATTTTTAAATATTTTAAACATATGTTTTTTTTTTTTTTATTAATGTATTTATATTATTTAAATTAGATAGATTTTTATCTTGGGAATATGATTTTTGATTATGCAATTTAATTAAATATTTAACTCATTAACCTGTTTAAAGATAAGATAAGTTATGTTCAGGGAAGATATTAAATAACAATTATTATGTAGTAATTTAAATTTATACACGTTTTTTTAGTTAAAATTAAATATTTGGAAAGAACATAGATATATTGTAGTATGGATTAATCTACTAACAAATAAAAATACAATTATGCATTTTAAAAGAAAGCATAATTTACTAAACACGGATCTAAATTTTTTTTTTATTTACCGTGTTTTTAAATCTCTAAAAGATATAATACATATTATTATATAAATGTTATTAAACAATATTTTATGATAAACAAAAATATGAGCTTATTTAGTGGTTCCAATATTCTTGGATCAATCTTGGTTACACATCTCTCTTTAAATTATGATGGATTTTATAAATTATACCTTTTTTGAATGTATTTGGTTAGTGATTAGAGGCGTTTTTAAATATGTATTTAAAAAGTATTTTCACTTAGATTCCTAGATGAATACAGTTATAAAATCTCTTGTATAGAAATACACAAAGAAAGTATAAATTAAAAGAGCATTATGAGCATATTGTTATAATCTTACATTTTAACTTTATCTTAAAAAATAATAATAATAATTGTATAACTTTTCTTTGTTGTTTGTGGTATAAATGTTTGTGGTAAGCCAAATCAGACTGTGTACTAAATATTATTTGATATGTTGATAACAATATCTTCTGTTTATTTGGAAAATAAATGATTATTAGACTTATAAAGGTATAAGTAAAAAGTAAATGTATGATAATGTACCTATAAGGCATCACATTTAATATTTATAAACTCATTGAAACATTTAAATTTTAACTTTCATTATGCTATTCAAAGATAGTATTAGTTTTTTCATTCATATTGAGTCTGAACATTCAATTTAAAAATAATACTTGATATTAAACAATATAATGTCATATTTTTTCACAATTTAGTAATTATAACCTTATCTTAATCTTTTTAATATATTACATCATAGTCTTTATCATCATTTATTTTGCTTATTTTAATAAAATTTAAATTTATATTCATAAGAAAATCATTTTAATAATGACATCTAGTTAAATTATAATTTTAAAAATAATAATCAAATACCAATAATGATTAGTATCAGATACTTTAGAAAAAAAAAAATTAAATTGAAATGTGCACTTAAAAAAAATTCACTTAATATGTTATAATTGAAAAATATAGGGCTAACACGGCGATCTAAATAGGCAATTCAGCTACAACACTGTCGTAGATTAATTTTTCCAGTTACTTCTCAAAATGAAATTTTGATAACGTTATAATTCATCAAAGTATATTACCATAAAGCTGCGAAAAATAAATTATTTTATTTAACTTATTGAAGTTAAAAATCAAATAACATATTCTTTTCATTTTGATAAATTGACAATTAACAGACAAAAAAATGTAATTTACTTGGTTAAAATATGCACTTCAACATTTTTAAAATTGAAAGCATAAATAGCATAACTACCTATTTAATAGGTAAAAATTGATATTTTTACGAACTCAGGAAAATGTTTAGATAAGAATGTTAATGGCTGATGTGATAAAGGTAATTGAATCTTCAGCAAATTATTGCTTACACTCAGATAAAAAGGTGTTTATGAAGTCAAAATGTAATTCAAAAAATATGTGACAAGTTAATTAACTTACCATTTTAACTTCATTTTAATTTTGTAATTTTCAATCCATTAATTTTCAACTTTAGCTATTAGCGTGTGCAAATATGAGAAAGGTAAAATTAGAAATGATGGCATCATTTATAATTTATTTGTGTTAATATTATTATCTATTGTATACAATTTAAATAACTTTTAAATTAAACATTTGAATACCATTGAAAATAAGTATTTTTTAAGATTAAAGTTAAGAAAAATAAAATATATTTAAAATATACACCATGAATGGTGTATATTTCAGTATATTCCTTTTGATGTAGACACAAAAAAATAGTATTTAGTTGTCCCGCATTTTAATGCTGATTTAGAAAATCCTTTTTATGGATCAAGAGATGTAAACATAAGAATTACGTGCATTGTTAACCATAGGGGATATGTTGCTAAACAAAAGTGAAAATAGTATTATCATATTAAATTAAATTTCTGAATGAGGGTTGGTACCTAACTGTGATGGTTTTATTTGAAATTCTCTAACAAATCACTGCTTCTCTGTGACACCGAATTTTAGAAATCTAGATGTTCCTTGCTCACTAATAACATTAAATTGATCTGAAAAACCTTTGGGATAGCTACTACGAGTTCAATGATAATACTTATGTAAATTTTTTTTTATTGTGACGAACATTTAAACGAGATCCCTACTTAGCTTGATAAATTTACATACCTAATTTGAAACCCACCACAAGTTTCATGTATTTTTGTTTTTAAAATTAATCAATAAATAGGTATTTGGCTTATAGTATTATTCTTTATTTGTTTTTATTATTAAACAGATCTTTGTAATTGGAAAGAGATTGCGATTAAACGTCAACGTGTTGCTAAAAAAAACGGTGGGTTGTACATATTTTAATAATTATATACTACAATACATTGTGAATTATTTAAAATATGAATTTATATTAATTAAATGAATTAATTTATATAAAACAAATAAACGATTCAAATTATTATTTTTTCTTTGGATTTTGAATGAATGAGATACCACTGCGTACATAAAGATGTAGTGTAGATTTTATGTTAGGATACCATTTGAATTTGTAATTTATAATTAAAGACGATTAAATACTATTTATACATTTCTATGAAACTCAAATAAAATGTATTTTATGAAAAATTATATGGAAATAGTAGTTATGAAATAATAGTTAATACTCGGATGGAAATTGAAAATTGTCTGTCATAATTCCTACATTGAATTGTTTTGATTATGTAAATGTAAAATTATCATATTACATATGTAAATGGTTAAATAAAATTTATATATGAGTAAGCAAATAAATAAAAACACACGATCTTAAAAAAAAGTATGTTCATTAAACTTGTGATATATCAAGTGATATGTATTACATATATATACATAATAAAAGTATAACATTTTAAATTAAAAACTTAAAAAAAATGGTTTAAACGCTATATTTTTATATGAAACGAACAATTTTTTCGTCAAATTAACATCTAAAACATTTCATTATACTAATGAAATTTAATTAAAAAAAAAAAAAATTATATTATTTATTTATTTATTTTTATGGTTATAATAAAAGAAAATATTACACATTATAATAAATACTTATTTCGTTTATATAAGTATAAGTATATAACTGCCTAATTTTTTTAAAATTTTATGTCTTACACTATACGCTGGATAAATAATATATACATTTATTAACATTGAAATGTGACAAGCATAGTGAAACCATTAAATTGCAAACACTTTCAGTACCCATAAATAATTTATGTTTATAGCTATTCAGATGTGATTAAATTTGTAATTGAGAAATTAAAGTAAATTTAAATTTAATACGTATAGAAAATTAATAATTATAAATATTTAATGTAATAATGATAGTATGATCTTATATTTATTATATGTTTTATGTTATTTATAATTATTTAATTATGTACATCATAATTTTGTATTTATTATATTAAAATACAAGTTTATGAGAAGATAAATATCTTAAACTTTCGCTTATTATTTCATTAGTCTTCCTAACTTTTTTGTTCTTATAATAATCGAAGTAGTAGAATTTTATTTAGGAAGTTCATAATTATTCTAAATTTAAAGAAAAATCATCAAAATCTAAAATCTAAATGTCATTAAAATATTTTTTATTTAGAGTGTCTAGTGTTTGATATATTTTTTTTGACAAATGGGGAAAAATTCCTCATTTAAATGAACTCCATTATTTAAAGGTGTTCATAAGTGTTGTTGTCATTGTTTATATTACTTTATTTTATTATTCACGTGAACATCTTTAATAAGTACTTTGTTTACTTAGTTGATAAAATATAAAATAAATGTGATGTATAGTTGAATATTATGTTGCATTATGAGTAAAAAAAAAATATATATATATAAATAAATAACAAGTCATGATAAAAATAAGAATACCCATAAAAGCATATTTTTGGAGCTCGTTTGTTTTTTCTTATTCTTGTCTTTTCGATATGAAGAAAGAAAGGTATTTAAAGTATATTTCAACTAGCTTAATCTATAGTTAAATAATTTTATGGCAAGAGTTTTTTTTAATAAAAACCTGACTGTCTTTTTTATTTTTTAAAACAAAAAAGTATAATTGAAGTATAGCTTTGAGATAATGTGAATCTTAATTTTATCTACCTATCTAATAATTTTCAAGTTTTCATTATTTTATGATTATTAACTATAAATTCATTAGAATTTTTGTTTTTAAATTAATAATTTCATACTGTTGGTAAAAATATAATAATATTATGATATAATGCAAATAAATATTATTGATATGAAATAAATATTTTAACTATTTTTATAACAGATTTTTAAGATAGGTAAACGATATTTTAATTTTGAATAAAACATTGCATTTTTTAACTTAAAAAAAAAGTTTGAATTATGTTTACTTTACTTCAATATTATATTATATACAACTTAAACACGTGTTTATAAAATATGCAAATCAAACCATATAAATAGTATTTAAGTATTTGTTGTAGTTATTACCTTAGTGAATTTCGTTATTTTTTATACTGCATATAATGGGGGAATATCACAAAACTATTGTAACCTAATAAGTTTACATTGACAATAAATGGCCACAAATCGTATTATTTATTTTAGTCCTTTTTGTTATTTTAAATTTCACTTTTATTTATTTTTCAAAGGTCTTTATTTTGTTACTTCCTTTTACTAAATGTTTTATCTTGTAAGTATTTATATATGTATAAGTATAAAGAATCATATTCATTGGTTTATTCATAATTATATTTGTCAAGAATAAATTTGTCCTTATAAAAAATACCTTTAGTACACACATCAATAAATTTAATTTTTGCATTTTATATTTTTTCGTTTGCGATTTGTTTGTGATAAGCATACTTTCATATACGTATTTTGCCATGTAAGTAAATATTATTTTACTGATTTGTTACTAGTTTTTTATGATCTGTGTCTGGAGTAATAATAATGGATTATTATGATGACACATAACTAAACTGTGCACAGTACCATAAATACGTGTTGGAGTGTAAAAATAAAATATTAGACCGTCAAATATTGTGAAATAATGTACACCTGTATTCTAATATTGTATGCGTTTTAAATTTAATGCAAAGCGGAGAAAGCTACTGATTTTACAATAATCTGTATTTTTTTCTTTCTATAAACGCATAAAAAACATATTGAAGAACTAATAACATCAAAAACAACACATGTCATAATGTAAATTACAAAGATAGTTATTGCATACTTTGGTGTTCATCAAGAAAATCATTAAAAATAGAGAAAAAATACTGATGAAGAAATGTAAACAACCAGCTGTTTTTAATGAAAATGGTCATTTTGGGTAAGCTGAGTACCGTTAAGAAACGTCTTTCAACACAGCAATGATTTATAGTTGCTTTTAAATAAAAGACGCATATGTCAATAATGGTTCACTTGATTCATTTTGTTTATAGTACCATTTGTGGTAAAAATCAGTCAAAAGAGTTTAATAAAGCGACATCTTTTGAAAAATACACATAACTTATAGTAATAAATTGTTTAAATAAAAATATCTCATACATCAGTTATCTTACTCATTTTATCAATGAAATGCCTCAGTTAGACAGTTAATTTTACGTGTTCACTTTTTTAATAGAATGTAGATGGATGAGTTAAAACTGTTTTAAATAAATGCTTAAGTGTAGTAATATTATATTTATTTGTATAATTTGATTTTTGACAGCCATGGTGTGTCTTACAAAGTTGTGTTTTGTCAAAATTAAAGAGTGCAAAGTTTCATAATATTAGAAAGTGGATTGGAATACTGAAATACCATCACTTGAGTTTTTAGATACATGTTCGTTCTCAGTTTTTTCTATCTTTGAAATTCAAGCAGAGATTATCCATAGCAGGTAATAAATTGGGTCCAGATATTATTGATATTCGCATTATTTTCTTCTAAACCCTAATTTGTTAATTGCATAGTATTCATTATTATTGAAGATTAAAAAAATAAACTTTTTACAGATTTGGAGATTTTAGATCTATTATAGAATCATTTTTATTTTTACATGAAATAGCAAACGATCATACTACTACAAGAGTGATAACGATTCAAATTTATTTCTTATAGCAATCATAGTTAAAGACATTAGTCGTTTTTATGTTTATTGAAGACGTTTTAATAGAAATACTCTTCTAAGTTAACTTTATCTTAATTATTATAAATAAATTGTTGAATAAAAATATACTGTTATTATTTATTCGAAATAGAAAAATACTATTAACTGATATAATCGTGTTACCTATTTATGCAAAAAAAAAAAATAATAATAATAACGTATATTTACAGTTAGTGGATATAGTAAATAGATATTTAAATATCCCAAGCAAGTTAAAAATAAGCACTTATGTAATTAAGAGATGCATGCAATTATTATAGAATTTTGATGATAATTTAAAAAAAATGTTTGATCATTAAATCATTTAATTTGGAATTTTTGATTTATTGTTTATAATTTTATAAACACTTAGTGCAACCTTCCCGAATTGCATATTATATTTTAAGTGTATTTTTCTTTCATACTTAATGTAAAACATATTAGATATTATGTAGAATACGAGTAGAGGTATGTTAAGATAAAAATTAATACTATTTCATTTAATTAAATCAACCGTCATTGAGAGAATAGATTTAAGGAATAAAATAAAATATTTTTAACAATCATTTCAAAAAATTAACTTAATTTTTTTCAAAACTATTAAAATATTATAACTTCTAGGACATAAAATAATCAAATAATATTTGAATGATGCATTTTTAGTTTTTATTGTATAAATAAAATGTCTAGTACTTATCTTTATTAAATAATTGTTAATATTTCATACTTGTTTACACTTTGAAGTTTGAAGTTACAATAATTAAAATTTTTAACAAAAATATTGAAGTATTAGTATTTTTTACTAAAATAATCAAAACATACTTTTCTATAATTTATAAAGAATTAAAAATATATTTTATAAATATTATATCTATCTATCTATATATATATATATATATATATATATATATGTATATACATTTAAATAAGTTTAATAAGTAAATTTCATTATACGAATAAATTAAAAAAAAAAAAAAAAAGTCACAACATTTTATCATTATTGTGTATAACAGCATTAAAAAGGTTGGTCATTTTTGCTGTACTCTAGGTATCAAATTTATCTTGTCATTTGGTAAGTCGTTATAATGTATGCCTATTATTTTGATTCGTAGAATATATTTTCAAATTCTAAATATTTTAAAAACTATTACAAATATTTTTTAAAATTACTCACTCAGCAATTATTATACGTTATGCACCTATATATTCTTCAAAGTAATATTACTTATCACTTATTTTTAATCAAGAAATAATGACATGATATTATATACCTGCTTATTTTCATGGTGAAATTAAATTAATTTTCAATAGTGTCATTTTTTTTCGTTCATACTTAATTACACATAATATAATAATAAATATGTATTAAAGTTATAAAACTGAGAAATAATCCATAAATAAATACATATATAATTTAATTTAATTCATCGATGACGATATAGTACCACAATTTGACTTATATTATATTACAACTATAATATAAGATTGTTTTTCTTAAAAAAAAATCTTAGCTTAGGTCTAACAGAGGATTAATTGAATTCCTCCATTAAACCCATCCCCGACGAAAATATACAAAATTAAGATTACTACAATATTTTGCTTCGAATTAATTTTAATTTTCTTACTTTAGTGATATATTTTCTGAAATGATTAAATTATATGCATTAATAGTTTATAAAATAATATTAAGATACATAAAAACTTCCATTGTTGCTGAAATATATTATTTCTTAGTGTAGCATATACCTATTTAAATTAAAAACAGTTTAATTCCATCCATTAAAACAAACTAATCATAGCTAAATAGAAGGTGCTGTTGATGAATAGTTTTCTAGTCCACACGTCCATTAATCTATTTGTGAAATAATCATTATTGTTATAAATTTTACTTATTGTGGATCGTTTTTGTATATATTATAAAAAAATAAAATATATATAAGCATACAAAGTTCGTTTGGTAATTTCAATAGAATAATGCAAAATTGTATAATAAAAAAACAATTAGAATTTACAATTTATTGGATTACATTAATCATTATAATATAAATAAAATAATTAAAGCTAATTATTTTTAAATTTAAATATTTAAAATTTATTATCAGTGTAATAAACACGAAGATCTGTTTCAATATTTTAAGTCACGAAAATAAAATATAAAAAACATTGGACGATGATGATTTGTACGTAACATTTTTTACTCATCATTTTAAGTACCTAATAAAAATTCATTTTAACTTCTCTTTTTGTTATTTTAAAATGTTTATGAAAATAGTACATAAAACAGGAAAAAACAAAAGGTTTTAGTTACACCATGTATACAACAAAGTCTATAATGATTTGGGTTTTTTTTTAACTGAAAATTCATTGTTAGTGAGCGGTTACGTCAGATATAATAAACGATTACTATTTTTTCCCTAAAGAAAATTGGTGGTTACAAAAGGTTGACTAGGTCATATAGACCCAAAAAATTGATTACATTCGCTTAAGTTTTAGGTGTCAAAGTGTGTGTTCGTACAATTTTATTTTTTCCTTACATGTACAAGCTTTAAGTACAAAACACCACGAAATTGTCCATTACATTTTAGTGTTATTATGTTGTTAATTTAGAATGTAATAAAAATAGTTTCGTATTCGTTCAGTTCAATGTGTTCTTCACGAACATTAGTTTTGTAACTATTATCTACCTTACACATCTTTATACATATATTTTCTCTTAACATCCTTGATCATTTTGATACTGTTTTCATTAGAGATACAGAAAAATTGACCTCAAATTGTAATTAGTTTTAGATTCAGCGTGAGAATAAGAAAGCAATTAGTCTTAAAACCATGTGTTTTTTCTTCGAGAAAACATTATCTGAACAATATAGTGCTCTATTTCGTCCATAGGGTTACAAAATCTATTGAAAATTGGATATATCTAGACGTTACTTAATAATAATATTACGCAGAATAACGTAGAATGTATTAAACAATATATCATTTTTTTCAAGAAAATCAAATTATAACTTAAGCAAGACAATTATGAAATTATAATTTTTACTTATTATTATATTGTTAAATATCTATATAATTGAATTGTATAGTTCTTGTAAAAATTCACAAAGAAACTAATAACTCTAATTCATTTAATATGTTTATTTATTCAGTTGAGTTAGTTTTATAGTATTTTTAAAAGTCGTGGAAAGGAATTGTGCACAAGGAAAAAAATATAACAATAAAATAATACAGTTTCTGGAAAATTAAGTATTTATTTTATATAATATTATTATTAAAAGTGTTTAATTACCAATAAATATTATTACCATAGACAATTAAATAATTAAACAATTCAACTATGACCTAAAAAATTGTTTTTTTCATCAAAAAAATTAAAACAATTGTAGTTACATAAACTATTTCAAAAACAGTGAATCAAGTATCCTACTGATTATGATTTGTAGAAATTATATGACCTATATTCAAGACATTCTTCAGTTATAATTTATCATTTTGACAAGGGGCACAGTCTAAATTAATTAATACAAAAGATAGTATGCAAATAGTCTTGCATAAGTTTTTGGTTTGGACAGTTAATTTAATTCAATTGATCGTTAATTTTTATTTCATATTTTTTTGTACTGAGAAGTTTTTTGGTGAATATCAAAAATTATTTCTTGGTCATCATCTTAATAATATTTTTTATGTGCCACATGAAATTAAGAAAAAAAAAAAAAATTATATATTTGAAATATAGTTTAGTTTTTGCTGCAGTTATATGATACCTAAATATAAAATATATATTTGTTTACCATAAATAAACTTATGTTATTACCATGTTGTAATAATTATAAAACTAAATATTACGATTTTAGTACTTCTCATATTTATCAGTATGTAATATTCTTAAAAAGTTAATTTTTTTAATTATTTAATAAACAGTATATTATAGATATTTTACGTTAACTTTAATAAAATGTTATTTTATAGAAAAATAATTAATAAAATAATTGTCATATTTTAATATAATATGCATTAAAAAGTTGCATTATTTTCTGGTTTTTTTTTTTAAAGACGTAAATATCATAATTTTTTAATTTTCACTGAATATAGAGTTAAATAAATTGTTGACATTTCAAAACTGTTTTTTTTTTTTAAAACAATATCTATACTTTTTGTAAAACTATCTACTTCTTTGCTCTGTTTAAAATGTGAAATTGATATCAAAAACATAATTTGTGTTATTCGTAAACTCGAAAATGTTAAACATAAAGTAACAAAATGATAATAATTTTTTTTTGAAAGAAATATCAATATCTACTATAATTTTACTTTTATTCGATCTGAGAGATTTTATATTGATTTACTAATAGAATCATTTATCATTTACTGTAATTTTATTCTGTGCGTTAGTTACAGATTTATACAAGTCACAGGAAAATACAGTTCTAAATAGTAAAATCTATATTACTGTTATTCTGTTTATTTCATCAAAGATAAAATATCATTTGAAAATCTGATAGTTATTTAAATAATATCATAATAGTAAAATTATGATATATTTTGATGGTGGTTATATTATAGGCGTTAGGTTAGGATTTATTTTCTGATGTTATCAAACATCACAGATACTAGTATACCACTGACTAGATAGTTTTTTATATTTTGATTCTTTCTTCATGATTCAACTTATAAGTGTAAATTTATTAATAATAGAATTTGATTGCATTTTTATATTTTTTTTTATTGAACTTAAGCCCGGAGACTAGGGCTATTAGCTGTTGTAGGGTAAGGTTGGTACGGTAGGTTGTTTTTTTTTTATGATTGTTACGATTGATAGCAAACACGTGTATGTGTGGCAAAGTTTTTAACCACTGTGATCCCAGGTGGTCACCCATCCGGGAGCTAGTAGCTGTGGTCGTTACTTACTCTTAGTTGCATTTCGCAACTGGTAGCAGCCAACGCGTCATGTCAAGTCACATTCTTATAATTATTAAGTCTTGAAAATGATTTATTAAAATATAATATATTATGTTTGATATAGTTACTTAATATTTAATAAGTTACTATTTAAAGTTATAAAAAATATTTTGAATTTTTAAGTATACAAGAACTATTAACTCATATTTTTGGCCAAAATCTCGATATATCATTCCAAGAAATGGGTACAGCACTTCTTGGGAAAAAATAATGAATGCGGAATAGATAATGTACTAATTATTTCTCTTAAAATCTACCAAAATGTGACAAACCTCGCTTACTCAAAATTTACAATTAGATTGGACGAAGGTTGTTACCTATCAACATAAGTAAACTTAATATTCAAACCAATTAATAAATCCCATTAAGCAAAGAGCCATGTCTTTAAATTTTGTCTATTATCCTTTTGTGCGCCATGACAAAATTACTAAAAAAAAATACAGGTACAAGATTAACCTGGTACCTAGAAACTAACAATCTAATTTCAAATTTACAACATGGCTTCTGAAAAAAAAAAAATTTGGATTGTCTAGCAGTTATTGAAAATGAAATAAAAGAAACATTCAATCAAGGACAATATTTAATATTACCTATCCTAGACTTACAAAAATTTTTCAACACTATTTGGCGTTATAGACAATAAAACTAATAAAAAATATATAATTAATTTTATCATAAAATAACTCTGAAACACCTCAGAAATTTACTATAGAGTAAAAATTCTGGTTTTATTTTCTCACCAGAAGAATTACAATTTATTATTGATTTGATAAAAAAATATTATCAACATTATATTTTTTAAATTCCAAAACAAAAACATTCTTCAAAAAAAACTTAATCTTGCCTTTGTCTAAAAAAATGTAGTTCACGCCATAACCAAAATAAAAAGTCAGTATAAAATTAAATCATATATAATAAAAACACTCAATAACCCGAATATGATGCAGAAAGTAAGATTCAGCAGGAAATATATAATAAGTACTAAAATATGGTAAATTTTCTACGCAGGAGCACTATTTATTACACTTAAAACACTTAAAACACTAGACCCTATCTATAGTTCAGTTCATGTCAATCGAAGCTTTTAAAAGCCATCTTGTTCTTAGTAAATCAATTTAACAAGCTAGATGACACTAGAAAAATAAAAAATAAGACATACATTAAAATACTCAGCAAGAATAAAATAATAATAGCATCATGAATATTAGTACATAATTAAAAAACTCGATCAACCAAAATAAAAATAAATATTTTAAAAATGTTGGCATTATTGGCTACCTTTAATCATTTTATTATCAAAAATAATTCAAATAACTCTTTTGGGACACACTCAACCAACTCCTCTATTTCGACCTATAATATTACAAAAATAATGAAATACATTAGAATACGTATAAAACAAATTTCTATAACTTAAAAACAACTTTCTACTTCATTAGGAAATATATATAGATGATTCAAAAATATAGAAAATGTTACAAAAAATAATTCCATATGCTCATAAATATGAAATATATTGTTTAAAACTAAAAATACATCATATTTATCTGGGTACCTGCACACAATTATTATAGTATAGTAGGTAATAAAATAGTAGATAAAATAGCTAAAATGGCAAACAAAGAATCTACATGGTATAAAATATTGTAACATATCAAGACACAAGACACTTAATAAATCTAAACTTACGTCACCACGTAGACCGTAAATGATAATAAACAGACTAAGAATTGGACACACCAACTTAACATATGATCACCTAATGGCTGGACGAGATCAATTTCTCTGTGGCTCATACATCAAACTAGATATAGTCAAAAATATTTGCTAAATGACTCAAATAACAAAGATTCAGAAATAAGCTCAATACTCAGTACAACCTCTATGAATTCCATACTCTAAAGCTATAAACCAACACTCTGCTCACAACATTATTACATTTATCGGAATTTAATTAAAGTTATCATTATTGTACCATACCTATACCATACTTTTATATGGTTAATATACCTATATTAAACTATGAACTTAAACTGTAATATCTTAGATTTGAAAAACGACAATAATCTTGTTGTTTATCTGTATGTATTGTATGTATTTATGAAAAAAAAAAAGTATTTTAGATTAAAATATTAAGAAAATTATAAAAAATATGAGCTTCACTAAAAATATACGTGTAGTGAAAATTAATTAAAAATAAAAATAATAATAATATATTTTCAAAACTATTTTGACAAGATTAATTTTATACTACATCCTTAATTAAATATTTTTATCGTATTAAATGAGTTAAATAATTTGTTTTATAAGATGTAAATATGATATCAATCTATATAATAATGTCAAATATTAGTAAGTACTAAGTAGCTAGGTACTAAAAACTTGTATTTATTTTGTGATTTACGATAACTTTAAAAAAAAAATCAAATCGGCCATTATCATTTTAATAACAGAAACACTTAGAAATCATATTTTTATGTTTTAATCAAAATTATCAGATATTTGTGTAACATTATTAAAAAAAATTCACACATTCA
This sequence comes from Melanaphis sacchari, assembly GCF_002803265.2. Taxonomy (NCBI): domain Eukaryota; kingdom Metazoa; phylum Arthropoda; class Insecta; order Hemiptera; family Aphididae; genus Melanaphis; species Melanaphis sacchari. The sequence continues at coordinate 1,731,935 of NW_020271213.1, read as the reverse complement.
TTATACATTTATAATAGTTTTAAATTAATTACTTATAAGACATTTTTCACAATATGAAACTAGTACTCTTATTCAAACTTTAAATAAATGTTGATGAGTTATAAAAACTTGCTACCTACCTGTTAAAATTAAATAAAAAACCGTAATTACATAATTTTAATCGTATACTTAATTTTTAATACTCTATTTTTTTTAATTCAAATATACACGATAATAATATGTTGTTCAATATAAATTTGGTTTTTAATTGATCCTATGTGTTATTTATATATATATATATATATTATATATACTCGTATATATTATTATTATTTTATGATGACAACATTTGACCACAATTAGTTCAAATCCTAATGACAAAACTGTCAAGTTTTTTGTTTTTGCTATCGATGCACAATATTAATGTTGACAATGACATTTGTGGCATTATGTTGAAAACCACTCCTTCATAAACAATTTCAATTATGTACAACTGTGGCACTATGACCTACAACCTACTGAGATATAAGCTATATAATATACATTATTATTACATATTATATTATTACAGAATATCATATTACTATGAAGAAGTTTAAACTATCCTAAATCAAAAAGTATTCAATTTTATTACCACAGTTTCATTTAAAGTAAATATTACAAAATTAAATTTCCTGTTGAATTTATTATAAAAAATATTTTGATACATTATAAATGTATCATTTTGTAATGTAAATATCATGTATTTTATTGGTTTTGTATACTTAAGTGTTATAAAATTATTGATAAAGAAAGTCATGTAGTTTTATTGTATGGTATAAAAAACATAATATAGATTATACTATTTATACGTAAACGGGCAGTTAAAAATTATAAATAAAAATAAAACAACATAGGCATGTTTTTAATTTAAAATATAAATTATGTTGCACATGTTCAGCAGTGTTGATAGTCTGTAGAACTTATGAGCGAGATATTGGTAAATTGATGTTTAAATATTTCTTAATAGCATTAAACATCTTAAGTATGCATAATGGTGTAATGTTGTGATTGTATATGTATGTATGCGTGAAGTACAGTTAATACGATAATTTTGTATATTAAATAAGTATGCTGACCTAACTGTATTATATTTATACTTAGAATATGATAATTATTATACACAAATTTCAACAAAAATATTGTATGTTAGTATCCAATAAGTATGTACCTATTTAAAAATAAATGCTAGGTAATTTTAAGATAATTGAATATTTAATTTTCGTATTAGATTTTGGTATTAAAGTTAATGAAGCATACCGTAGTCTATAATATTTGGTCGTAGTTTTATTATTACATACCTATTTAGGTAAAATATATTTTATTTTAATAAAAAATTGTTAATATACTTAATTAAATCAAATAAAGCTAACAAATTAAACAACAGTTACGGTTCAATACAATTTTCTAAGCAAATTAATTTTCCATGTTCTTATTTAAATATAGTTAAATAATTGCTGATAAATCAATATAGGTACGTAGGGTTTGGAAATTTTCCCGTATTCTCCAAACCTAATTTTGTACGTTTACATTGTAAGTTGTGTAAGAGTAATTTGATTCAAGTTTCTTAGAAATATTGAGAGACATATTAAATAATATAAGGAACTTACTACTTGGGTTATAATGTAATTGTGTACAATATTAAATTACACTAATAGGTAGCAGAAAGAAAAATTAACAAATTTTAAATGTTTTATTTTGTAACTGTATATTTATGAATTTTAAATATTCACTGTAGATTTGATTGAAATTTTATGATTTCATTTATTATATTTAACCGATATTGTATGAGACTCACGACATCTGATTGCAGTATTTATATAGGTTTAAATAGTTCATTAGTTTGTTGTTTGGTTAAAATTTATTTTTAATGACTAAAAACTATAGTAGGTTAAATTTTAAAAAGTATTTTAACTCTATTTATTGGGTTATATTTTAATTTAATTCAATCAAAGGTTAGTATTTAAAATTACCAAAATATTTTTATTTTTTTTATTGTTTCTAATCATTATTATTGAGTAATCATAGATTGAAAAATGAGTGCCAAGACCAAACATATTGAGTATTAATAGATTAATGAATAAATGATTGCGAAAAAGAAATATGGTAGTGTATCGAAATTTATATCTAAGGATATTTTATGCTATATTATATTATTATAAGAATTTTATTGATTTTGTAGGTTGACTAAATTTTTCTAAAAATATTACGTACCTATCTACATTTTTAGTCAATACCAACGTATCGTATAATAGTTTGAATATTTTTGTGGTATAAATATTTTAAAATAAGTTTGATTATTTCAAAAATGTCATCATGTTTAAACTTCAATTATTCAATTATGTTACTTCAATAGTTTATTAGTGAAATAAGTTTTGACTACCCAGGGAATTTATAATTTTCTTGAAATCATAAAGAAAATATTTGCTTTTTTTCAGGGCTTGCATTTGAAAAAGAATTTTTTTTTTATGTTATTTATAATTAAAACGTTATACAAATTTTGAGTTTATCGTTATTCAACTTTTGTATTTATCGTTATTCAGAATTAAAATTTTTAATATATTTTATAAATCATGACTATTAAATAATTGAAAATTAATTAATTAATTTAATGATATACTATATTTAACGTTTTGCGTTATGTTTTGTTTTATGATTTATCATATATTTTGTTAATCGTTATGTTTTGTTTTGTGTTGTTCAACTATTTATGTTTATCGTTTTCCGTTATATACTCAATTTCTTTTTGTCAAATATAACGTTATAATCATAACGTTATTATAACGTTTGAAAGCCTTGCGTTTTTTAGAATATTTGGTATTATGAAGAAAATATTATTAAAAGCCATAAACATGTTACAAAAATTAAAAAATGTAATGTAAAATAACTAGTAACAGAAGCTGCTATTTTAGAAAGTATTTTCAATCTCTGAGGTCATTGATAATTATATAAGTTTACTGAAATCATAGATTGTTTGTATTAACATTTAATTAGATAATTCTTTTTTACCTTTTCCCACATTGTACAATTTTTAAGAATGGTTCACTGAGTGAAGCCTAAATTTGATGTACATTAATCTATTTGAATATATACTTTAAATTAAATTTAATAACCAATATAGTAGGAAGTGGCTTATCTTATCATTTTTATGTAAAATCCTATTTATTTTGTTTTTAATCAAATTTTCTTTTATTTATAATTATTTAGTGAATAAAGTAAGTTTTCAATTATCATTATTTTTAATTTGATGAATAATATTTTGATTTAATAATTTTTTACCTACCTACTTATTTATATAAATAGTTTGTTGAAGTTGAACTATATGTTATATGCTATTAAACTTGGGTCAACGTTTGAGGTGAGAATTATTTTATTATAAATATAATCAACATGTGTAATGTGATTTAAAAAAAGGTCGTTCGGTCTGTTAGATACGTGTTATGAGTTTATGACAAACAAAAAATTCTTTATTGAAGCCTTGAGGGACGATTAGTAATCACTTTTTGTGATTGAACATACGACAGAATTTCTAAAATACAATTTTAGTTTATAATATACGTATTTGTTGTACTTACTTTAAAATAATTAATTTTCAGATTGAAATTTTAATTCCTTATATTATTTATAGTATGAAATATAAATTTCAAGTAAATAAAAAGAAGAAGTTCAAAATATTGAGTTTTTACTTACGGTTATTCGACCTATATAATATTGAATAACATATTGTACCAACAACTGATAAAAGTTTCACTTTTAAAACTATATATAAATTGAACTTGGTACTTCTATATAACGTTATAGAAGGATATACTTTTAATATCAGGAAAACAAATGACGAAGAATATTAAAATATTAAATAATTTGATTTTTTTTTTTTACTTAATAAGGGTTTAATCGATTTTAGTCATAAGTCATAACTATTAATAAAATTAAATATGTCAGATGTAGTGTAATCAATCATATCAATTATATAGGGTTCAGAAATCGTTTCTTTTTTAATGGTATTTTTTTTCTAGTCAAGGGCTCAATATATCTGTATATTTGGGCGTTAAGAGTCTTGTATATATATCTAGACCAATCATTGAACGTATAATATGTATAATGAATAGTATTAAAAGATGTTGACCATCAAATTCTTGTGTTTATATCACACTTAACAAAATCTATAACCAGGGATATTGAATTCATATAAATTATGATATTATGTATTGTTATAAATCAAATAAACTCTATATTAATAAATTCCAATATAATATTAAACTATTTTATTTTAATATTACTTTAAAATATATTCAAAGCTTGTTAGTAAATATATTTCAAACATTTTTTTACAACCCCAATTCTTGATAATTTACGACTTTATAAAACATGCAAAAATATAAATACCATAATAATTTACTAAAAAAACAAGTATGGGTAACTTAAATATGTCATGTACACAATTCATTTTGTATTGGGTAGGTACGAATTTTCTAAAAATACACACTTAAAATCAATACTTAAAATTAATTTAATTATGAAATATATATTTCTATTATAAATACAACAAATAATGGTTAATACGAAACAAATATGTTGTTATGATAATACGTACTAATGAAATTTTTATTTTAAACAAAAGAAGAAAAAAGAGCTTTTTTTAGTAAGACGTTCTTTTTACATTGTCGCGCATTTTAAAGGATCATTAGATTTGTGTAAAAATGTTTTTCAAATATATATATCAGATTTTAGATTTAATGAAATGTCATAATGTTTGGGGTATAAACAAATATAATTAATTCAATTTGCAACGTTGTACAATTTATTTGATTCTAACCATATCAATATTTAAATAAAAGTAGATTAGACAAAAAATAAGATAGATGGCATGACTCATAATCATAAGTAAATTATTGATTTTTCTAATGATCTGTCCTTATTTAGTTTGATTTAATGTGTAACCGTAAAAATATCCATTGAAAGTATTATTATACTTATATAATTAACTCATACATTTAAAGTATTCTTAATAATACGAGTATATTGTCTATTATATTAAAAGATATTAAATTAAACACTTAAAGTAAAATTTTATTTTTATCATCAATAAGTTTTTCTAATTAAATAATCTGTTAGAAAATAAGGTAAGAATAAGAAAAGAAAAAAATTTAAATCCATGACTTAAAATAATTATTAAAAAGCTGAACGAATTTATACAAACATTTTCATTAAAAACAGATCGAATTGCACATATTTTAGATTAAAAATAATGGATTTATTTGACACTTTTATATCCATCAATATCAGTCAACTGATAGATGAAGATTATCTACATAATAAATTTTAGTGGCATGGATAGCTGTATCCTGTGCGTGTAGTAACCGTGTAGGTATTGTTAAACGGGCGTTTCGGCCGTACTGTTTCATGAATATTATCAACATTGTGTCAGCGTTAGTGAACTATATAGGTTAAACTTACAAATAGTTAATTATAATACGAGTATAAAATATGTTTATGTTTAGGAAATATTTAACTGGATTTAATATGAAGACATATTATCATGTATTTAATTTAACCAAAATACAATTTTATACCCTGGGTCAAGCGGGCAGGGAGCTATAAAATATTTTATATCTCTTCTAAATTATTTCGAAAAACTGAAAAAAATAATAATACTACGAAATTCTATTTTATCAAGTCAAGACAAACATGTTCATTAATTAATTAATTTCACACAGAAACGATTTTACTATCTATCAAATCTTATGGTTATTAATATGTCTTTTAGTTGTTGAATTCGATTTAGTAATACCTAATAACCTTTCATACAAGATTTGTGTCGAGGAAAATTTTAAGAATACCTTTCAAAATATTAGAGACATTTTCGATGAAGGAATTATTAATATTTTATTTACTGTTCATGTATGTCAGGGTTCATTTATAAAACAACATAAGTTAAATGTAATTTATGTTGGCTTAAAATGGGTTCAATGGAGTTTTCCAATTATAATCAAACCAGGTGTCAAGTGAAATTACGTAATTTTGTTTTAATTTATTTGTAAGTCTATAATACATTATATATATAGATAATTGGGTCAGTGAAAATGGCAGTAAAAGTAATTAGGTACCTATTTTATTGGTGTCGTTAAGTTAAAATATATTGATTATAACTTCATTTGACGGGGATAAAAACCAATAATAATTTTAAACATTTTTTTTTTTTATAATATTTATTGTAAATAATTTAAAATTTTCTAAAATGTTTCAAAATATATGTTCTTTTATATTTTAAGGTAATAATAGAAAATAAGTCATGATCAAAATATTTTTTGTAATGAAAGTGATTGTGATTATCACTATTAAAATTGTATTTAGAAACAATTTTTTTAGATTTATTTAACTAGTATTTTGTTTGATAATAAAGGTAAAGTTTGTCCGATTCATTATTAAGTTTTGTTAATTTTTTACTTTTAACTTATATGTACATATAATAATTATATGCTACTAAAATAAAAATAATAAACATTTATATGAGTTTGACATATTTTCATAACTAAAATTAAGTTTCAAAAGTTATATCTTACAAAAAAAAGCTAAATTAATTATTATTGTTGTATTGAGAACTAAAAAATTCTATTAGTTATTTTTATTGACTGAGTGCATATTTAATAATTCTAAATACATAAAAATATGCAAACAAATTTAAAAATAAAATATTGAAATATTTTTCCTTTTATAAAAATTATTCCATGTATTTGTGCATACTTCATAGTTATAGAAATAATTTAATAATTTTTAAATTATTTTTAACATGTTTATTCCTTTTTTTGTGGCATAGGCATACGAAAATATAAATTAATAAAAAGACCGATACCACGGTTCATGTATACCTATAATTTTGTATGATAATAAGTTTAATTCAGTATTCACACATATTTAAAAATATAATGATAAGTTATATTAAATTGTCAATGTGTCTATTATATTAACGTATATCAGAAATCGACGGATTTCGACGGCATCATTTAAAAAAATACTATTCCGTTCCTCCTGTATAATTTTTAATCAAGGGATATAATATGCTACTTTTATAAACTACCATCAATAAAATGAATATGTATAAAATCCTTTTTTTAATTGATTAATAAAATACATAGGAATATTTTATCATTATTTAATGGTTATAAACTATTTTTATTTGGATGCTCAAATTTAGTCCTTGTACTTTCAATTATATAAAAATAAATTTTTAGTCAATAAAATTGAACTTGACACATAATATTTCTTGTTTATAAATTGATGATTATTGGGTTCGGTTTTTAATTGTTTAAAAACTTATTTAGTATTCTATTTTAGAGCATACGTTGTTTACAAATAAAATTATGTCAGATTTAAATACCAATTATTCAATTTAAAGTCTATTTTTATAACATTTAATACTTGTATGTTTTATATTATTTTATAGTTTTGCAATTTTAAATATTTTAAAAATGTATTAAATCATAATATCGGTTATTAATTTACTATTTATATGTTTAGAATTCAATGCATTATAGTTTAGCAAAAATATTTTTATGAATAGATAACTAATTAAAAACTACCAAATTATATGATGTTATCATATAAAACGATTTGAAATAAAACATACATTTACATTTTAATAAAATAAATTTTATAATGTTAAACGTTTCTATTGATCTATTAATAATGGACTAATAGGTATATTTATATAATATTATTTAATGTTATTCACGTTTTGATCGATCTAAAATGATATCCGTTCTGTACAGAAGTTTCCGTAAAGTTACCTTAAACTGAGCCATAGAATACTTATAAAACTGTGGTGAATTATTTAACTCTATTGATTTATAATAATAATATACACAACTACAGTACTTCACTTAAAGTTATCGAATCTACGAGGGCATGAGGCAACTTACTGCCCGCATATGTTGTATAGGTACTAGGTTTTTACAACAATCGTATACAATATTGCAGTTTTCGTTCTTCCTTTGTTTCGTGTAAACGTTGTGTTATTTTTGCTAGTTGTGTTAAATTATTGTCATGTTATATTAAATATAACAGAATACCTACATTAGTGAGTATAGATAGGTGTTATACTAATCGAAGTAGACGTGACTGTCTGTTATATAATCAATCAAATCTAATAAAATTATGCCTAAAAATACAGATAATATATTATATATACGTAAGATTACTTCTTAACATATTATGAATCAATGATAATTATAAGTTATGATTATCTATAGGTAACATTAATTTAATCTTGTAATTTGTCAAAAATATGATGTAAGGTAAGTTTGTATAATCAATACAAAAACGAAAACTGGAGATTGTAAGCAATATGATGACGTACTATAAATAGTTTGGATTGACATAAAATAAATGTTTTATGTAATTTTAATCACTAAAATTGACAAAAAAATGTTAAAAGTTTAAGTCATTATGACTTAAATAATAAACAATGGAATCTTAGATTTAAATTATTAAAAGAATCCTGAAATTAATTTTTTTTCAATTCTCCAGTTAAATATTATGAAGTTATTTTTATAAATATTTTATTTAAAAATGTATAGGCCTTATATTATCGACATGACACAATATGAAGTACCTATAAACACATATTTTTTTTTCTTTTTTTAATAATGTTTATATTATATTATGTACTTATTTTTCTTTTATACTTATTATTCTGCTTTACTAGGTAATGTGTAATACATAAATAAAATGTTATTATGAATTTCTTAAGAATTATTTTCTGACTTTCTGTGTTTTAAAATAGATTTAGGCAATATACTTTGATATTGATTATTCTATTTTGAAATACCCTCTGAGACCAACCAATTAACTCTTTGGGATTTTCATATTTCAAACACGTTTACCGCTGTTTATTGCTTAGCATAAACTTAATGTTACTGAGTAAAGTAAGTTGTAGTTATTTTTATTTTTATTTAAAAATCAGATTATGTGTAGTTCAACATAATTTTAGAAAAATTTGAGTTCTGGAAAATAGCATATAATAATAGTTAACGCTGTCAGTAAATAAAATAAATGAATAGTAATAAGTCATAATTAATAGCTATAATGTAATAATATAATAGTAATTATATTACAAGTATTATTATGTTATAAAAATATTATAGGTACTAATTCGACTTTAGTACTATTATATATTAAAGTAAATTTATCTAATGATATAATAATTAAATTGAAAATACTAAAATTATTAAAAGTAGTGTTATGAGAAATTTTATTTTGTTTCAAATAAATAATGTTAAAAATATTAATCAATATTTTCGTTTGAAAAAAATATGCTAGAGAGTAAATAATGTCCATGCAATATATTAATATATTATACAAAGTAATTAAATAAATTCTAGTTTTAAGTTAAAATAGGCACGAGTTAACATTGTTTTGTTTACCAATAATGTTTAGTAATGCATACTCTCTAATTTAGAGAGTGATATCAAAATATTTATAACTATTTTTTTATCATTTTTAATACCTTAATGTATATAATTTATTAATGTATTTGGAAACAGATTGTGAACGGTAAAAATATATTATTATTTTGTTTTAATGTAAATATGAGGTTTTTATTTAACTCAACAACTAAGAATTTAAAATAAAATTTGTTCTAGACAAATATCTTATAATCTAGTTAAGTACTGTTATTATTATTTACGAAAAATTAATATTGTTTTTATAGTAGGTATAATTCAAAAATAAACTATTGAAAAGATTTTAGTTTTTCACCAAATATTTAAATCATAACTTTTTAGACATTATATTTATCTAAAAATATATTTTGTGTTATTTATAAACATTACATCTTTTCAACTTTATCTTCTTGATTTAAAAATGTTTTGATATTAACAACAATTAAATAATATTTAAAATATAATTATACATTTATTATAATCATTAAAAGTTCTATTTTTAAATTAGTCATTTTAACAGACCTTTGACCGTATATGGCACGAGGAATTGCTATACAAAGTAAAGACTTTTTTGCCCTCAACTTATTGTACTCTACTTAAGTCATATCTAACTGTTCGTTATTTTCACCTCAATTTTAAATCCGCATATTTCAATACAGTAAACATCAGAGCTGGTGTTCTACAGGAAGACATCCTTTCCCAATACTATACAACTTATATGCTTTTAATCAACCAACCTCGCCCAACACTATAGTGGCAAACTATTTAGATAACAAAATTATCATATATTTAAGTGAAAACCCTATTGTATCATCGCACAATCTTCAAAATCATCTTTCCTTTATGGAAACCTGGTATAATAATTGGAGGATTAATGCAAATCAAACCAAATCTAATCACACAACTTTTACCCTTAAGCATGGACACTGTCTGGCAATCACTCTCTATGGTACTCAAATCCTGTCTACTCCAACAGTTAAATATCTTGGCTAGACCATAGGCTCACATGGGCCCAACATACATGTGTTAAAAGACTAAACCTGTGACTTCGTATGCTTAAATCTTTACTAGTTAATAACAAACACACAAATCTAAATATAAAGCTTTTAATGTATAAATCCCTCATCAAACCCATTTAGACTTATGGTCTCCAACTGTGGGGAAATTCTAAAAAATCAAATTTAAATTGTATTCAGACTTTTCAAAATATTGCATAACGGAAATTAACTAACTCCCCTCCATACATATCAAATTTTACCCTTCACACAGATTTTAAAATCAAAGCAGTAAAAGAAAAAGCAGTAACTTATTCCGTTTAGCATCTCATTTTAATCCTCTAATTAAAGCTCTTTCATCAAATGGTATTCCGGGCAATCCTCCAAGGCGCTTAAAATGAAACTGTTCTAGAGATAATATGTTAATATGTATAATAAATATATATATATAAATTAATATATAACTTCAATTAAAAGTGTCATCACTGGGTGGTTGCTTTTATTAAGCTCATTCATGTATTTTATTGTAACTTAGCTAATACTCTTATTGTGCCCTTGAGGTATAGATTGTGTATAAAGAAAAAAAAATTAGTCATACAATTTGTAAATTATTTTGTAATCAAAAAAATCATAAAATATTTAATTTGAATTATAATGCTTAATGCTTGAAGATAAATATAGTATGACTTTTTTTCTTTCTGAAAACCCCAAAAAAATATCTAACATAAAGCTATAGTAAGTTGGTGTTTAAAATTGATAATCACACATGCAATAACGGTTTTTCTTTTAATGTTTATTTTATTGTCATTAAAAAATTAAAACATTCTGGTATGACTAAAATTATAATTTTTATACAAAATCAAATTTTTTAAATATTTATATTCACACAATTGTACTGTATATCAGTATTAACATTAAATTTAGTTAAAAGCTAATAATGATATGTTATTATACGGAATCATATTATAATTATAAAGAGTTTTAGGTTTTTGAAAAATAATAGTTTATCTTACGGTATTACTATCTATTAGAAAAATAAATTAGGTACAATTAATTAATATTAATAAGCAAGATTCTAAAAAATATAAGCTGTAAGTCTCAGCTCACAATCGTTTTTCGTGTGACTTATCATTGAATTCAAATTTAAAACAAACAATATAACGAATGGTGTATTATATTGTTATATTGATTTTCACAATGACAATGCATACTTGATAAGAGCGCCCGTAATTAGGGGCTGGGGACATGGCCCCCTCACTATTTTAGTATATTCAATATTAAATGGATTATTACCTTTTTGCTCGGCTTAAATACTATAATATATTTTTATATTTTTACTTTGCCTCCCTTCCTTTGGTTTATATTTCTGCTGGCGCTCTTAAAGTTTGACACTTTATACACAACAGAAAGACTTCCTCTGTTTTTTATACCAAAAGTAAGATGAAAATTATTGAAATTATTGTAACGAGGCGATTTGATTCTATATTAAGCTTCTGTTATAGCATTAACAATTATTCATGTTATATTTAAAGGATACCAAATTTTGTTTTGTTACGATGCTTAAATAGAATAAGTGCAATATATCAACATTTATGTTGTATGAAAAGTCAGTTAATTGTTTTATGATACATGGTGGTATTGCATAGATTACCAATGAAGTGGATGAATATTTTGAGGATTTTTTTTCAAATTTTTATTAGTTAAGTATTTATAAGATAATTGTAATTATAAAATGAATTTCCATATTAGCTAACGATTTTTAAAAGTCTCATATGTGGTGTTCATAAACAATATTAAGAAACGATATTGTACTCAGTACTGTTTATATTTAAATATAGAGAAATAGCTTGTTTTTGTGGAATTTAAAAAAATTATTTGTTCGAAAACATATAATTTTAAAACACATTCTATTTTAATTTATTGTTTTATATTAATTCATCGCGTTTCATTACTTTTAATTTTTTCATAAATATTAATAATTTAAATATATAAATAGGTATATTTATACATGAATCCACGAAAGATAATAGATTAGGTCACTAATAATTTTATATAAAAAGTAATTTGAAACATTTATATTTTTTATGTATTTACGTAATTTGTTAATAATATATACAGGTATTTAACAACAGACGATTATTAAACGATTAACATATTTAGTTTATTTATTTTATATTATTAAATAGACCTGTATTTACATAGACTCTTAGGTAAAATGCTTTTAAAACTCATAGATATAAAAAATATATTTATTTTGTTATATTTAATATCTAATAAATATTATAATTTTTTGGTAGTGTACATCTTAAGGTACTTTAAAATATCATTATTTTTAATTAAGAGTATTATCTACTAAAAAATATGTATATTTTTGTAATTTTTTTGGAATCTGTTTCCATACTCTATATCCTAAATAATAAATTAAAATTTATTGTTTTTAATCATATATGTATGTATGTATATATTATCAAAAGTTTACTATGGTTATTAATAATAATTATTTATATTATGTTTTTTTTTTTTTTTATGGATAAATTAAATAAAGTTAAGTAAAGTTGTTTTATTAGACTTATCTTAGTGTTATGAACTACCATAAATCTTGATTTTACACTAATTTTGAAGGTTAAATTGACCGTTTGCAAACCCTGCTTCCAATATGTCAAAAATCACAAAAATATTTATATTTGTAAAGCATAAAGTATAAATTTACAATTTAAATTTATTCTCAAACTCTAATTACCTATATAACATATAAAAAAATAAGCAAACAGCACGGTAGGTCGATTCAGTTTTATTTTATTAGAGAAAAATAATCTTTCATACTTTCATCTTAAATTTTGTTTATAAAAATTATTAAATAAACAATAATTATAAACAGAGCTGTCAAAAAAAAAAATAAAAATATATGTATATATGTAATATATATAATTGCCATATTATAATTTTACACATGAGTGATTACGTTGAAAAATAACTTTGTTATTAAGGTCAATTTATTATTGGAATGAAAATAAACATTGTCAATAAAAAATAAAATAAATGTATGGATGTGACACAAAGACTGACATTTTTTCTTTTATTGCTTTACCCACATAAGTGTAGGTGGTAAATGTATGCATAATATTTTAAGGTATTACAATTTATGATTTAAATGCATCAATAAATTAACTTAAATATAAAATATCATTCTCAAAAATAATATTATAATTTAATTATAAAAAAAATATTAAAAATCTTGGATTATTTTATATTATTGAATTGTTTTGTAAATAAAATTCACATCTGTTCTATACCACATAAGTGTAATTAAAAAAATAAAAACAACAAAATTTGATTTCGCATTTTTCAACTTGAAATTTAGAAATTATTTTTGGTTGTAAAATAATGAAGTATATAAATAGTAAGCATCTTAAAAATCTTAAATAAACAAATATAGTTTTAAATGTCTATGGAAAGTACTCATCTAAATAATAAAAATAAGTAACAATGATACAATAATTATTGATAATTTCCAATAATTGTATAATAATTCGATGATAATGTATATACATTATTATTATCAATACGTTTTTAAATTATTAAATTATTTTAAATTTAATGATAAATATTTTTACAAATCAAGAATATATTTCATAAATAAGTTACTTTTTTAAATATTTAGTAGGTTTTCTATTGATTTTTTAGAGTTTTTCAATTTAATATTTCAAATATATTTTATAACTTTGTGTTATAACAATATAACAATTAAATAAAAAATTGTACTAAGCAGTAGCTTAGCCATCAGTTAAAATTCCAAACTTAAATTAACTTATAAAAAATAGTTGTGTAAATAAAAACACAATTAATATGTATATGATAAATCAAGAAAAACCTAAATGTTTAATTCAAAATAATTATTGTTTGGGGCTTAACAAAATAAAGTAGATTATCCGTATTTTTTTTTTTTTTTATCAAGCATTTGTTTTTAGGTAATCATTTTAAAACGTCAATAAGACATAACTTTATCTCGTTTCAATATATTTTTTTACATGTGCTTACATATGACTCACCGTACATAATGCTTGTAGATAACATTTATTTTAAATCAGCTGAAATAGCTTCTGTGAAATGATTCTTGATATCCATTACTGATATGCAAATATGTGCATTTCTTTGTCCCACGTTGTGGTCTTAAGGTTTTATTTGATAAGAAAAGCAATATGATTTTACCCTGAAAAAATTACAAATTGTATCATTATACACTTGATAAAATACAATGTATATTTTAATATAAAATAATACCACATATCTATAGTATATACACATTTTTATGTAAGTTTGGTTGATGGTTTAAATTATAACTAAGTAGTAGGTTACATAGTTGTTTTGTAAATCACATTACCCATTATCTAATAGTAGAATTTTGATATTTTAAAATTATCAATAGGTTAAATAAATAATTGGTTATCAATGAGTAAAAATATCTTTAATAGTCTTCATAAACAAAATTTTAATTAATAAACTTAAATACATTTTTAAAGCTTGTGTATTGTAAAATTTTGAGGTAAAATTTTTCATCACAAAATATTGGATGAAATTTCAAAAACGTTGACAATTAATATTTTTTGAGTTTTAAAACTCAACTGAGGTATTTTAATGTATTAATAAAAGTATAAAATAAAAAATAAAAATATTTTTATAACTTAATAAAATAAGTAAGGCATCATAATACTAATAACAACTATGTTAAGTATAATTTGTTAATAACGTAACATCTTATGTATTTTACTTTTAGAATAATTTGGGGACTTTTATGTCTTAAAAAGTTTTATGAATACAACTTTATAATATTAGAAACATATTTAGCATAATAATGGTTAATTAATGGCTTTAAATATTTATTTTGTTAAAAAGATGATTCATGTGAATGAGCTTATAACTGCGTATGAAATAGTTTAAACGTGTTTTAAAAGTTTTACCGTTTTGTAGGTTTATTTATATGTTTTTATACATAATTTATAACTATTTTAATTATTAACATAACATAATAGGTGCTTTATGACACACCTATATAGTACCTCTGTTTAATGTAGCTATATTACAATATCATTCTTTTTTCATTATATATAACCTAAAATAAAATAATAATTTACTTACATTTTTATTGTTATTTTAAATAATAATATTATTATTATTTGTATCCTTCATTTATGACGCGTTTTTTATAATCGTAATTTAACAATTTACTTTAATCGTAATTCAAAATACATTATTACACAGTTCGATGTAATTTTTACTTTATTTTATTCTATATAATCATAACTCTGATGGCGTGTACAGTGATATCAGTTTATTATGGACACGCGATTCTATCAATAATGTATAGAATTATAAACGTTATCATAAACCGATCATGTTCTCTTTCTAACAAACTCTGCAACTATTGAACAATGGTAAATATTTACAAAACAACACTTTACATCTAGCGTGTTTTTCTTTAATTTTATATTAATTTTAAAAACATTAAGTTCAAAATAAATAAAAAATGTTCCTGAAAGTAATTTTTTTTAGATTGGTGTGTTAAACTAACGTTTATTCTGATGAAAAAGTTAGACACATATAATATATAATATATATTATTACAAAAGTGCACATGCACGCGTCTGGATTTGTGCTTTTGTGTAACTACTACATTATATTATGAAAAAAAATAAAAATTAAATAAACTAAAATACAAACATAAATATCAATACCAAAAATGTTGTCTCTTTATAAAAATATGGGATTATGGGAATATAGTATAAATAGTCGTGAATATATTTTAATAGGTAACTTTAAATTATTGTAATAAGATATAATATTTATTTTGTTAGCAAACCTTTCAGATCACCATACATACATACATACAAATACATAAACAAATAAATATAATTATATACTATATCTGAGTTATTAATTATCAGATAATAGGTATTACTTAGCTTTTTTTTTTCGATTCAATATAAAAATAATTGTAAGAGTATAATAAATTATGTTCAGTTAAAAAAACAATAATTTCAATTGAAACATTTAATTAAAATGTAATAACTTATCACTACACGAGATAAACAGACAAATTATTATAACTGATGATAAATTATTTAAAACCATTGAAGTATTGAGGCATTAAAGTTATCAAACACTAATGGGTTAATTTAATGAAAAATTATTTTTCAAAAATATAAAGTAATATAAAATGTCTTATTTTAATTTTATAAATGTTGTTTATTATTCAAAATTTATATAAATACATTTAAATAAATACAAATTGGTTATTAAACATTAGTCGTAAATTAAAATAAGTGTTTGGAGCAGGTACCTATTTTGAATTAATGTCTAGTTTAAACATAACATATAGCTAGGATATTAAAAAAAAAAAAAAATTATTAATTTTAGTAGTATATTTAAAAATGATATGAATAAACCATTTCATGTGAAGAATTAAATATGGTTTTAATAAAATTTTATTTATTATTGAAAATGCAATCTTAAAATAATTTAAATTATGTAAATTACATAGCTTATAATTATAAAAATTTTAAAAATAATAATTGTATAAATATATTTATGTAATACATTCTCATTTAGTTTTTTTATAAACTCCTCAGGTTAATAATCTTATTTGTTGAAGTTTTAAAAAGTAACGAATTGCGCTCCTGTCAAAGTATAAATAATATTTAGTTAGTAAAAAAAAAAAAAATACCACAAAAATAACTGACATTTTTCAAACATTTTATTGACATTTATAAGACATACATGATTTTATAACACACGATCAGATAGTAATTTTTTCTTTGATCGGTAACTCTTTTCAAAACTTTAAAGTTCAAAAATAAACTGAGACTACTTTGAAAAAATTTAGTGCCAAGATATAATGTCGTTAAAAAATACGTTATTTTGTCATTTAGAATGTTAACACAAAAAATATTATGCAAATGATTCGTTTAATGTTTACTAAAAAACACTTACATGAAAACATTATCAAAAAATACAAAACCAGAGTTTAGTTCAAACGTAAAAGTTTCCTATTATTCAATATTTCAAGGAAATTTTATTAAATTAGTCAAACTTCTTAAATAGATGTTAGTCTAACATAAATCTGTGATTTAAAAAAATTGCCTAAGAAAGATAGTTGCATGTGTAGAACAACAACAACAACAACAACAAATGTAAATATAAAACGCTAACGAGGTTTGTTTTGTAAAATAGTCTATGTACCTAGTTGATTAACTTTTATAATTCAATGTTCATCAATAAATTACTAAAATATTAAGTATAATATCTGTTAAATGTTTTGGCACATATGGTAACACGAGTTAAAATGGGAATACTTACTTAATACATTAAGCAGAACAATATAAAATTAATTATTATATGTATATATCATATGTAGTGTTATTTTGTTATTTGTACACTATTTCCTAAGTCAAAAACTACTTAATATTTATTATGTTGAATGACAAGTAACAACTAACTCGCGCTTATCCAGTGTGGTTCAACGGATACCATGTCATCGTTTCTCCTCTCTAACTCCCTCCCATTTTAAATATAAACGAGAGTTATTGAGTCTATATTTCTTACTACGGTTTGATGATTTTGCTTGTTTGATAATAAATTACTGCAATCGAATCGTAAAACTATCCAGTTAAAAAAAAAAAAAAAAATCATAAGCCATTTTTTTTAAATTCCGACTCCGATAAAGCAAAAATGTTTGTTTAATATATTCCAACCTTATTTTGATGTAATTTATCTTTGTAATATAGATGCTATTGCTGGGCTTATTAATCTTATACTTTAGTTTCTTTTCATTCAAAATTATCTTAACATATAATTAATCAATTGTAATACCTCTTAAATCTTGTGTTTTTGGCATTTTCATATTAAATTCATCGATGCACTCCCAAGCAGTTATAGATATTTCAGATAGTATTCTCAAAAGTGGTATACATCTCTGTTGTGTCTGTTGTGTATAATATTTATGCCACTGATTAACCCAACACTTCAAATTCCGTGGTCACCGATTACATAGATGACAAGATCATAATATCTATATATTCTGATCTTGAAACAGCTTAATTTAATTGACTCTCATAGAAGATTGGTATACCTATTAAATGACGGTTCAATATAAACTAATCTAAATCTGTATAAACTACAGCTTATATTATACAGTTCATAGTACTCAGACTATGTACTTATTGTACTTGCATATGAATCTATGTATATGATACTCAAATTCCTATCTAATCCATAGTCATGTGTCTGGGCTAACATCAGATCATTTATATTAACGTGGACAGTCAACTAAAATCTTAAGATTTAATTTAAATGATTACCTACATTTATCAAACAAAATATATCATTAAAAATAAACGCATACATATTAACACTAAACTTTTTATTTATAAATTAATTTTCAAATAAACCCGTCTAGGTATATGGATTTCAACTGCAAGGAACGTTAGAAATAGAACATTATCAAAAAATTCAAATTTTCCAAAATATTGGACTATTATATCAATTAATGACCATCATCTCTTACTATATAATTTATTCTGATCTCAAATTAAAATCTTTCAACGAATAAATAATCTATTTAACATACTTCTATAATAGACTAATCTTAAACTATAATTCATCTTTTGACAATTTTTTAATTTCCATAATTCTTAGTAATCATCAAATTCGTCTTAAACATAAATTATAGTGTCGTAATCTGCTAAATACATAGTATTAATCATTAATCTTAAATTTAATATATTCAAGTAATAAAAATAAAATAAATGTCATGTTAATCTATGAGTTTTATTCATAGATGGCTTCTCTAATCAACGATTGTCCAATAATTTTTATAGGTATTGCATATTATATATACACATTTTTTAATGTATAATTATGTACATTTTTATCTATATCTCGTATAGGAACTTATTGTTCCCTTAAATCTAAAGTATTGATTTTATATAACTTTTGAAAAAAAAAACCCGAACAGTCGTTCATTATATTTGTTATGGTATGAATTATATAATATCGAAAAACCACCTGCCCGAATTTATTATTCAAACAACGCATGAGGATTTGTCTTCTTGTCACTTTTCTCAACCAGTCTATGCATTGAAAATTGTTTGGATTATTAATACGTTTCCATTGTAGATACCTATTGATATGCATCCATAGATATGCCAAAATATTGGCGAGTGGGCGAGTGTGTGTGTAAGTGTGTCATACAATATTATTATGTGTAAGGTATTATTTTTTAATCATCAAATTGTGTATAGATATCATTATTTTCATCTACTTTTAATTAAATTCGTTTTACATAATATTACTTATTAATTAGCTCAAAAAATATGTATTCTCGTGTAAAAAAGAAAAAAATAATAAATAAATAAAAATACAATCGATATCACAAATCATAAAACAGTGATGTATTATTATTTACTTTGTAAATGGAAAATAAAAATAATTTTTGTCGATTTTTCATGTTTAGTTTGTATTTGTTTTTGTTCGTGACTATTGTTATTTTTATTTATTTCACGAAAAGTTATGACTTATTTAATATTCACATTTGGTTAAGTAGACTTTGACAATATTGACAGTTTTTTGTAAGTAATAAAACATACAACAAAAGAAAAATAATGTAGGTTGTATACATTATTTAAAAGTAAATAAGTTAAGTTTAGCTTGTTATATTTGAATAATACTAGTTTAAAAAAAAAAATAATAAATAAATAAATAAATAATATAAAATAAAATAGACGTCTGATGTTTAATATAATCGCACAGGACAATTTGATAAATTTACATTTTTAATAATAAAATAATAATGACTTAAATATAACATATAATAGTTACTTGCCTGGGTAAATTTATATCACTAAAACGGAAATGAAGATATTTCAATTGCACCTTAAATAAGTTTTAAGTTTTGACATTCAAGTATTGCAATTAAAATAAAACCAAATTATTTTACTAATGTTTAAATATGTATTTAGTTTATTAAAAGAGTTAAGCTTATAATATTTAATGAACCATTTATCTATATAAAAGAAAGTTAATAAAAGTTCATACATATTGATTACAATGAGAATATTTAATTTATTTATTCAATTTAAATTAGATTGCGTGGAATTTTAAATTTGCAAAACACTTAGCATTAAAAATGAATACTCTTGTACACAATATAAACCTTTAAATAGTAATTTATGCTTTCAAATAAAGTCTAGTGAAAATTTAATACCTTATTCAGGCGATCTTATTATTTATTGAAAATATTCAAACAATACTATAATTATCTATACCTTAATCTGATGAACAAAATACAGAAAATATCAAAATAGAACATATAAAATGGCCAATAGGTAATATTAAGTATAGCACCCAACAACCAACCCAAAACTTTAGTAAAAAACTTCAGTAAAATATTGTCAATATAAAATTGATACTACTATATATACTATTTGTATATTAATTGTAACAAGAAAAAAAAATTACATTTTAAAATCGGAGAAAGTTAATGTTTTGAAAATATTTTTATTGTACTCGTAATATGAATTAAGTTATGTTGACAAAAGATGAAATGTAAATATTTTGTTTCAAACAACATTCTCTAAGAATCTAAGAAAATGCTCGGAAAAAAATGTAAATCGTTTAAATTATGTACTATGAACACTTTTTATAAATAATAATGTATAACTAATGTACAATATAAGAATAAGTGACTAGATATAAATCATCGTAAATATATTATGAAAAACATATACAGCTTGATTTTTATTTAACTTGTGTATCGCATGGTATGCTATTCTCATCTTAACCTTTCAAGACTTTTAAACTTGCATAATAAAAAAAAGATAACACATTATTTCTTGAAATAACTAAAATAAGAGTGAAATGAGATATACACAAAAAAAACTTTCAAACCAAACGAGATGGACACTCGTTAGTTGTTAGTCCTGTTGTTTAATGAACAAACACGTACTCGTTTATCTCGTGAATATTCTATGCATACGCTTTTCTTTTTGTTTCAGTGAGTGACGTTCAAATTTTAGCTTAGTTCTAGTAAAACGTTGATGTTGCATTGTAAATTATGTATAGTTATTATTTTGTTTGAATATTTTTGTTCCATTTATTTTTACTGGTGCAGAGAGTTTAACTAAAAAATATCGTACATATGTTATAATGATTACCTACTATACTGACGATTACGCATTAATTTAAACGTTATAAATATCGTAGAACAATGTAATTTAATTTAAAAATGTATTTAAGTCATATTTATGTTTTATCAATTTTTAATCATATAATATACTGTTATAAACTATAATAATTTCTGCGTCCGTTTAGATTTTTTTTTAAATGTCTTTTTGTACTAAAAATAATAAATAAAGAACGATTGTCATAAAACTGATTATTTAATCATCATGCTATTAAAATAATTTGTATATTCCCGTCTGGTGAATTAAATCACTTGATAAATAACTTATTTTATTTGAATAATGTTATATTTGTATTTTGAAATTAGAACTACTTAATGTTTAAAACATTTAAAATTATTTAGATTATAATATTATTATAAGACAATAAAACATTTGTTTTATTTTATTTAATTTTAAAATATTTCTAAAAATTGGAAAAATTAAAGATATTTATGAACTATAATCATCACATATTATCAATTTATTTAATTATACAGTTTTAGATGATTGATATATATATATCATATAATATTTTAAAATTAAAAAAAAAACATAAAACAAAACTAAATAATACTTTACAATATTTTTTTTTATACCAAAGGTGAATTCCTAATTTCTTGAAATAAGCCTTTTGTAACTAATTTTTTAGAAATAGCATAAAATGACAAAAATATACCAATTTTATGGACTGGACAACGATAATAAATGTTGTTCGATCCACAAAGTGTGCAATTGTTAGTTTTGTAACTAAAAATATTTTTTTCGTTATAAATTATTGCATAAAGTATTAGTTTGGTTTATAACTGTGATTTTTTTAGAATAGTTTGGATAAAAGTAGTAGGTATTTCTAACTAGTAAGATAGTACTCATAATTTGGAGCTGATGAGTAACTAATATTATATCATATTATATAGATGAAAGGAAGTTATTTTTATAATATGTTCTTTACTTCCTATTTTAATCATCAGGTTCAGACTTCACATATTACATTGTGTTTTAATGAATAAATAAATAAAATACCTTATTAATATTTACCTTACATTAATGAAAACCTAGATAGCAATAACACCAATAACACGTCATTTTTAATAAAATAAAAATATTCTTTATAATTAAATATTATCAAATTAATTGTATTTCAATGTATTTATTTATTTTTTTTATTTGAATAATTTACCATATTAGTTCGTTTCGATAAATAACTGAAGAAAAATTAAATTGTTGGAAGTTTATAAACAAAAGTCTGAAAATAACTTGTCCATTTGGTTGAATTGATAAAAAAAAAATCATAATTTTACATGTAAAAAAATTCTCTGTTACATTATGACATATTATAATATGAAATATTATTTCAGTAAGTATTAAAATATTTATAAAAACATAATATACTCGTACATATTTTATATGTCTATAGATACTAGCTATAGTTTAACCTATGAAGAATAGTTTTTAAACACTAAAATCATTTCATAAAAAATAATTTTTTGTTTCGTCTATATCTAGTATTTATTTATAATAGAATCTTATTGAATTCCTCAAATGACAACCTGATGTGCTTTTACATCAATAATTCAGTGAATATTTTAAAATAATTAGACCAATTATAAATAAAATGGTGCTTAAATTTTTAATCTTATTGTGTTTACACATTACAATATCATTATTGATAACACTTATAATGTATGTATAAGCAATGGATTTTCTAACGTGTCTAGTCGTCCCTCGTCAATGTTGTAAAAAAAAAAAAAAAATTTGGTATGTTACTTATGTTAACTAATATTTAAAAATTATATTGATACATTTAAAATAATGTGTAAAGGGTAACACATTTATTAGTTAAATATGTCCACATTATTTAAAATCAATATTGTTCATTTCACAAATGTTTGAAAAGATTTGGACTGTTAAATGAAGTTTTACAGTTTTACAGATAATAAGATTGATCACAAAATTAATACAATATATTAAATCAAACATTATTTATAAGTAATTAGCAAATATCACGGAAAGAAAAATGCAATGCTATATTTGAATTTATTATACTGTTCACTGAAGTTTTTTTTTTTTTTTTAAATAACTGTGAGTAAACATTGTTGATACAAATTTATTATTTCTCACATACTCATACCTTTTAAATACATGAAAAAGGATTACTGAGTTTACTTTAAAATTTAGTCCACGTTATATTTATTACAACATGTTTTTTAAATATTTCAAGACTAAATGCATAAACCTAAAAAAATAACGTTTTTTTATAACTAAAACTCAAGAAATTCTTAAAAAATAGAATACAATATTTTGTGTTTAATGTACCTATTACATTACACAATGATCATTTTTGATTAAGCGATGTATACAGTATCCAATAAAGATAATCTAAATGATTTAGATTATTCTCAATTTCCAATTTATTATTTATTAAAAATAAGTTTTTTTGAATGATTTTTAACTATCAATACTTATCGAGATAATATTCGTTATACAATTAATTGAGTAGTAGAGAATACCTAAATTATGTAGTTTTTCTATGTTGTATACCTATAAATTTTGTGTTACTATTGTTATAATTATTTTAAGACTAAAATTAGTTAAATAAAATATTCGTTTGATTGAAAAAAATATAGTATACAATCATTCATTTTATAAAATATTTATATTAATATACGTTTCTACTTAAATTTTAACATGTAATATTGGGCAGAAGATATGCGTTTTTTTTTTTGTCTTAATTTTTTTCTATTAGAATATCATACTTTTATCTAAAATATATAACAGACGACTTTATCATAGGATGCATAGACAATTTCATGTGTGTGAAATATATATTATGTGAATGCGAATATATTTTCTTTCGGCAATAAGACTCTAGATATTTTTAAATATTAATCATAAGCTAATTTTGTAAATACAATATGAGGTAGTTATATGATTTTTACAAGCGATTATTCACCTAAGGCAACACTCAAAACACATTCCTGTTAATTTTAAGACTATGTTACTTATAAATAAAAATTCCGTTTAATATTGGCCACTATTTGCAATGTGAAGTCATAATTGGTTTTTAAGGAAACATGATGGTTTGTGAAATACAATTATTTATGCTCGGAGTACTGTAAAAATAGAGTAGTGTTTCATGATAAATCATCGAAAAGACAATATAATATAATGGTATTTTTCAAATACACACCTTCATAATGGTAATGTGTTATTTAAAGAATCTGAATAATATTATGTGCGTAAAAATATCTACCACATCTATCCTTATTTTTTTCAAAAACTTATTCTATGTAAAATTTTATTAGATAGTACTTGACGATCGTTGTACAACAATAATTAATCATCATTGCATTGTTTCATTCATCAACAACATTCCTTAAAATGTTTAAACTATTTTATTTCATTATGATTGTATTATATTCAATCAGTGTAGTAATAATATACAATTAAAATTTATTACACCAATACAAACATTATAAAATATGTGACAATATTAACTAGATTAGAAACTAAAGGCGTTGAATCCAAGCTATCAATATTAATGTTTAAACATTATACATTTGCTGATTTATTTTCAAATTATTTATTTTTATGGTCATAAAATATTCATATGACAGTAATGTATAATAATTCAAAAAACTTTTAACAATAGTACCTATTAACTCTTAATAATTTATGAAAATTACAGTTTATGTTATATTTAAAATATATTTACCAATATATAAAAAAAAATGTCACTGAGATTTCATTGAAGAAACTGAAAATAAATCTACGTCGAAATACTCTATACAAAATAAATATCCGAATTCGAAAATTTTAGGGTAAAAGAATCAAATAATAAGATAGAATATCTAACTCAAAAAAGTTTTTCATAGTAATATTATATCTAAATATTTTAATAATGCTTATATTATATACAAATGAGTATATAT
The DNA here is from genome assembly GCF_002803265.2 of Melanaphis sacchari. Lineage (NCBI taxonomy): Eukaryota > Metazoa > Arthropoda > Insecta > Hemiptera > Aphididae > Melanaphis > Melanaphis sacchari. The sequence goes on along the minus strand of NW_020271213.1, from coordinate 1,706,337 downwards.
TAAAGATGTACATAATTAGACATTTTAAAAATATTGCCGTACATTTTTTGTAAACGTAAATGTCATTGATTTTAATTATTATAGTAAACACTCAAATAATATAATTTTTTATTATGATATGTTATACCGAAAATTTTATTGTTTTGGATAATTTAACAACTTGTGTAGTTTTGATGGCTGTTAGTTTTATGGTTTTAGGTTTGTTCATTAATATGAATTGACTTATATAAGTCCATAGTATTTTTCATTTGTTTTATAGGTTACATTTTTTTAATTTTAATAGTACTTTTTTTCTCACGAAGACTAAGCATGAATAATCTATACGTTGTAATAAAACGATTTATGATTTATAGATTTCATTTTATAGAAAATAACAACTCCGTATCATTTAAGTAATTTTTAAATATTTTTTATTGATTAAATTGGAAATTTCACATTTTTAAGATTATTGTATTGTTATTATTTACTTAAGTTTTTGTAAGATCGGATTAGCTTATATAACCAACAATTTCTGACAAATTAGAAAATACATATGACATTTTTTATTTTAAGCTGTTTGATACTTGTATGTATCCATCAAAAATATAATATAAGAAATAAATGATACGTTCAACGTTTGAAGTGTATAATATTCATTGAAGCTAAACTTCTCAGAAGTAATAATAGAATCCAAACGTTTTATTTTTCTTGTAATACGATTCAAAATTGTTAGTAGGTCAGAGATAACGATTTATTACGTGAAAAATAAACTATTGTGAAAGACTTTTCATAATGTGTTGTTAAATTATTTGTATTACTTAGTAAGTACTTATGTTAACTTTCAAGTTTAGATATCATCATTAATATATACCTATATATTTATTATATTTCAAATACAAAGCAATAGTGTTAAGTATATTTTAAACTGCGAAGCCAGAAGTGAAAATGAAAATAACCGATGCATCAATTATAATGATGTATTACGTAAGAAATAAATTATATTTGATAAATAAGATATCTACAATTTATTGAGATATTATATAATACATGACGTTGCATAAAAGAAAAAAAGAGAGATTAATTAGATTATTTTGATTTACACATGACTTAATGAAGAATTTTTATATTTTTGGAGTAAATTTGGTGAACGTATTATAAGGATTATATATCAGATATATTTTAAGAATGAAAAATAATGACGATGTAGTAAATAAATTATAGATTCAATTTGTAATTGTGCTAGGGATGACACGATTCTATATTATAATATTTATAAGAAAAATTCAAAACTTTAAATTAGTCAGATGTAAAATTTGGTAGCAAGTTTTAATGTCTAAACGTAGAAGCGTGTACAAAGAATTTATAAAGGAGTTGAACGGAATATGCCGTTAACTTTATAAATACTGGATAAATTATTTTATTAAATTGTAACGATATTTTTTATCGTATTTATATAACATAAAGTATATCATAAAACTTTTAATTTTGTTAGGTTATGTCTTTTATAGAAAAAAACCTTCTATTTGTACGTGACATGTAGTGATATAGTAATGTGTGTGGCGAGAGTGCCACGCCTAGGAAAATAACATTTTGTCAAGTATAAAAAATTCATAGCGACATTTATACTATTATTTATGTTTGGATTTAAAAAAAAATAAAACTAAATATTTTAAAACAAACAAAATAATATTAAAAATTGTTTTACAACCTATATTATGTTTTAAATAATATAAAATCTGATTCAAAATAGTTTTGAAATAATAGGGATTTAAAAAAAAAAAAATAATAATAATTAAAATAATTTACTGTAATACTTGGTTATTATCTGTTTATTGAGAGACCATAGGTTACTTTTGTTAGTTATTTTAAGTCTCATTTGAAATGCCTGTGTGAAACAATGGAAAGAAAATTCATACACATAAAACCAATATTAATAGTATTACTGTTTATCCTTTTTTTTAAGGATTTATTAAAAATTCAATTATATTTTAGAACTTTAAAGTAATAATACATAGTATGTGTATATATTTGATTATAACTTCAGTTGGTTTATATCGCAAAGGTTTATTTATTTATTTTGATGAAAATATCACGCAAATGTAATTTATGGTGATTATTTCAAATTTAATTGTATTATATTAACTTTGTTTTTTATTTTTTTATTTATATCAGATTTTTTTTTAAATCTATATATATATATATTTGTCCAGTCAGTTTTTAAAATACAGTTTTCTACTTAAGTACTTTAATTTTTAGATCCAGTACTTTATGTAATTGGTAGATAGACGCGTATATTTCTATATTCGTATTTGTTTTTTATATTAACTATACACTCTATGACTCTGTTATTATGTGTTTCACTATTAAACACGTTTATCAGTTTAAGCACGTTGGTAATTTTTAGCCATAAATTAACTAATATGTGTGTTGTTTGACCACTTTATAATCTATTTAATACAATTTAATTATTTTTATTATCTTACTTTAATTGCCACTTATGAATAACTTTTTTAATTTAAATGAATTGTTGATTACATTTTTTGTATCAGCGTTTGTTTAAGTATGTAATTTTACGGTTTTTTTTTTTAATCTTTTTGAAATTTTCTCTGTTTTTTAATTATAAGTCCTTTGTATATTATAACTAGAAATCCATAGAAGATAAAAACATATTTTATATACTTATAAAATCAATAATTTCTATGTATAGATATAAATCCAAGCTTAAATTTTAGACTGCTACAAGTTATTTGATAAAAAAATTAATTAGGAATTAAAGATTAAAGATTTTCAAAATTAAAATGTATTATTTTGTCTTGCTTTAAAAATGGCGATAGCTTCAGAAATGCATAATCCCATAGAGAAATTAAAATCATATCATGACATAATTACTTTAAAAATTTTTACTATGAATTTAAAAATTGCTATAATTTTTTATAGTTTATTAGAGTTTAATTATGAATCACATTAAAATGTTTAATATATTTACACTTTTAAAAAGCTTTCTAAAAATAAACTAAGTTTTATTGTTTTTTTTCAACGTTTTTGCATTCTTTTTTGTTCTGAAGGATTAAAATTTAAAACTTTTAACATTGTAAGTTGTTATAGTTTATAATGAATATTATTATACGAATGTTACTATAAATGTGTATTAAAATAATTTTACAATCAGTAAAACTATACATAAATTTGAGCTTTGAATACGTTGAGTAGATTATGTTCGTTATATTTAGTAAAGGATTACTGCCTTATTCCCAGTTTTTTTGGAAACCAGACTTATGATCGAATACGAGTGTATATGATAATCTTCTAGAAAATAATAATAGGTAAATTAGGGGAAATATATACTTTCTTAATAGTTAGTAAGTATTAATTGTTAAAAAAGAAATACCGTAAGTATTTTTTTATTTGGTAAAAATACATGAGTTAGAAGATATAATTAATGAAAAACATTATGCGTAACGTTGGCTTAGAATGAAAGGATTACAAATCAAACTTTTTCAAAACAAACTTCTTTATGGTTAAATATCAAAATTTCCAAGGTGCTCGTTTTAAACTAAAAAACAACTTAATTAGTTCATAAATGGAAAATAAATGAAAAGGTTTTTTATTATTGAAAATCATTATTCATGAAATTAAATCAAGTGTTAGTTAGAAATTTTTAAGCTAAACAACTTATCGAAAATTTTTTTTTATAATTGTACAGACTTATTTAGAATTAAAATGTTCTATAATGTAATGTTTATTCTATGGTATAATTATATTATAACAGTATTAAATACTATTTTTCTACGAATTAAAGAATAGTTTTTATCAAAGATACATTTTGTGTACTTGATATTCGTACTTTAATAATCGTTATTGATAATATGATGTTTTCAAATTTATTCAATATTAAATGATATGTTCAATGTATCTGTTATTTTATTAAATAAAAAGAATATACTGTGTAAAGAGTATTTAGAAATTGTAACAGTATTAATTTATTTCTTAAATAAAGTTAAAATTAATGTTTCAAATTAGCGTTTACAACTTGATGTATTATTATTTATTTAATTTAAAATTATAATTTATATAAATATTACTGAATTTTATAATGGCCATAATATAGTTTTTATCTAAATGTCGGTGACACTGATAATGCGAATTAATATATAAATGTTTCATCTCATAAAATTTTCTCATAAATATAAGAACAAGGTCTATGAAATGAAACTTTTTCATTCTTAACAACATTTTTATTGTTTTTTGTTTTCAAATTTTATTTTATGTAAATGCAATTAACATTTCATAGATTATGTAATTTTGTAGACCCCAAAAGATATTTAAATTATAAATTAAAATCAATTCATTAAAAACCAAAAAAATAAAAAATTATAGTTTTCGTCTTAAAACCACCCTCTTGAATAATTTCGAAATAACACAATAGAACCTTTTTATTTTAAACAAGCGATATTTATGCATAATTATAACGTGCCATATATTATAGTTGTTTAACTTTAAAGGAAACCATTTAAATATATAGTTGTTTTACAAAATATATAATTGATCAAAATGTCTTCAACATACTATTTTAAACTGTTACAATTAAATTTTAAAATATGCATATATTTTAATTCATCTAGACTCAAACTTCATGTTATAATACTAAATTAGAAGTTGTCTTATTATACTATAGTATAAGCAGCGTACTTGGTCTGAAATGCTTTTTTAACGAACAGGTATTTACAATCATAAAATTCTGACAACATTTTATTACCTACTCAGTAAATTTAATTTACAATCAATAGATTTTATTTTATTTTTTAGTTACCAATTAACGTTGATTTAAGTTTCAAATATTCTTTGATTTTCTCTCAATAAATATTATCTTTCTTTTTTGTAATAGTTATATTAGCTTATAAAATATATTTTGTATATGTGTTTACTAGCTTTTTTCATATTTTAAATGTATTTGAATATGATTAAAATAATTTAAAAATGTTATGTTTCTAGAATTTTATTAAAAGGGCTTTTATTGAAAGATTAATAATGAATAAATTAATAAGATATAAAAACAAATTATATTTTGATGATGTTAAATTAGTAAAAGTTATCAATGAAAAAATATGATTTGGAATTTTTTAATTTTAATTTTATTTTTATTTATTAATCAATATTTTTAATTCAATTACAGATATAATTATAATTTAATTAATTTGCATTATATTATTTTAAGATTATAATAAAAAGTATTAAAAATTCTTAAAAGTGAGTTGAGTTTTTGTTTTTATAAAAGCTATGAAATATATATTTTATAATTTAAACTATAATAGTTTTTTAATATATATAATGATTTATATAAATAAAAATTATAATTTATTATACCATTATTAAATAATAGGTTACCGTTAAAAAAAAAGAAATTACGAATTTTTTTTAAGAATATAAAATAGTTTCTAGTGATATATTTCTAAATTCAAATATAAAATTTAAAAAGGATTGAAGACTATTATATACCTAGTGTAAAAATAATACATTATAACTCATTACATGTAATAGAAATAGTGAATAGTTCTGATGGTTGACAGCATTAATAATATAGCACTCAATAAACATATTCGGTTTACATTAACTGAACTGTACAAAGTTTATCTAGAATCGATTTGCATGGTTAAGAATTCTAGACATTCAGTGTATATTACACATAAGTATAAATCTTTAGAAAAATTGTGAATGTCCGGTACGTATTTGATTTAGTTTTTTTTCCGTTTGAAAAGGTTTTCAGCGACGAAGAATAATCTTAATATTTTGACGGGACGGTATTTAATAAAATATATGTACGCATATCAATAGAATTATTTTTCTTAGAAATTTAACATAATAGAAGGATGATGTCCAATATAGAAATTGATTTTTAAATAGAGCCTAATAGAACACTACCCAACTATAATTTAGAATAAAATACAATATGATGCATCACTAGTGTTCTTAAATTATCTAGACAAAATGGCGATTTTATCATTATAAAAATATTACTAAAGAACACTTGTTGTTAATTATTGCGAATATGAAAAAGAACCATGATCAACTCATTTTAATCAACATTTTTAAAATTTGTACTTGAAAATGACTTAACATGATTTAATAAAAATTCAAAGTGTTAAGGAGAACTTGTGCCTCAAAAGTGTTGACAAAAATGCACTAATAATAAAATTAAGTAATCAGTAAATATTTTATCCATTTTTGAAGTAGAAAAAACAAACGATCTATAAAAAATTAACATGAATTAGGTATTAAGTTAATTTATATTGATCATTTATTATTGTAAGATATAAGACGCCGTAGTTATTGTCCTAGTTGGCTAAATAATTGATAAATTACTTATTATAATTTTTAATTTTCTTTTGAAAATCCTATTTTCTACATTTTAAACTAAGATATAAACAATTTTAATAATAAATCATAATATATAAACGATATTAATACATTTTTCATTTTATTCAATTAAAAGATTTTTTACGATTTAAAAAATATGTTAAATATTACAATAAATTGCACTTATAAATGATTATCATTCAAAAAATCCGATGATTAAATAGTACACAAAATTAAGTTTAAAACAGCTGCGGTAGCAGAATTATACAAGAAACAATTCGAAAAAAACAAAAGCTGTAAAATACGAGGATTGGATAAAAAATAACCAATTTTATTTACAGGCATATAATTTACCTAATAAAAAATATTAGAAAATACGAAAAAAATGAAATGGAAGTCTTACATAGGGTTATTTATTGCATAATACCTACTAAGAAAATAAGTTTTAAATTAAAGAAATATATAATGTGTTATAAATTCAGTTATATTAAGTTTATTCGTGTTATTACATTTAAGCTTATAAACATGTTTAAATTAAAAACACTGGTTGAAATATATTAATTTTGAGAGTTACTTTCGAACAGTTTGTGTTGTTGGTTTTATAATAGATTTGATTACCTCTCAGCGCCGTAGGTACATTTAACTTAATACCAAAACATCAAAACGATAATGCATCGAATTGTGTTCTATAGTAATTTATTTTAATATATTTATTTTAAATGAGTTTTTGAATATATTTTTTTTTTATTCTTAGAATCTACTTTTATTTATTCTTACAGCAACCTTACCATATATGACTGACAATTTTACGTACCTACGAAAAATCAAAATATACTGTGCAACATTTCTAGGAAATAGCATATTCCTTGACCTAGCTTACAAGAAAATATTTACTGTATTAATACAAAAGTTTAGATTTTTATCTCTCCAAATTGTGTTATAATATTATATTAACGAGAAAAATAATTTCGATTTAATATTATATAAAAAATATTATTTAAAAATCATAGTTATGAGTGATAAGTCATATTTTAATGTGGCCAATAAATTTCTTGTAGACTGTGTAATTTCCAAGAATAAATAAAAATGTTGCGTGTATTAGGTATCTAAATAAAATCACAAAATATAATTGCTGGTTCTCGTGTTAATTTAAAGCAGTATATTGGGTATAAGTAATAATTTGGTTAAATTGCTATTTTTAAATGGTTTTAGTTTTTAATTCTTTAAGATATTATGTGTTATTTAGGTGCGTTAAAATCACGTAAGTACTTTTCTGAATTTAATTTAGACATACAAATATAACTATAAAGTAAAATATAATTTATTTCTCATTATTTACATTATTTAGTATCTGCTTAGTGTCGTTCGTTGTCGCTATGTGTTATAAGTACGGCTGTAATAATTGTAATAATATTATTGTATAAATGTTTTTCTCTTATTAATGTAAAATTTAGCATCTATCCTGTTTTTTTTTTTAATTATAACTCGAATTTAACTGTTTTTATAAAATACAAGAGCATTGTAAAATGTAAAAAAAAAATGTAATTATTTTTTTTATTTTTTTTTTTGTTAAGCTTCTGTGTTATTTTATTTTCTCAGCTTATAAATAACGACTTTTAGAGTAAAAGTTGAAATTTATACCAAGGAGCGTAATAATTATCTATACGCCAATCCATTTATTAATATTGTATTAATCTAACCTTTAGTGGTCTCGCTGATTCAGAGCATTTATTCCATTACATGAGGTAAACATTTGTATTTATTTAACATAATATATACATTTATAACATATATTTTAATTATAAATTTTGATTACATAGTACAAAGAAAAAATATAATGTTAAAACTTTATCGCTTTTATATCATTCAAAATAATATTAAAATATACTGGGGTAATAATTTATTTAATTTATAGACAATAATTTTATGAAAGTAAGTATACTTAAAACTAGAGTTCCAATATCTAAAAATTTAACTAAATTAAATAACTAAATTGTTCAATGATGTTTATCATATGACATATTATGTACTTATTTTATTTCATGATGTGATGTTTAATAATTATATTCAAACGGCTGGGAAGTATTTTCATTTGGCGGATACTAATTTATATTTATTTCATAAAATTTATATAATTTAATAGAATAAGCGTAAATTACATTTATAGAAAAAGGTTTAATATAAACATTGAAAAAACTTAGTTTGAAAAAGCCACAAATTGACAATATTCTTATAGTTTTAAATTATTATGAGTAGGGACAATTAGGAGAGAAAGTAGGTCATGATACACGTCTTTTTTTATCTTTTAAGGGGGGGGATTTCTAGAATTTTTTTGAGATAAATTTTATTTCAAAGATTTTTTGGTTAGTAATATAAAGATTTATATTAATAGGTAGAATACTTATTCAATTGTTTTTAATTTGTTAAGTTGTGTATAAGGTTAAGTTTATGAGATAAAATTCGATATTCTTAGCCAGGAGATTTTGATATTGACTATTAATAGAATTTCATTTATGCGATCAAATTGCGGTACCAAAAGTGAAAATTAAAAATTAAAGAAAATACATTATACCGTATGAATTTTACGAATAATTTTAAATAACATAATAATTCCAGTTTTAATCACGCCAAAATATCTTGGAGTAAATTTTGAAAAACTTACATAGGTATACTTTATTATATAGAGGCATTTCTTAAAAATTACACTATGTTTACTTAGATACTTTTTTCATTTAATTAAACAAACGCTCCTTATTAAATTTAATATTAACAAATTTCTTCTTAAACTGTTCTAAATATACAAAATTAAAATGTCGAATACTATTATAATTTATTCAAAATTTAAATAGACTAAAATAAAATATTTTGAATAATAAAAATTACAATATTTTATATCAAAAATAATGTGTTTCTGAAAAAAGTTAAACATATTTTCATTTTGTGATACAGTTATCAAAATTAAGTAATTTATGGAAGTTGTTATTCATATAAAGTAAGATATCCATTAAAAACATCATGTTAATTTGTAGTCAATTATATGAATTTAAACATCACTTTCTCATTTATGAGTATATATCCTATTGTTTTAAAAAATTATTTTAGTTTTACAGAAACGAAATAATTAGTACGAATTCGTCATTACAATCATATAAGCAAATATGCTTTTTTTGAAGTGGAAAATACTCAGTCACACGATTAAATGTATACGAGTTTCAGTGTGAAAAAAACACTTTATATTGAATATAATTTTTATTAATGTATTATATTTTAGTGAAAAATATTTAAAATTTATTGAAATGAAGTTTATTAATAAAGCATATTAAATATTATATATAACCATAGTTTTAATATGTTCGTTAAAAAAATCAGTATGTATATATATATATATATATATTATATTTTTATTACAGTAAGAACTCATGAGGCTATGTTGTTTACTAGGTGTTTTTTTTATTCATATAATCATGCATTTCCGTAGTAGAAAACGATTTTCTGAAAACTTACTTGTGGTTTCTAAAAAAAATGATAATAAATATTAAGCACTTTAATTATTCGTATGTAAAATTGTAATTTACTTAAATTAATAACATAAAAAAACAACACTCTCTTGAATTGAAATTAAACTGTTTACAACACCCGGCACTTAATATTTATGAAAGTTGTATGCTGTTTGTAAAACATTGATGTAATATAATAATATAGAGCATTACAATTTCAGATACTAAATAAATATAATGCGAATCAGCGGTTATCATTCATTATAATTCATGCATAGTATTGGACGTAGGTGTAAGTATAATAAAAACTGAATATTTCTATGGGCTCACGAAATAATGCATTAAACAAACTAGTAAATTCTGGTTGATAAAAAGACAATTACACCTGACACGACTGGTACAGTGACACAATTCACTGAAGCAACAGAAAAATTAAACAAATCATTTTAATGCAGTCAGTCAAGTGTTATTCGTTAATTGTTCGTTTTCTTGACTCAATATTTCGAAATAATGTTTAACTTTATTAACTAACGTACATTTCGAATTGTTCATCTACTATTGTAATACGAATATAGTTTCAAATATTCAATCGAAGTAACATTAGATATTAGACATACTATATTATTCATGATGGAATAACTAATTATTGCTTAAACTATAATTTGACGTTAGACTGACGCACGGCGACGATTTGAAATCACGAGTGTCAAAATACAAAACAAATTTGTTTAAAGCACGTATATAATATATGTATATGCTGTGCGTATGTGTATATAATACATATTATGTGAGATGAAGTGAGATGGATTATGACTATAGCTGATGGATTAAATTGTTGTCATGTTTTCAGTGAAAGGTCGTTCAGATACGAGATATTGGATATTATTGTGATTTAGATTAAGTAAAAATATATATTATGTACATGAATACATATGATTAAATATATGTTTGAACCCAAAAATAAATACAGTTTATTAAAAACTTCATGTTTACTTAGTATGTACTACTTTTTACTTCCACTTATTTTGATTCTTTGATTGTTAAATAAGTAACCTACTTACTCGTATTATCAAATACACTGAGAGTAATTAAAAATATTAGAAATTTTCAAAAATATGTTGAACTTATATTTAAGTAAAAATAAAACTAAAAAAATTTAATATTTAAAAATTATATAATATAATATACTAATATTAAATAACGTTTACATTTCGTTTAATTTTGATAAAATATTGGTTTATATATTTAAATACTTAAAAATATGTCAGTTTTAAATAGTATGTGCGTTTAAATTGAAATTTTGCATTCAAAGCTATTTATTTAATCATGTAGCACAAAATCACAGTATTTTTCAAAAAGCAAATAGCAAGATTTTTTTGAATAACCTTCTGATTTTTTTGAAACTTTTTTTTTTTGAAACTAAAATAACCATTTTAATTAATAAAAAAAAAAAACAATTTTATTGGAAACTACTATTATTTTCAATATTTTTTTAATGAATTACATGTTTATAATTAAATATTGTAAATTAATTCTAAGTTATTTATTTGAATAATTTGTATTTTTATATTAATTTAAATAATTATTTTAGTTTTTATGAAAAGGCAAAAAAATCAATAGTTTACATAAAATAAACATATTTTATATAAGTGAAAAATTGACACCAAAGACTGTTTAATCTTATCGAAAAAGGAACTGTAAACAAACATACATTACAATTTTTGAAAAATTCTGTGATTTTGTGTTACACACTAAAACGAATAGCATTGAGAATATTCTTACTTAGACTTAAAAAAATCTTCCTGTAAAATGTGTTGTGAATATACAAATACATACTACTGTTATAATGTAAGCACATTTTACAATTTTTTTTTTTTTTTGTATGAGGTGACTTTAAGCAAAATAGCTTTAGTTGTAAATAAAAAAAGAGCAGACAAGTGAGTATCGCTCTGCTATTATAGTTAATGTTTAGGAGTCACTGTGATAGATGTGTTAATTTTGAATTCAATGATACACGAAAAATCATTCAGAGCGGTGACGGTCACTAAGTAGCTTTACTTCATGTTATGTTTTTTTTTTTTTATATATATTACTATTATTTATATTTTTTATTTTACTGTAAGTTATATAGTAAGTTCATTTAATTTTTACCGTAAACATTGCATTTGAAAATATAATAATATAATATCAAATATAATAATATATTAATAAACGTTAACAAGTTTCTGTGAATAATGTTTATAATAAATTAATGAATATTATAGAAATTAATTCATAGTTTTTTTTTTCGATAAATTTTTATGTGCAGCCCGCATAATTAACTATTTCACATATTTGACCCAATTACTTCTAGGAGTTTGACATGCCTGTTATACATTCAATGAATTTATCAATCCGCTCAAAATTTAATGAGTTAAATTATAGGTATGTTTAATACTTTTTTAAAGATACACACTGTTACCTTCAAAGTAGTTTGTTTGTAAATTATACATAATATATTTATCATTATTGAAATACTACTACGTAAAGATTTACGAAATAATGCATTTTTTTTTTATTTCTTTTAAATTATATGATGTATACGACTTAAGTTATGTTTTTGTATTGAATTAATAGTTATGTTATCCATACTAATAATATTATATTATACAAATTAAAATGTTTTTTTATACTTAAATGAATTTAACAGTTATTAAATAATCAAATTTTGTACGCAGTATTAAATATTAATAATTAAAATAATAAATATATTTATCTATAAGCGTTTTCTGTATTTTTATTTAACATCGACCGATTGAAGTGACTTAAAATGTCTATTAAACATTAAAAGTATTTTATAGTTGAATTTTGTTTTTTATTTAAAGAGTAGAATTTAAATAGGTTTTAATAAGCATAGTTTTCGTAAGATAAATTTTATAGTCACCAACTTTATGACTAATGAACGGTGAATCAAATAAATATATTTCAAAACTTTTTTCAATAGCTATCAGTCACGCTTACAAAGTTACTAGGACCATTTATTAAAGATAAAACGTGGTCACGGATAAACGATGCGCTGATTTATATAAAACGTTTACAAGAACTGTATACAGATCCCGTGATATAACATATTAATAAAATTAATGGTTTTCTAAGAGTTTAACTATTTTCACCTAACTAGATAAAGTATTTTATTTCGTTCATTCATTACAAAATTATTTATCCGTAATTGCATTTAAATACAACGAAAAAAACTAAAAAAAAATAGAAGAGCTACTACTGTATTGCAGATTACAAGTGTACTATATTATTGAGTAATAATATTCTTGTAATGTATACATGACTAGAGTGAAGTATTATTAACGTAGGCCAACCATTATGTGGGTACATTTTTATACACATTATATTATTTGTTGTGACATATATAAATAAAACGTAGAATTATATTGTAATAATGAAAAATTAATAATTTTTTAAATAAAATAAAATAAAATGTGAGGTTAATGATGAACACAACGTAAGTCTGAATGGAGATAATAAATTATTTTATAAATTTTCTGGCATAGTTAAAACAATGGTTTTTTTATTACTCATTAAATATAATTTAATTAATGTCTTTAGAATTTTCTTGACATTATTTGACTTTAATTCTTGATAACTTTTAAAAAAATTATATAAGCAACTATTTCATTTTTTAAAGAAAAAAAAGTAATAGTAAAACCATAAAAATATGAACAATTTTCAAAGTATGCTTTAATCAACTTAAGCCTTAAAATATTTTAATCACAAATCACAACTAACTATAGTTACTGACTTGTATTGTTAATGCTATTCTCAATGTACCCTTTATATTAGAAAATATATTTTTGAGTTTTATCAAAAACGATATTGAAGACTATGTTAGATAAAGATATATCCAAGCTATTAATTAAAAATAGTTTTATGTTTTAAACAACTGTGAAAAACTAAACATTATACAAGTATTACTCAGATTCATTTGAGTTGTCTATTCCGAAAATATATCCATAAATTGACCGTTCATTAAAAAGTTTAATAGGATTTGTAAGTCATCAATGCGTAAAAAAAAAAAAAATTCATCTTCCAATTTTTCTAATCCGATAATTTTCCTGTGTATTTTCACGATTTAAACGGTTTTTTTAAAATGTTTTTGTGTCTCATGTTTTTCTGAATTACATCTAGTCTATTTGTTATAATTTTGGATTTTGCTTCAACTCAGTTAAATTGATTCCTAATTTTTTTAATAAGCTCTGAAACACTTTTAAATAAATAAATTATATTTATTAAATTAATTTTCTTAGACTGCAAACAGTGCAAACTTTAACTAGCTAAATTAACTTGAAATAAAATATTATACCACGTTATAACTGATATTAAAACTAAAAAACTATTTATTCATTGGCAAGTGAAATAACATAGTAGCATGTTCTGATGTCAATATTTTCAATCTCAGATAGTTTAGCTAGAATATCATTTTTTTTCAGTCTGAAAACGAACTACTTTTATACTATTATTTTTGATTTTCCACCTGGTGTCACTAAGAGGTTTAGCTGTAGACTACGTTATTTCATCGGCTAAAAATTTCCATATACTTTCTGATGAAATGATGAATATAAAATATAAATTCTTTGATAAAAAATATAATAGAATTAATAGACGAAAATGCTGCATAAGATGCAACTAAATTTAAAGTATTAAAATTATAGGGAACAAAGGTTGCGTGTTGATTAATTGTTAAAATTGTTGCTTGTACTTTTTTCTTTTATCCTTTAATATTTTCGGAATTATCGTAGCCTTAACCACGACAATCTTGAAAATGAATATCATTTTCTTTAAGAGTTTTGAAAATAAGATCTGTTGAAATTTATCCTGTAGAGCTTTTTGTTTTTTTTAACCCAATGAAATTTTCTAAACTATTTTTTATTTTCTATATAACCAATATTATTGCAAAATATAGTTTATATTTTTATAACTCATTAATTGATTTCTGTATCTAAAGATGCATTTAATTTTAATCTTTCATTTTTTTTATTCAAGACTATACGTTTTTAAATTATAAGCCATTTTTTCATGTAAAAAATTTATTGTAAATATATTATGCCAATCAGAAAAATCTTTAACTGATTATTTAGACCTTGTGCCCTGTCAAATAATATATAATAATTTCCTGTCAATTAAAATTTTTAAATGCATTTTTAAATGATTAATATATTTATAAATTTAATACAAAATTTTTTTTTTAAATACTATAAAAAAATTGAATATATTTTCGATATTTTTGAAATAAATAATATATACTTATTAAACATTTTTATGTATCATATGGTTTAATTCTAAATAATAAATTAAAAATTGTTTTTTTATAGATATTAAATACGATTCAGAGTATTTAAATTATGCATATAGCCCTAACTCAAGAATGACAAGTTTTGAGTTGTGGATATTATATTGTTCAAGGAAGTGTAATATAATGTAATTGCGTGTTAATATTTGATACACATTTATTATGGTTAAGTTTAGAATGAGAATTAATTTGTATGTAAATATTTGTTCGATGTGTAGCATTATGGTTTTATACTTTTTTTGCATATTATGTAAATATATAATAGTTATAAAATTATCAGATAACTGCTAAAAACTCAAAATATGTATTTTTACGGTGAAGAAATATTGTAGTATTGTTGATATTATTTATATAATTTTGTTCAACTGTTCAAGACATTTACCAGTATGCTTTATAACTGTAATTCTCGAGGGAATACATCGTTTCTTATTTCATTGCCTTTGTTTTTCACACCTTTAGAATTTGTGTGCGGCTTTTTGGATTAATCTAACCCCGAGCTTTTTCATTCATAATTTTATCACAAGTTTTTACGGCAGGTAATCATCTTTCAGTAATATGAGTATATAAAAGTTTAACAAAAAAACATTATTGTGTATGAATAAACATCCATTAAAGGTAAACTACAACAATAGATATTTATAATCCATATGCTGTCACATTTGATAAATTTAAAAACAACGTTTAACATACAAGTTCTTGTGTTTAGTTTTTTATTTTCAGAAAATTGATGTGACAACTTTTCTCTTGCACAAAGATGAAGTTTTTTTTTTATTTAACATAGCCTAAGAGATGGACCTCTATGTGTTACACTAAACTTAATAAACTAAGTTTATTTATAACTAATACATAATATAATCAAAAACAAATTATTATTATCAATAGCACTCTTGAATTCATTATCAATGGTTTAAATATTTAATAAATATATTTTTTCTCTTTTGACATATATTTTATTTTATACTTATGTCATATTAAAAAAAAAAAACAAGTTGTACATACATTTTTCTCAAATCTGTATTTTTTTTTTTTTAAGATATAATATACACACATTCATACAGAATCGACTTCTTAAAATGATCAAAACGCAATGTTAAAATAAGTTTATTTATTGACGAGTTATAAAAAAAAAAAAATGATAAAAAAAAAATATTTACTAATTCATACATTTTAGCTGCAAACATCACATTGCTAATTTTGCTATATTGTATATTTTTTAAAGAATGTTTTTTTTTAATTTTAAGAGGTAATTAATGATTTGTATTTATATTTTCCATAAAATATTAGTTTGTTACAAAATAAATTAGTTAATTTATAATTAAAATTTAAACAATTCAGATTATTTAAATTATTTGACCGATTTTTTTGTTTTGATTTTTTAACTTGTCTATGCCAGTAGTTTACATCCACCGGTCCACGATAAAAAAAGATATTGGTTCAAATTAGATTGAAAAAAATTATATTTTTTGTGCAGTTTTTAAGCTATCCATAGACGATGAACTATAACCCTATAGTAATAAGTCACTTGATGATCTACGATTTCAAATAGGTTGAGAGTCACTGGTATATTTCAGCATATTAGTTTTTAAAATTAAAAACGATGCTATTTTTCATCACAATATTGAATATGTTGTGAAATATAATTCACTACATTTTATAGAAGTGATAACTGAGTCAGTATTAATAAATACCTAAATTAAATATGGCTTTTTATCATTAATATATTTATAATTATTGTAAGAAATTTATTTTTTGAATTAGAATATACGATAAGCACATATTTTTGTTTTAGGATTTGGTTGTAATTAGTTTAAAAAATGAGATATTTTTTTGTAGATTTTCTTCTTAAAAAAAATAATATAAAAACATTTTTTTTCGTCGTGTAGAAAATGTTATTAAAATTAATATAGTTTAAATCACTAATAATAATTACTACATTTTAATTGATTCAAATAACAATGCAAATTTATCTAGATGGCTATAATGTCTATCTTACAGGTTGATTAGATACCAACATTTTTTAAGTTATCTAAACAAGATAATGATAATATAAGTACTATGATTTTATATAAGGTATCTAGAAACAGCATTTATGGGATTCATACTTAAATGTGATCTTTAGAAGAAGCTAGTAAATATTCACTTGGGTATGCATGTTGAATTAAAATTTTTTTTTAGATAGTAATTTATAGAGCAAGTTATTTAGAATATCTTATTTTTCGTGTTTATACTCATATAGTGTAAACCAGCAGGACCAAGAAAGATATTTGAAAAATGTCATTTCTATATACAGGTATTTAGTATTTTGTAGATTGGGTATTTTTAAATTATTTAAGACTATACATAGACAAAAGTATGTGAAATGTTTAGAAAGGGCGCCGAGAAAATATGCTTATGTTTAGCTTAAACTTTTGAGAGCTTTTGCTATTTTATACGTGAGATACGTGAGTCAGTGTATTTGATGTGTCTACTATAATCATCACAATTTACAAGTTATATGTGTCTAAAATATGCTTTTTGATTTTATATAAATTGTATATATAAAAAATTACTTCATACTCTTTCTATTTTATGTTAAAAATAAATTTTATTTCTTTAACTCGATTACATATATCAACAAATTTTATAACCACTGGCCTCAAAATCTTATCGTTTAAAAAAAAAACAACTAATTTTCTAAACATTTATATTTCATTTTTTTAAATCAATGAAATTTAACTATCATATCAACAAAATCTAAGAAAATTTGTTAATGTATTTATACTATTATTACTATTATATATACTTATGTATACTATTATACATTTATACTATTCATACTATAATTTCATTTAATTCTAATAATTATGACATACATAAGATCCTATATAGGCTTTTTTTATAAAAACACATGTTTTATATGTTGTTGAAAAATGTATGAATTTGTTTAGAACAATTTATTAATTATTTAAATCGACTTTCCAATTTCCACACGCCGCTCAAAACTGACAAAGAGAGTTAGTATGGTTATAAAAATGATAATTTTTAAATTTCTTATTTCTACATTTTAGGTATTATATTTTTTTTAGTAGAAATTCATATTTTTGTTTAATTCTTAACTATCGTTGTCATTATAATTATAGAGACTATAAAAAATACTAGATATGTTTTTGCAATAAGAGAAGATCGGTAAAAAAATGAAGAATGTAAACTGTGCATTCCTTTTGTTTTAGAAGCTTATACTTTTATAACCACTTATTTGGTATACTCCACATCTATATTATTTAGGTTTATTATAGTGAAACATAAACACATATAATCCCCCGAACAACTTTAATAATATTTATTATAATATTTTGTCTTATCACCTAAAAAAAAAAAATATATATCAAGTTTATACTCGTATATGATTCTTTTAACAATCAGTAACATATAAAATAGTGGAATAAATATAACATTGAAGAGTTCAAAAAAATTTAAGTTTTCTTAATAATTTACTCTCAGGTAAAATAGGCTCTTTAAAACCTCTATTTTACATTACTTTAAAAGTTTCTTCGTTTTTTTCTCGTAAAAACTATTAATTATATGTCCAATATGTAACACAAACTAAGCTACTAATTATTCTCTTGTGATGATTTCTAAAATTGCCAATATTGAACTATTTCAGTTTTTCTTTTAACATTACATATGTATCTTATAATTTTTTTTTAAATTTAGTTTTTAGGTTTTTTTTTAATATTTAAAAACTGTTTATAAGTAAATGTTTTTATTGTAATGTAATCATTTGACTATGATTGGCCTATAATCTATCATTGGCCTGTAATTTTAATAAATAATAAACATTTTGCTTATGAATATTGAGCATTTATATAATTCGATAGAATTATTTATTTATTTATTTTTTTTAACAAAAAAATGTACATATTATTATTAATTTAAAAAATATTATGAAAACCAATTTGACTTAAAACTTAAGTTAACCTACTTATTACTCCAAAAGTATTATATTATAATTATTTTACGTAGATATCTTAAAATATTTGTGATTATAAACTTTTTAAATTAACCTATTAGTATTCTACATTAATTATTAAAACTTTTTATATATTAAAATGTATTATTTTATTTATTTTTCCATACTTATATAAAAAAGAAAAAAACAAAAAAGTTCATTTATATTCTACTTTTATTATTAAAGCTGATTCAAGTACTACTTAGCATATTTAACAAGCAACATAGATATGCGTATTGTGTAATAATGTGGCACCATAAGCATGTAAAATTATTTTATCTCAGACCAAAGACCATTAACTTTCAACTTCCAACACATGTAATGTCTTCTTTTATACAAAAATAATAAGTTTTTATTTTTTCAAGTCCGAAAAAGGTGTGACGGATAAGACTTGATGCTGTACCCTAGCTGATAGGTATGGGTTACCTTATATACTTTTATAATTCAACTAAATTTATTATTTATTTCTGAGTTATACATTTTGACCTAACTTAGTACTAATCACATTATTATTTACTGAACTTCTTTTTTCTTTCGAGCTAACGCACCTAATTCTTGTCACTGACTGTCTCGTTTTATATTAGACCAGTAAGACAGTACTTCCTGACTAATTCTAACCCATTTTCCATGTCTATCACTAAACTAACTTTATAATAATTACGTCACCATTAAATTATACTGTTGTTACAACAATTAAAAATATATGCACACATATCATAAAATAGATAACTCACTATTACTCTAATAATGAGATTTAACTCATAATTTATGAAAGTTAATATTGTTTTTTAGGTTAGATATTAACGACGATAAGCATATAGTATACTTGGTATTAAAATTGTTTAGAAAAAAAATTAAATGTTAGTTAAAATTTAGTTAAATTATGTACCTACTAATATGCATTTTTAAAACAACTATTACTCCGACAAAATCATACATTTTCAAACCGTTTTTTTAGATTTACTAAATTAATTAAAATATTTAAAAATATTTAATTAATGTTTTTATGAGAAATCGTTTGTTTTGAAAAAAAAAAAGAAACACTTTTGGTAGAATCATAGTTTATTATTTATTATGACTTATAATATATAATAAATGAAAATAAACTATTTTTTTTTTTAATTTATTCAAATTAAGGGTTTCAATATGTAGTTAATAATATATTCTAATTTTGAGATAAGATACAATTACTTTAAAAGTATTACGAATGTTTTAATTTAGATTTATCACTCATGTATTAATTAATTTATGATATAAAAACAAAAATATATAACTAGGTATAATAAATACAAATTAATATTAATTTTTTAATAAATCATCTATCTAAATCGAAAAAAAATATAAATATTTGTATATTATTTTTTGTATGAAACAATCTTTTATAAAATTATTTATATACAAAACTTAAATATCTTATAGGTATTTAATATAGTAAGTAAAAAAAGTATGAAAACAACTAATAAACATTTTCATTGGGTAATTAAAATTTAAAAATTAGTGAAAGTAAACTTTTAAGTTTTTAAACTTAAAAATAAAGTACACATTGATATTTTGACTAACACGATAATGTGAGTTGAAATACAGTTAAAATTAACTTGTGCTATTTAAATTATTAATCAATAGATATTAATATAGCTTTAATGGAAATTTAATACAAATGTTCAATATTTAAATATTGTTGTTTAATTTTTTTAAATTCTAATTCGTGTAGTTGTTGAATAAATGGCTATACAACAAATAATATGAAATATATTACATACATTATATGAAAACATATTCAAAATAAAATACTTAATACTTATATTTTAGCACATTGTTACTGAATTTAAGATTTTTTTTATATACATAATACTATTTGAAGTTTAAATTTGAGAAGTTTTTAATATTATAATACGTCAATATATTACCCGTAAAAACGTTTTATTTTATTGAGAAGTTAAGCCCCCAAATTTCGTTTATGTTTAAGCTGCTGTCAGCATAAAATAACCTTAAATTATAACCGTAAATAATTATATATTTCAATGCAAAATAAATTTATTTTAAAAGCACTATGTACTTTATTTCATCTTACTATCTCACCACTTTTGTTTCCTTGGTTGCCATATTTGAACTAATAAGAACTCGTTTTCGTACTTTATTTGTGTGTCTCTATTGGTTGTGGTATTAAGTCTCACGTACATTATATTATAGTTAATATATTATTATTAATATGGTAATGACTCATGTTTTGCATTATGTTGTTTAATGTTATCATGAATCATGTACCTATTACAATAATAATAGGTGGCTATAGTGTTATTTTAGAAATATTTTCAGTGAAACATATTTTATATTATCTGTACTATGGTATATTATATTGTTATTATGGAGATTATTATAACTTATTATATAGGTATAAACTTATTATCATTGTATTATTTTTATATAAAGAGAATAAAAAAAAATATTTATACATAATAAGTATAATAGGTTCAGCGTTTTACTCAATTGGTTATTCAGTATTTTATAATGGTTAAAATATTTATTTTTAGTATATTTGTTTACATTTTATAATTTCCAATAAATATTTTTATAAACTAAAAAAGTAAATTAACAATCAATAGCCACTTAAAAAAATCCCTATTAAAACCAATAAATTTATATTTCATTCAAAAATCATCATATGGGAAAATGATTTTAATTGAACAGAGTTAGGTTTAATTAGATTAATGATTAAATAAAAATACTTCAAAAAATTTTTTCAACAATTCTAGTTCTATTATATAATTAGGTATACTATACATTTAATTAAGTTGAATGACAAACGATATCATCAATTTTAGTGCATTAGATTTTTTTTCAATTATTAGTTTTCACTCGAATATGTCTAAACATCACAATTTTCTTATTTCTTATCTACTTATCTATACTATTCTTTCAAACTACAGGTGACCCTGTCAGAAGTTTAAAAAACAATTAGTGTCATGACACTCCGCTCATCTATACTAAAGTCAACATGATTAATCCATAAGTTCCATTAATGTATCGATTCTTCAAACTTAATTAGCTACCAGTCTAACACTTTGTCTCAAATTGTATATTTATTTACAAATAATATTTAAAACAGCTTAATTTTATATTTTCAGTGACATGCATGCCATATGCAATTAATTCAAAAACAATTTCATACTTTTTTTTTTTTAAGTAGATCGTTGGAGAGTCTCAAAATATATGTATGGTATTGAAATATTACATTAATCTTAATATTAAAGTTGGTATATATAGTGTAAGTATGGTAGAAATATATTTATATATATATATATGTTTTGGAGTGTAGAAATTTTATTTTTGGGGGCTGATAAACCTTGTAGTACCTAAAGATGACCCACCTCGTTTAAATATATATCTCACTATATAAAAAGAAAAATAGTTTGTTCATAAAAATTTTATTTTTTATTTATTAAATATCTACTGTATTTATATTATATTTTATACACGTATATCTATAAAACTATATACAAATTTGCATCGTCGAGTATAAAAATATAATGGTTAATATGCCATTCTAATGCATTTTCACGTTTTATTGAAACCACGCGCTCTTACAAATATATAATATTAGTAGATAATTAATATATAATAAATATATTTTATATGTATATAATAATTTAAATGATTTTGTCATATTCTATGAATACGGTTTTATCTAACTATGTAGTTACAAAACCAAAAACCATAGATAGTAGATACATAATAAATTATATTATATGTTCGTCTAAATCGGCGATTCCTTATTGTTGAAGAATTACAATAGTCGTTTCTTACTTGTTAAGGATCTAAATAATAAATCATAATTATAATAATTTATGAAACTGAAAATACTAAAATATTATGTAAAAATAATGGTGAAATAATCGAAAAAAATTAACTAACTTTATTGCATTCAAATCGTTTTAACTAATAACTTATAAACGTTTAATAGTTTCTATTATGATTGGTCAAAAATAAATAAATTGTTAATTTAGTATGTTATTATATATATTTCTCAAATTGTACTCAAATGAACTAATTTAGGGTATGCCAAATAATCTAAAATAATTTGTATATTATATGTATATTAAAGATTATCATTTTTTTTTTTTTTTATTTTTACTAATAAGCAAACACAAAATAGAAAATTGTGAACATATCTGAATTATTATTGGTGTGAAAAGGGGAAATCTTAAAAATTATTGAGTTATTAAGTGAGCTTAAATTTTGTGACGATACAAGACAATAACTTCTAGAATTAAAAAGTTAAATAAATATACTTAAAACATTTTAGTTAGAAGTTTGAACTCGTACTTATTAAATATAGATAAAATAAATAGAACCACATATTATCAAATACAACAATTTATTTTGTATTTTAAATAATAAAAGACAATGTGACATTGTCCAACATTCATTATTTTGAAAATAATTACATTTTTTAACATTTTATTTTTGTAATATTTAAAACTCACACAATAATTATAATATATTATACTATAAGAATTTTTTTTTTTTTTTAACATGTATATTAGATAGTAAACTCGCTTAACCTTTGATTTTTTTTGATTTTTAGCTACCCATACATCGAAAATAATAATAAAAATTTTAAAGAGCAATACTTGTAAAACAATTTAAATGTATGGATTTTGAATACCCAACAAACTGTTTTTATCAGTCAATATTTAAAGTTGAAACAAATAATAGTGTACAGGGATCTGATAAATTTGGTTCAACAAGGTTTAAAGTATAAGAAGTATAATGTAAACAAGTATATTCGCTTTATTCACAGTTATTGTATTACAATTAAAGTTATATATTAAATAAAAAATTAAAATAACATCCTTATTATTGATCTTATTAAAATTATACTAAGATGTGTAATTTGTAGTTGAAAAAAAAAATGATAAATTATTCAAAAAATGTAAGACTGTTGAATATTTAGAAAATGTGCAAATATTTCCACGTTGGAGCTAAACTGTTGATTGTAGACATTTCCTAAGTTTAAGTATATATGTATACTAGTAATTCATTCTACGAGGACAAAATGATGTTGACTGCCGTAAATCACTGATGCATATATTAAAACTATTCAAAATATATATGTGAACTATAAACAAAAAAATAATACCATGTAAGCTATGTAAAGTATCGTTCATAAAATACGGATAATATCTTGTCTTAACATTGATAGAGGATGCCATAAATAAAAGTAAAAAATAAAAATTAATGCTATAAAATGTTTTTAAAATAAATATTTATGTGATTTAATGATTATATACTACTTAAAATCGTTGTAAATTTCAAACTAAATTTGAAAAATATGCATTCATAAAAAATAAAATAAAATTATGTTATAAATCTACTTACATAATTTAAATTAAGTACTGAGTTATGATATTATTCAAATTATTTCTCAATAATACCCGAACATTTTTAAAAATAACCACTTTTATGTGTTATTTTTAACATTCTTAACTTTCCTAAGAAGGGATCTTTCAAACAATCTGTCAAAAACATACACAACTGAAAACACTTTTAATAGTATGTCAACCTCAGTGAATTGGTATAGACTATAGGTAGTATGCTCTTTCACATAATATAAGTAGAGTACTTATAAAATATAAGTTGTATACATAATATACAAATAATATATATATAAATATATATTGTAATAAACGAATAATTTATTTTTTTTAGGACATACTCGTTATGCTATAATTTGTAATCTTTGATAGTCATTTATTTCATGGAGATTTAGAAATAAGTAATATCGCTCATAAAAATCAGACATTAATTATTTTAGTTAAACGATTCAATCATTTTTTTTTGCAGGTACATACAGTGGTATGTAACAGTATTATTTTCTTAAATTAATAATTATAATATTGAAAATTTAAGTGTTAAATTCAATATATACTTAATTATTTTTACAAAATATTTTATTTTTAATTTCCTAATATCGACTTATATTATGAACTTACATAACACAATATTAACTAAAAATCATATGCCATTGTGTTTGTATTTTTTTATAAATATACATAATCTGTATGAACTAATAAAATAAAAACGCAGTTAAGAAAATATTAAATAAAATTGTATAATACCATTGAATTTGAATACAATAAACATCCATACATTTATATTGGATAAATTAAAAACATTTATGTACCTTTTATATTACCGGGGGCGGGTTATAGTTATCTATTTTATTATTTCATAAATTACATATTTAAGGTAATATTTTTAGAAAAAAAAAATATATATATATATCAATTTTTTTGACAAATATCAAAATAATATATTTACATGAATTATTACTTAAATTACACACTGTATCTATTGAAATCAAAGTCATTATTATTAATCGAAAATAATTAATTTGTTTCTCTTAGTTAAACGGGTGCTTATTTATTATTGTGCTGTTAAAAATGCATGTTGGTTTTTAATTAATCAATAACAAATACTAGCTGTAAAAAGTAATAGGAATGTTAAAAAAAAAAAATAAAATAGATTCTACTAATAGCAAACATGTATGACGTATGTACATTGTGCAGCGTGATAGGTGTTAAATTTAATATTGTTAATTGTTTTCATTATATACTTGTACAATATGCAGTTCGTAGTAATATAGTATCACATAAATTATCGACAGTTGTTCGCTCAAAGTAAATGGTAATAAAGAATAGTGACACTGAAGAGTATGATAATTTAAAAAAATATAAGATTCTCATTTATTTTTTATAAAATTATTACTCATTATATATATTATATAAAATATTTTATCGATTTAGTGAAACTGCTTTTTTTTTTTTTATCAAGTATAAATGATAATTTTTCTTAATTTTGTAATATATTGGTCCATAATGTGTACATTGTAAAATAACAAAAAATATATTCATAATAATATAATATGAACAACTTTCCATGAAACTATAGTAGATAATTTTCAGTGTAATAAACTTTTTATCACACACATAAATACAACAGAAACCAGTATATATTATTGTAAATGTTTAATATTTTGTAGAATTGTCAAATATTTAAGTACTGAAAACTAACCTATATAAATCAATAATTAATTATTGATATTAGTAAAATAGTAAAACTTACTATTAAAATAAATCTGTAACGATATACATATTTAATATATTTTAAATATCGTTTAAAATTTATTTTAATTCACAAACGTATAACCGCGTATAAAATAAAATACACAGCAGAGTTTTAGAAGATAATTTTGTTTTTCATGATCTACATAATATTTAATAGTTACTAAACATTTAAAATATTAAAACAATCTTCATACGAAAACGGTTATTTAATATTTGCAGAACCCATTGGTTTTATTGAAATCAATTTTAAATAGAAAGTGTAAAATATTAAAAAGCATTGCTAAAAATATAATGAAAATAAAAAAAAACAACAATATTCTATTTTTTTAATGTCATAAATAAAATATGAACTGTAGTTGTTTCTATCTATTGTATTTTATTATAATGCATATACTTATTTGAATATACAATTAAATAAATATTAAATATTAAATTAAGAAATTAATTTAAAAGATTTATATATAATCACATCGTAAAAAATAAAAAAAAATAAAAATAAACTATAAAAAGATAATTGATATACGAGTAATATTGATTATTTTCTTTGAAAATAAAGCCGAGTTCACAGTTACATCGGTTGTGTCATGTAGCTGTTATCGTATTACTGATTGGTCGTAGTAATCATAGTATCATTCGTTATAACCATGATCTATCAGGATATTTTTAGAGTAAGGCCGAGCTTAACCTTTTAACATGACACGACCGACAGCGTTCTGAACCTAGCTTAAATCGCTACATTTACGGGTGTATTGTTTATACAAAAATATAATATTAATATCTAGAAATCTCACCACTAGAAATGTTAGAGAAAATCATAGACTAAAATGCCTACGCTAGAAATACAATTTTTAAAGAACCACATGATGTATAAATACGCCCTTTACTTGTCTTTTAGTACGTTATAAATTTATTATACAGGTATAATGAAATAATTTA
The DNA here is from genome assembly GCF_002803265.2 of Melanaphis sacchari. Classification (NCBI taxonomy): domain Eukaryota; kingdom Metazoa; phylum Arthropoda; class Insecta; order Hemiptera; family Aphididae; genus Melanaphis; species Melanaphis sacchari. The sequence goes on along the minus strand of NW_020271213.1, from coordinate 1,679,115 downwards.
GTAGGTAGCTAAAAAGTTTGAAAACGTTCTGTGAGTATAATACAAGTATTTTAAAACATTTCAAACTTTTGACACTTATTGTTTTTAAAAATGTACATTATTTTTCAACAATTATAAAAGTTTATTATACTAGTTTTCATTTATTTACAGGGTATCTATTTAGATGTAATATTATATAATTTAATTATATAAATATTCTATGATACCTATATTATACTTTTAACACAATATAATGTGCAAACATTATTCGTTTAAATAGGTGCTATTAAATATTAATGCAATTATCAATTCATAATTATAGTTCTGTATAGTAATTTATAGGTATTAAAAAAAACTATTTTATTTTTTCAATAACCTATTAAATTAACACATATCAATGGCAGAATTAATAATAAATTTGTCTGAGACTTCAAACTATCAATAAGAAAAATGATATATGATTTTTAAGCTGTAGAATAGTAAAATATATCTTTTGAAGTGATAATTTGCTTAAAAATATTTTTCGTCATCTTAAAATATTGTATCCAAAAAGTAAAATTTGTGAGAACACTATTAATTTAGAATACATTTTTGTCCATAGTATTATTTTCATTATTTATTATAAATATATTCAAAATATTATAAAAAGTGTGATTCTTCACACAATGAAATAAATATAATATTATTTTGATTAAAACAGTTAAGTTAAATTAGTTCACTATTGAAAGACTCATCCTGTATCCATCAAATACGTAATCATAACATTCTTATTTTTTAAGTAATTTGTGTGATAATCAGTGATTAATGTAATCATAGTAATTTAAAAAAAAAAAAAAAAAAAAATTGAATTGTGTTATAATTTTATAAACATTGTAATAAGTATTAACACATTATATCATAATATCTATAAAACAGTCGTAACTAGTTGAATCTATCTTAGGCATTAATAATTAGCAATCAACTATGTTTACTTAAAACCTTAGCTTAACTAAGCTTAATATTTATTAAATCGGTAAGATAACGTTAATACTATAGTGATTAAATATTTTTATGAAATTTCGAGTCTTAAAAACTGAAATGTATTTACTTTTATTATAAGTTTTATAATATTCTTATTGTGAGATAATATTACTTTAATATTGAAATCATCTTGTTGGATCGATTGAATATTAGTGACATGGTTTTTCTTTAAAAAAAAAAAAAAACATAAAATAAATGGTAAAATTTTTTGTTTTAACTTTCCCGTCATATTAAAAATTATATAAAAATTATTAAAAGCCATGTTGTAAAACATTTCATTTATAATTTGCTTGCTAACAAAACAAGAACGCTATCAAATTTTTTTCTAGATAATTTTATTATTGGAAATATAAATCGAATTATAAATTATAATATGTCACTCAATTTTTAATATCTCTAGAATTCTGATTTTTTGCAATATAACATATTTTAAAATATTCATAATAATGTAAGTAGACTATGTAAACTCATATTTTATATAAATAATAATAAATAAAATTGTGTATCGTATTTGTAAATTAATGATTGTTGTTTTAAGGGTGTTTCAATTAATTTATATTGTATAGTAATAATTTTCTTTATCTCAAGTAACATTGAATATTTCCTAAAAACCTAACAAATATTACTAAATCGCTTTAAAAATATATATAAAAACTTTAATGTGTGAAAATATATCGACAAAAATCATTTCTGGCAAGTATTATATTTTTTCATTTATTTTATTTTTTCGAACCTCTACTCGTCCTTATCCATCACAACTACTTTCAGTTCTTTGTAATTGGCTTTTTCTACGTCTTCTATGATCTATTTCATAAATAGTGTTGTTGGTCTACCTCATCCAGCCCTTCCTTTTTATTACTTTCATTGTCTATTCATTGTTTATCATTATATGTCCAATCCACTTTCCTCTTTTTTCTTTAGTTATTTATCACCTTTCTTTCCATTTGTTTACTTTTAGGTATACTTTTTCGTTTTTAACTTTCTCTGTCTAAGGAATTTTAAATTTTCTTCTCCAGAACTATGTTTCAAAATCTTCAATATATTTTTTTTTGTTTTGAATATTGTACATGTTTCTGCCCCATCTATATGGATATACTCCATACATAACTCTTTATTAGAGTTTTCAGGTCACCAGACTAATATATTTACCGTAAATAGGTGTTTCTTCTTGTAAAATATCTGTTTTGTACTTTAGTTCTTCTCATATTTTCTATCATATGTTGTTTTGTTTCCTAAATATGTAAAACATTGAATAGTTCCTAACTTTTCATTTTCAATTGTTATGTTCAAATCAATGCTTATTTGCTTCAAATTAGTATTTCTGTTTTGTTCTTGTTTATTTTCATGTGGCACTATTTACAACATTCATTTATTTTTGTTAGCATGTTGTCTAATTCTTTTTCAATTTCCGTTATCTCTGCTATTTTGTCTGCAAAACGAAACATTTGTACTAACTCACTATTAATTTTTATTCGTCCAATATGTTTTTCCCTATTTGTTTTTTTAGTACGTTTTCATTGTATAGATTGGGGGATATCATAGGGAATAAGTGATAACTGACAATTAGTGTATTATTTAATCCATATTAGATATTTAATATTGGTACATAATATTTATAGATAAATTACATATTTATGTAGCTACATTTACTAAGTTAATGGGTTCAGCTTTAAAGTAACTTTATTGTTTCAACGCGGGTTCAAAATTATTTGTTTGTACTCAACTTAATTTTTAAGATTCCTCTAAGACTCATTCAATAGCATCAAATTTAAACATTAGTCATACTAATAAATTGAATTGGGTTAAGTAATATGAAAAAAAAAATTGACTTGATTTGTCATTTTTTCAAACATGTATAACATATCTATGCTGTTTTATGGAAACAAATGCGAACGGCATAACAATTAAAACTATGAAGTATTAATGATAAATAACAAATAATTATACATAATGTTTATAAAAAAAAAAAAAAAAACTTAAGTAAAGTATTAAATATTAAACAAAATGAATTTGTTCCAAATCATTTGTGGTTTTTTTTTTCACAGATGAATAATAAATAAGATATATTTTTAATTTATATAAATGTGAAATTTACCCCGATTTCTTATATTTTTTCTTATTTGAACTACCTTTTTAATCATTGATTTTTAGGCTTAGAAATAAAATTCAGTTAAAGTAGTTTGAGATTAATTTTTTAAATTACGGTAAGTCACGTTAAATAACTTTTAACACGAAGAAAAATACAGTGAAATACAGAATAAATTCGTTAAATATACAAAATATACACGATTTCCAAACAAAATACAATATTGGATTAAATGATGACAATAAAACAGTTACTAGACTTAAGAGAAACTCCTTTTTGTATAATTGGTTATATAAAAGAGGTCAGAATGAAAAAAAATAGTTTGTTGTGTAAAAAAAAATATTTGTTTAACAAATATTAATTTTTAAACGCGCTTATAAAATATAATATCTGTAATATCAGATATTTAAAATCAAATAAAAATATCAAGGTGTAATTTGTATTCAATTTGGCCAGCCGTCAATTTACATAATATAGAAATTAAAAATAATTTTAACTATAATTAATACCGTAGGTGAGAATTTTTGTGACTTAAATCATAATTTTGGCAGTGACAGTTAAATTTGCAAATTAAAAAAATAAAATATTTTTAAATTTTATTTTTTCTTATTATTGGTGTGGTATTTTAATTATTTGGGATTATTATTTTTAATTAAATTTAATAAGTTTATTATTAAAATAATACAATAAGGATAGTCTTTGAATAAAAATTATTTTAGTTTAATAAAACTCCGTGTCACAGTTTTGAATATAGTATAGTAAATCGTCATTTTACTGTTTATAAAAGTATTTAAGTACAAAAAAGTTATTATAACTACATTATATTTATAGAGTAACGATCGATATTTAACACTAAATTAAGTATTCTGAAGAATAAATGGACTAAATAAATTCAAAATATTTGAATTTAACTACAAACTACAGGAATAATATCATAATTTTAAATGGCAAAACATTATTTTAATTGATTTAATATTCATAAATTCAAGCTTAAATAAATTTAGTTGAAGAAAAATTATATTTTGATGTATAAATATAACATATTTTTTATATTTTAACATCAAACGTTCAAAAATCCTTTTTTTTTTTTATTTAAAATTAAAGAAGTTTTGTATGACATTTTCAAAACTTAGATATTAAAATTTCATATTTTATGAATTTTCAGACAAAAAATAATTTTAAAACGATAGTAATTTTGACATTTATTGTCAAAACTCAACTAAAAAGACTTATTAATAAATAATAATCATATTATTATTTTCAGTTAGGTATTAAGATATCTTAACATATTATTATCCAACGTGTATATTTGATGGTGAAACTCACCACATGCTCATAACTAGGGATCCATTATAATTTTCATATTATAACTGTTGAACTGTTCATAAATCATTGTGTCTTCTATTCTTTTACGAAATGTCTAATGTTAGTTTTCACATTATATAATAATACAAGTTTGACAATTTACCCCTTGGTTTTTACTTGTCATATATTTTTATTTTCTTATTGATTGCATTTTGATTATATAATTTAACATATTAATCAATGTAATATTGATATTGTATAGTTATTTTACTCATTGGATTTTATAGGATTAAAATTGCTTTAGATGTCTTTATACCTGTGTAAACGGTAATAATTTAACTCGATATCTTATGTATCATAAAAAATTTTATGGAAACATTAGTTAGACTAGATGGTATTAAGCATATTTATAAAGTTTTCATATAGTTTCAAATTACAAATCTATAATGTATTAAGCGAAAAAGCGGATGCCAAGATAAGATTTATTATTATCATTGTCATTCACATTACTAAACACGTTCAATCTGATTAATCATAAATTATTGTGAAATGATTTCAGTACTAAGACAGCTGTGCAACATCTACTTGAGTCTTATAGTGTGTAGAAGTGTAGAATAATATATATATATATATATATATATTGTCACGATGTGAAAATATCTTAACATTAGCATTATTTACAGATCCGTCATCTGAAGTATAATAAAATGATGAGTTGATAAGTTAATAACATTTTTTACTAAAATAATAGGTTGACTATAGACATTTTTGTATAAAAAAATATACAGAGTGAGTTTTTTATTGAAAGAGATTTTATAAGTTTTAGATATTGTATGTTTTCAAATCGTGTTTTACTATTTTGATTATACATACCTGATAATTAAATATAATAATGTAAATTATATGTTATGATATTATTATATTAAGTAAATATTAAAATAAACATTTAATATATTTAAATCGTGGGAAAATGGGTATGGCTTTGCTGTATATATTTAGTGGGTCACTGTAATGGATGCGTTATTGAGATTTAATGACATAATATGTGGACTACGGAGATAGTCTGTCACTCTATAACAATAGTACATGCTATGATATATTTTTTGATATTTCTATTACAGCAATTAATTTTACTATTGCTATTACCGTAGATTAATTAAATTTCTGTCAAAAACATTGCATTAATTATATTTTCAATACCTATTTAATTATTTAACTATTATTCTAATACGCATACCACATTATATTACTATTATTCACTTTTAAGTTTTAAATTCAAAACTACTTTATTATAAAGTAGTATAAATAGGTTCATCCGGTTCGTGGTATAAATAAGTAATATCTTAAATTATTTCTATATTTTGAAAATTTTATTCAGTATCGTAAAATTCATAATGTACGCAAAAGTTTGAAGTCGCAACGAATAATGTTTTCAAACTATAACAAAATAATACACATTGTTATTCTTCGTTAAAACATGTAATTTTACCCACATTTGAACTCAAAAAGAGATTAATAATTTGAAAAATTATGAGTACCTACTATACGTATGAGAAATTCAAACAAAATCATTTAGTCAAAATTTCAAGTATCTTTAGTTATTTATTTTTAAATTACAACAAAAAACATAATCTATTTTCTTCAAGAACTAGTTTGACGTAAAATCAAATGATCTTGGATACTTAAAATTTTTACCAAATATATTTTATGTAAGTACCTCCATATAATTTTGTTATTGTTTTTTCTGAGTATTTTGAACAATACTGGGGAATTTTCACTTCTTAAAATAACAAACTAGATCTATTTTTCCATCAAAAACAAACTTAAATATTTGAAAATCGAAGCGTTTTTTTTAAAAACTATTTATGTGTATACAGCTCATGAAACACAACACATTTCATTGTAAAATCAATACATTCGTTGTTTTAATCAGAATATAAAACAACATATTTATTGTTTATTAAGTTAATACATAGTTTTTGGTTTTATTTGGAAACTTAATAATACATTTATAGTTATGCTTCCTTGGATATAAATTCCATCTATAATTTATTGAGAAAAAAATATATTTTATATTGTTGTGAATTATAATAAATTATAATCATTATATTATCATACTTTGTAAAGATTTTATTTTTAAGCAATTTTCACAAAAATAATTTGATAAAATAATCTTCTTAATAATAAAGACCTATTAAAATAACCTATATATCTTAAATTTTTTCATTACTTATATTATAAAATATAAAATAATTAAGTATAAAAATTAGTTTTATCAGTTTCTATATATGTGAACAAATATGAATTGTGTCACAATAGTCAGAATAAAATGTGTTTTTCATTTATTTCTTGTGTAGTTTAATTTAAAAAATAAATGTATAAGGTATTGTATTTGTTCGGTACCATTGATGCCTTTTTTATGTAGGTGCCTACAATATACATATATATATATGTATATATACTTACACGTGTGTATTAATGTAAATGGTATTTTTTAGTGTAAAAATAAATTATTGATATTTTATATTATAAAAAAATATGTTTGAAAAAAAAAAACTAAAATTAAAATAAAACGCATATTTTTCAATTGCACTTTTTCATGTAGATATTTGAATTACACTAATTAGATGTAATCTAAATTATTTAAAATTTTTTTTGTTTAATATTTAAAATGTATTATAGAAAGTTATTTTTATTAAATTGTTACTTGAATAAGTATTATGTAGACTTTAATTATAAACCAGTCGTATTTTGTCAAATATGATTGAACATTATGCACTGCATAATGACATAATCATAATCTAACAAATTCCTATTTCTATCGAACTTCGAATATTTATGTTTGCATATATCAACTCATTATTCAATGCAAATTTTATTTCTATAAACAACTCAATTAATTTTATTAGCTAAAAAATAATATACATTTTGATAATATTCATTATTTATTTAGTAATTTAAAATATTAAAAAACCCTATTTAAAGGGCGAAAAAGTAAACATTCATTAATCAGTAAATTGATTATTTTTTAATAAATATTAAAAAATATCTTTATTTGCAAAATAATATGAAATGAATCGAACTTGAATTAAAAAAAAAAAATCCTATATTATCCTTGTTTATGAAATATGATGGTGATAGTTATAAGTGATTGACTTTGTGTTATTTATCAATTATTTAAATATATACATATAAAAACATATACTTATGTAGGTGGTAATTGTGATAATGTATATACAATAACGTTAAGTAAAATACATAAATTTAGTTTTAAAATGAAAATTATTTTTAGAACATCTTAGAAGTAGCTAGTAGGTAAAAAATAAAAATAAAATAATATATGGATATACATATTTTTAACAGAAATCTATTGTTGGTTTTGGTCATAATTTAATGTTGTTGAAAACTGGTATGACTAGAAATATATTTTTTCTTACCAAGCATTATTTTTTAATGATCATAAATTAGATTAGTTTATTTAACCTTTTAACCTAATAATATATTGAAAAATTTCCACTAAACGTCATGCTCTATATACGTAACTTTTAAGCCTCGTTACTAAGTATCTACAGTAGTAAACGAGATATATTATGAATGTATATTATGTAATATAAATCATTGCGTAGAATAAAAAACTACATGTACTGTATTTAAACCAATTTTTTAAGAATAAGTACTAAGAGTTTTAGGAATAAATTAGTATTTTTCTGAGTCAAGGACCAAAAGAACATAGAAATAAATGAACGTGAAAAAAAAAGATGGTTATAAACAACAATTATTTACGGGTCATGCAGAGAATAATAACAATTGGAATTTATTTATCACTCACACCAATCACCATTGCTCGTATTAAACACTTTTGTTAACAAAAAAAAATCTGAAACAACTTTATTATAAACCCACTAAACATGGCTTATAACTTCAATGATTACTTTACCCGTATTTTTACTTTTAAAATACTGCAATAATAATAAATATAATAATTTTTTTCTCTGATAAACCTACATTAATATCATGGTTTAAGAATATTTAAAAATCTTATTTTTCTGATACAATAATTATATAACGATTTTGGTTTGATATTGAATATAAAATCACATAGTGCTTGATTAAATAATAATGCATCGTATATAATTGAATGAAATTTTTAAAGAATAAAATTTAAAAAAAAATAAAGGTATGCAAGTGGGTACCGCTTTTTTGTACATTGGTTACTATTATGATTGCCATTTATTTTAATTATAAGTGTTATAGTAGATTGATAGAATTTTTTCCAAAAATTTTCGTTCAGTAAAATCTAACGTAGATTTTAAAAGTTGAGGTTAAATATATATGTTTATTAAATCATCTTGATGTATTTTATTTTATTTAGCAAGCATATACTTATTTCATAAGTAAATATAATTTATATAAATATATTTGGTACTTATGACTTTGTATTTAAGGTTTTGAGTAGAACTGAGTTATTAATATTATAATGGTTTTATAATGATATATGTTTATTTATTGATTTATTTGTCAAATATTTTTATGATGGAATCTGTCATCATGTTACAGTTCAAAATTGTTTTAACTTTTTCCTTTTAAAGTACTTTGAATATATTTTATCAAAAATCATCTAATGTGGTTCATCTACAAAATATATTTGTCTTTTTTTAAGTTTAAAAATAGTTATGGTATTATCTTGAAAATAATAATAATATTGATACATATTTAAATAATAATTTTCTATTTACATTTCAGTTTAAAAAAAATATTAAAAATAATTTAAATTTTAAAATCTTTTATGAATTTTTGTTTTTCATCAATATACATAAAAATATTTTTCTCTCCAAAAAATGTAAAAGTTAAATACAAGTTTCTTCATAAGCTGTTCTCGTAGAAATTTAAAAATGTTGAAAATACATAGACGTTATATTATTTAAAAGAATTTAAAGTTATAACTTTATGAAACTTCGTCAAAATCACAAAAATATAATCACAAATTATTGTTTGGTGAAAAATACATATAACTTTAAATATTTTAAAACTTGAACTTGGAAGTTCAACACATGATTATTGCTAATATTTTTTTTTTGTTTTCACACATATTAAGTAATATCGAAAATACTAAATATGCACCACAGCAATTAAGAAAAAAAAAATTAAAGTAATTTTAATTAAAGTTTGTTGTAGAACATTTATAACCAAAGGTTAAAATCGTGCAACTTTAATAGTTTTGGACATTTAAGATTATATCAATAAACGATGTATATTAAATATATCAATTTACGATTTCTGTATTTATGATAAACCTCATTGTAGATAACTGAGGATAACTGGCTAAATATATTAAAATTTCTAATACTTATTCTTAAATAGTTTGTACATAACAGACAGTAATATAACACTATATAACTATTTATTAATATAAATAGCAAACTATTTAAGTATATTTTTTAACCTTTAATATTTATAAGTGAATATTATATGTATGTTTATGTATACATGTATACAGGTATATTCATTAAAATAAATATTTAATTTTTAATTTTTTTTCCCGAAACTATAACATAATATATTATACATATATAGGTACAACCAATAACTATTACCGCATGAATGATAATATAATACGTGTCATGTTTATTTCTGATGACATGCAAACAATCACAATAACTTACAATTAAGTATTCCTATAAATAAAATAAATGAATACAAAATATTAAGTTATTAATTTAAGTTGAATTTAATGGAAACATGGAACTTAAGTGAAAAATCAATAAAGATATACATATTTTACTTCTAAAAAAGTATGCTGCAAATCAAGGTCGTATCCATGGAATTCAGGCCTTAAAAATGTATGAAATAATAAAATCACTATGATCGTAAGTTTTTGAGGGTCAAATAGGAGATAGTCAGTGTCCAGAATATAAATACGGACGGTGTCCTAGAGAGCAATTTAACATTGGCACTCTGAGTCAATTTGACAAGAGAGTTGATAGTATGATTCGTCTAACAATTTATTATGTTACAGAAATATATATATATATATATATATATATTATGAATATCGGATACAAATTCATCTGACTAATGTTAAAATAATTGTCAATATCATATAACAGTATAAAGTATTATCATCAGTCACATCTTAATATTAACTATAACGAATTATTATTATTTCAATTAGAATTGAAAATTATTTAATATTAAATAAATTTACAACAAGATTTAAAAATAAAATATGACATACATTTATCATTATGCCAATAGCTATCCTAATTTACACAATTAAACGAAACTAATACCTATTTAAATTATATGAAAACATAATTAACTACAGTAAATGAATTTATTACCATTTATGGTTGGTTATGACTTATGAATCATAACTTAAGACCAATAATATTTTAATAGTTAGTCAAATTTACTATTTCGAATTTATATTATAAACAATATAATAGTAATAATAATTCAAGATTTATGTATCTGTGAACTTTGTTCAAACTTCTATCTATAAAATATATATTGCACAAACCTGTTAAGAGTTTTGAAATTTTCTAAGCAATTTAAAATTAATATTTGTAATACTAATATTTATCATTTAAGTATTTACGTATTTTTGTAATAAAAGTAAAAAAATATAAATCATGAATTTTATATTGCATACAACTTACGTGACGAAATATAAATTGTATTAATTTAATAACCTTATTAAAACATAAATAAGATTTATTTAATTATGACATCCACATTAGTTATTGTTTATAAAAATTGTTGTTTTATATTGGTTCTTATAAAATTAGAATTAATTATTAACATTTTGATTTGTAAATCAGTATAATTTTGGAAATAATATCGTTATATGTTCCCTTTTTTCATATTTTTAAATCTAGTATACTAATTGTTAACTTATTTATGCATTGTATTAATTTGTGTATATAGATCAGATTTTAAATGTCTTTTATAAATAAATACAAAAATAAATCAGTATTAAACTATTTGATATGTACTTTTTTTTTTTTTAATTACATGTGTATGCACCTACAGAGTATTATTATATTTGAAAAGAAAAAATATATTAGTATTTTTATAATTTTGCATTATATTACCAAATAAATAGTGTGTTAATTTAATCAGTGAACCACTACATTTTAATACGAAGTTCCAAATTCAGTAGAACATATTGTTATGACTATAAAATATGTGTACATAATATTTTAGTAAATAAGAGGGTATGTATGTTATATAAAATGAATACATTTAATAACTCTAAACGAGTAAAATTCAATATATTATAAATATTATTTATCTAAAAACTCTAGAATAGTGTTTATTAATTTGATTGCAATATATTCGTAATGTAATATGATGTGATAATATAATATAATCAAATAAATAGATAACCAGCTGTAAAAATAAATGATTAAAATAATATTGATAATTAAGTTCATTGTACTCTGTCTTCTTTTAGTGCTAGTGGTTATTTGTTTAATGTACATTTAGTACATTGGGTAGGTGAACGTCTACGTTTTAAAAATAAATTATTGTGTTTAATGTATTTTCGAAGAATAGCTTATAGACAAAAATAATCATTATTTAATTGGATCTGTTCATTAAATTAACTATAACGATTTTTAAAACGAGTAAAGAAAAGTCCGATAGTATTAAAATTACGATTGTCCAAACGAAAAATGTCAAACACTGCGGAATTACCATAGGAACCGAGCGAAAATCTTGTCTGAGATTTGTTATCAAATAAAATAGAAGTTTTTACAATTGACATTTTAATTTGTCCAAAACTAAATGAAAGTTACAATCAAATATAATTTTATTACGTGATTAATATATATTCTATAGTTCACGAACTGTAATAATTGATTGCTGGGTTTATCGTTGGTCGTTTATACCAATTTGTTTTGTTAGTAAACTAACGTTTACAATACACAACACCTGTGAAATTAAAATCTAACCCTACATGCATTGAGGTTATGGATATAAAAATCTTCAAACAAAATCACCTATAACAACTCCGCATACCACTAGTTTTTCACATTAAATTACTAAATATATTATATACCTTTAAGTACATAACACGTTTGTTGATTACTTAATCTGGGATTAAGTAATCTGATACAGTTTTTTGCCCCGCTTATCATCCACAATTTGCAAATATGAAGGCAATCGGTGTTAATCTCCAATAAAAAAGGATAAGTGCTACATAGAGTACATGTAGCTGACAGATTTCCGGCGTACTTCTAGGGGATGACACGGTACTTGAAATGTACTATTGTAAAATCGTATTAATAAGCAGGTACCATTATTATTATTATTATTAATATTTTTGCGTCTATAATTTTTACGTTAAAATAAATTATCATAATTTGGTCATTAGATCCTTACATTGACTGTTATAAATATCTATACCAAAAAATAAATGCAAAGAAACAAAAAGCGTCTAAAACAGTATATAGAACAAAGTATTATTTTATACCATTATATAATTGTCATACCAATGTTATATTATATAACATACACGAAGTTTTCGACATTGTATCGAACAGTAATTATTTTCTGGATTTCTAACGTTTCATTTGCTTCACATTTCACATTAGTAATCTTTCGGTTTTTATCAAAGGTTATATGAACAAATAAATCAGAATTTCTTGTTACTGGATAATATCGTGTATTTTTATTAGACAGATTTTACTATAAATTGTAATAATGAAGTTTGCGGCAAATGCATTAAAAAAATATATATATATATATATAGATATATTACAATAACTTCAAAGTTTCAACCCGAAACCATTTTCTAATTATTCATTGATTATATTAAATATAGACATGAATGAAAGTTAAACATTTTTTATCATAAATATTTAGTATAAAATTTGGGTGGCTTAATAAAATCTGACTTGGTATTAATTAAAAAAGTGATTATTATCAAATAAACATAATATATTTTATGTGTTACTTTTGAACCGTAAAAAATATAGTAAATTAACTAAACAATTTATTATAAAAACAAGTTTATTGAGATATATATAATATATTTGTTCAATTTGTTCCTGAAATTAATTTTTGTGTTTAATTTTTCTTATAAATTGTATGCTTTTATTATTACTATTTTTTAATTAAAACGTTTAGAGAATATTTTCAAATATTATATAAATAACATATAGATATATTTTAAATTACTTTAATTCACATTTTTATAAATATGCTATCTTCTTTCCGATATATTTTTATTTATCAACAATGTATGTAAATCGTTTTACGAGTAAGTGGTAAACATAAACATGATATTATATTATATGTTCTTATATATACGTATATATACATTGGACAAAAATAGAGATAAAATGTTACTATTATTATTCTTTTTAACGATACATTGTTTAGGAATTGAACGATTAAATCGCGGTGCTTAGTGTGACAAAACATAAGCTTAACTGTTGAAACAATGTACGTATAAAAAAAATATTATTTCGCTTTTTATGTGTTTTATTTTATTTCAGATTCGTATGAGGGTTAGGTGTATATTGTATATGACAATAACCGTTTTGTGAATGGGTCGTTCTTGGCAACGACCCAATGAACGACCATCGGTTAAGATGTTCACTTTATTCACTACGAAACTGGAATGTTTGATAGTAATAATATTATATACTATTCCTCACTTGCGTTTCATGTCTAACAGTTGAAAATGCGATTGGAACGTATATTATAATACTTTACTGCGATAATCTTTCAAGAATTTTTCATATGATCACTTAAATTTGTATGGTTTTATGTGTAAAGTATGTAGGTACAAACGTCATTATTCAAAATAATGCTATTGTATACTTAATTATTGCTCTTATTCGTAAAAAACTGATTTTTTGTGAAAGTGCCGATATGAGTTGATTGATTTTTGGGACGATGAACAAAATGGTTGATAAATTCTAATGACCAAAGTGTTATTTACAATGATAAAATTTGGTAAAAAATTATCTTCTAGTTCCGGATATTTATTTACTAAAATTATATCAGCGTTAAATAATACATATAATTTAGTGAATTAGTATAGAAAAACCTCTGAATAGCGAACATTCACGGGACCACCAGAATTTTCTGCTGTTAGGAAAAATTAATAAAATAATATGTATTTACAATGTTTATTTTATATTTTTGAAAAATTGAATTTTATAGACATTTAAAAAAATATTTTACTGAAGGTGTATATTACATAATATTATTAGGTGTGCATATTAAAAAAGTGTAAAATAATTATAAATCGTATTTTATTTTTTATAATTTTATTGAAATTTGATCAAAATTTGACGGAAGTCGAGTAACTTATGGTAGTAAAATTGCATTGCTTATATAAAGACAAAATGTCTTCAATCGGTTCACTAACTGCAATATTCTTAAAACTTCGTGGTTTCTGTCTTTAAAACCACTAATAGTGGTTTCAAAATCCCCTATATTCACTCATAAAATAACCATAATCCGTTCTTCACTTATTTTTCTACCAATGCAGTTATCGCTTTGGGATACATTGATTTATCGGGTAAGACACGGATAAACTAGTCGGTTTCGTCTAAATTCAAAATTAAAAAAAAAACAACAATTAAAGTTTCACACATTATGACTAAATTTATTATTTCGATCTCCACAACATCATCGTTAGTGGAATTACCTTCTCTACAAACAACTTTATGAAAAATTTTGTGACGTATGAAAAATTTCTTAAGTTATCCGTAAGTTGCTATAAAACTAGTTTCATCAGGGTTTTCACTGCATTTTTATATAAAAGGATCAGAGATAGCTAATTTTTAACATGGGCTTAGCGGAACTATTCGTAACATGTCATGATTTATTTCAAAACCCTTACCTTCTATGAAAGTCGTTTTTGTATCTTCATTCACGTTTTCATCATATCACTTGGGCAATAAATCTACCTGTGACTTAAATATAGTTTCAATTTGAGTTTTTCAGCTTTAATTGAATAACTAACTCATGAACGCTTTGTTTCTTTATAAAACAACATTTTATTATGCTGATTTTATTTTCAATATCAAATGTAATTATATAAAAGCTATGATAAATACGATACTGAAGAAAGATATGTAAAATTAATAATGTTTTATTTTATATTTATTTTCAATTAATATTAAATAATTTTATTGTATCACGTTTATTAATAATTACACGTAACTATACAGTTTTTATCAAAAATATAAAAATAATATATACCACAACTTCGTATTTATCGCTATAGTTGTTTGTTATTTATAAGAATTTATGCATACTGGATTGCTAAAACCTGTCTGCGTTCGTTTTTCAGAGGTGTCCACTGCTTAGATGAGTACTATTCATTAATTTCAATGAGGTTGTGCTGAGACTGTAAAATGCATTCGTTATTGAGAAGTATCTGCTAATTAGAGGTTTCCATTGAGAGAAGTTTTACTATATTAGCTTTAAATTGGATAAAATAACTTTTAATTCCTTTAGAAAATTGTTAAAACAAATATATCCAAAGCAGATAAAAAAGTTCTATTTTTTAATAAAAGCAAATTAAAAATATATTTATATTTACAGGATCAATATTACATTATTTTATTTATATTTTGAAGTCTAAACTTTTTCTAAAACTATCTGTTTTAAGCGGTTTTATTAACAAAATTAAAATTAATAGTAACAGTTTGAATATATTTTTTTATCTATTGAGTATATAAAATTTAGACTTGGAGATGTCATGTGTGTATATGAGTGAAGGATATAGTAAAACATAACTTATTAAAAACGAAATCATTTACCCTAAAAAATTATGTTTATAATAAATAAAATAAATAATATCTTTTATTATCACTTTATAATTATTTTTTTTTTTTTATAAAATGTTTAAAATTCTGAAGAATTTTGTTTTAAATTATCAATTAAGTTTAACAAACTACAGTCTCAATTATTGTAAACTAAACATATTATGAAACTACTTAATCTTTTTATTAAAAATTCAGTTTATTGATTAAATCCAGACTTCTACTTACGTGTCCTGTTATATCCCTGTTCTTTATATTTGATAACTAATAACTATGTAATATAATTTTGGAAATATGTTGCCTACAAGACACATGTTAAATATAATATTAAACTCTACTTGACACGTGTGGTTAGTTTTTAGTATACATCAAGTTAGTGTCATTAGTAATAGTATTTATTTTAGGCAGGAATATAATATTCCTTTATCGAAATAACTGTTAATCATACTTATTTTTAATTTAAAAAATACCTTTAATTGGTTTCATTAAGTATCATACTATATATTATTATCTAAATTATTTCAATGTGCAATGAAAAGCAAATTATATTCAAGAGATACTGTTTATAAACCCATCAATATGTAGTGCTTCATTTTTTTTTACGTTTTTCATGATTTCCTCTATAAATTCATCTGCAGAAATTCACCATAATAACTACAAATACATAAGTTCCATTAGCATTTTTTTTCTTTTTACTCTTTATAATTTATGTGCGTACGGAGAGAAAATAGTATGTAACATGTTCATACAATTGAATACACTTAAGCGCTGTTGTCGTGGTTATACGTTTGATACCTTTTGTTAATAAATTATTATTTATGAATTTAACACACATACGAAAGAGCCAAATACATATCATTTAATAAAAATATTTTTTTACGTTGCTAAATTTATACTTTTATGTACTCTAATAAGATTTCTTGAACATAAATATGTTATGAGTTTTGATTTAAATTAATTTAAAATATTATACTTAACTACAGAATACGAGTAGGAAATATTGATAAATTGTCCTTACAATATTTCAAAAATGTTTTTAGAGATAATATACTTAAAATATATATGAGAAGTATCTTACAAAGAAAAAATATATTTGGGTAATAAATTAGTTATTTGTAATAAAAAAAAAAAAAAATAAATATATTTTATTGATACACATTTTATACTTCTTGCCCAATACATCTAAGTAAAAATTGGCTACTTAATTTTATTATTTTCATAATGTGTAATTAAATTTTTATGAATTTCAGAAATAGAATCGTTCAATTTCATGATTTAAATTATTATAAAATATGTTAAAAAAACTGTTACCGTAATATAATTGTTTATAGCTGTTCCTAAGAAATTACGTCAAAAGAAATAATAAAAAGAATACAAGCTAAATAATTAATATTTATAGTTTTAAAATCCTATTTGAAAATATCAAGTATTTACAATACTTTTTTTAGTAAATTTTAGTAAATTCAATATTCAATATCTATGTTAAATTTAGAATTCAAAGAAAAATATTTCATGAAAAGTGTAAGCCTTTCAATATAAAATATGTCTGATATTATTTTTATAAATATATACCGTAAAATATATTATAGCCTATATATATATAATATATATTATATATATACACGGTTATTATTATTATTAATAGTAGTATACGTCGAGACACGCGTTGTTTTATTTTAACAATGTGTGTGATACCTGATAAATAATAATGGGATTTTTGAATAATATATGAAAATTATTGAAATTGCCATGACTACCGTATATTATTATAACTCTAGAAAATAATCACAACAGTTGTACATACAAATTTATTGAATATCATTTTTGACCTCTTTTTTTTTTTTAAATTGACTTTTGACATTCATGTTGAATTATTAATCTAGAAGTTTAAACTATTTTTAAAGACTTAAGTTAATTTTCAACTCATAAATTGATTACAATAATAATAAACTTTATTAAATAAAACGATAGTTATGAATATTATGATATTATGATTAATAATTATAAAAAATTTGTTTATGACTTCATAGAAAATGCATAATATGGTTGATTCAATTATTATTTCTATAATGTTATTTTCATTTTTTTCAGTAATTTTATAAATAAATTTAGAAAATACCAAAAATTATATTACGTGTACTTGGTAATAACAATTGAAAAATGCAATTTAAAATATGCAAGTAGTTGTATTTTTTTTTTCATTTTTACCAATAAATTATTTTATAATGAATGTAAGAAGTAAATTGAATACGTATAAATTATCCATACCTTTTATTCACACAGAAAATAAATTATATAAATAACTTTTTGAATATATCTATATAATTTTTAGAAAGTCACTAGAATACTAAAACTATTAAAGCTATACTAGCTTAAAACACAATAGATAGGTGTAAAGTGTATAATTAAATTATTTCAACACAGTAATTTATTGCAGGACAATAATATGCAAATGCCATTTACAATAAAAAAAAGAAATAGCTAATGTAATTAGTGTCTAAAATATAAAATAAACTAAAACAAAACTTTGCTACTCGTAAATACATTTTCATTTTGCAGAAAGCTAAGCATATTGGTATTATTGTTGCATAACACATTATAATAATTAAATTTTGTGGTTTTTTAATATATTATAGAATAATATAGTCAATAAGTATAGTAGCTTTATTTCATTATTTATATATTTTAATAAATAATTTATAAATATTTAATATATGTATGAAATTTTATACCACAATAATTTAATGAACAATATTTTCAATCCTGATGAAGTTATAGTCCATTTTAAACATTAGATAGAGTTTTCAATGTTTGTTTTTTTTATTAAGCTTCTTTAAAATTACATAATGTAGTTCTATCTTAAGTTAACTGATAAACATAATTTGTTTATCTTTATGTTGTAGTCAAGTACGGGAAGTGGGAATGACGAAGCTGTTTTGAAATGAAGGGTTCCAGTATCAATAGACCTCAAATGCCGTTACTATCGCCCATCGAATATGACATTGAAGTAAGTATTTAAATCTTAGGTTAAATAAAATCAGATTGGATTTTTTTTTTTTTTTTAATCGTATCTCATTTTAAACACTTGCTATTCAACAATCAACTAATTGGGTAGTTGTATACGTAGCTCAATCACCAATGGTCAAAAACACCAACAAATACTGATGAGTAACGCAAATGTATATGTGTGTTTATGAACTATAGAAATGTACTAATAAATAAATGATAATAATTGTCTGTATTGCTAGTTTAAAGAAATAATAGCAATTATAATAATAATACACGGGCATAATAATGCACAGCAATGCAGTCATCAAGTAATAAGTAATAGTGAAACGATAATAGCTCTCTCACCTACACTATAATTGTTTGCACGTACATCCTACTGTAGTGATGGCTAAAAGGAATATTAGGAACCATAGACAATAATAAAAATAAACAGAACATAAATAAACTGTTTTGAAAGAATTTATTTAGCAACATTTGTAACATCGGATAGAGTTCCTTTAAAAAAAAAAAATCTCATGTTAATACATGCCTAACAAACGCGCTACGAATTGCATTAACGGTTACATCAACAATCGCACTATATTTAAGTCAATACAGTTTGTAAGTAGCAGACAACATCAGCACAGGCAGTGACAGTGACAGCCACAAAAAATACAGCAAAATATGTTCATCACATACTTACACATGCCTTATCGCCGCAGCGACAATGTGTATAGCGATATGCCTATTGTAAAAGGTGCACCAACCGTGATTACAAAACACGACGGGAGAGTGCATGGCATCGACGTGAAACGGGATAAGACAAAGGCTAAAATGAGTTGTGTCCTAAACACGGAATCGTGTGTCTGGGCTTTTTTTCCAGGTTTCACCCGCCACGTCCAGTAAATGTTTTTGGTCTAGGAACACGAGTTATGCATATTTGTTATGTCCGTTAGATGTTTATGAGATACGCGAGCCTTGTCTCACAGTAAATTAAAATCAAGAAATTTGTCCGTTTCGATATTATGTATAATTTGTACGTATATTAAAAATTAAAAACTATTACACTTTAGATAGAAAATATAATTTAAATAATAAGATGTTTTTAAATTCAAGTGGAGAAAAATTTATTGAGAAATACAGATACATACATTTTAAATCACAGAATAAAATAAATGTTGTTTTATTATATTTATTATTAATATATTGAACTAAAAGCAACAACAAAAAAAGTATATTGCGTTGTAGACAAATACATTTAAATAAAACAACTTTTTATCAATTTTTTTTTTTTTTTTTTAGCTACAATTCGAGTCTCTCCTTTATAACGCGCGAGAGTAGCTTACGAAAAATGGCTGATACGTAAAAACTAAAAACGCTAATAAATAACCGATTTAAGCATTCTGTAGTTTAAATTTTTTTTCGTACGAATAAACGTATTAAAATTGTTAACAGTCTGTTTCGTGTAGAACGACCGGCTGAAATACAATCGCCTATATTCACTATTTCAGGGGTGAATAAATTACGACTTGCGAGATTAATACGGCCCGCAAATCATAATATTTAAGGTTGTACAACAACTAAACATGGTACGAAAAATATTAAGTGTATGCATTTTTATTCACCGCACATGTTTATTTTTATCTTTTCTACCCCAATTAATAAAAATGTGTCCATCTCAGCACTATAGTTTACAGGGTTCATACAATTTCGCTGAATCTCATTTCGTCAAAATTCTAGTTCAAAGAAATTTCAGTTTGTCAGACTTTATTAAATTTAATAGTACTCTCAAATTCACCGACAGGTAACAATAATATTAACGAAAACTGATATGACAATGATGTTAATATAGACAACGTTTAGCTCGATATTAAAATATTTTTCACACATTGAAAATAAATGTAAAAATCGAATCTGAATGTTGGTCATTTTAGCTCAGTCCATTCCTACCATTTTAACTGTGTAATATTGTAATTTAATAATTATTTAATAGTGCTTATTATCATAGAATGATTGAAAATTAAATCTGAAAATATCAAAAAATTTTACTGGTGAATAACAATATTCATTGTATTGAAAGAATATGGGATAAAATCATATATCCACTATAAATTATAGGAGTACGAAATTGAATTTTTTATATACCCTCAGTTAGTTAGTTTAGTTAGTTTATGTATCTTATATGGTACGAACTTCTATTTATTTAATTTTTTTTTAATTTTTAATATTGATGCATATCTTAAATAATATAATAAATGTTGTTGTAATACTACAGGAATACATTATAATTAATATTATCTTTATAGTGACTAATTATATTTAACATATTTTTATTAGGTAGCAGATCTATCGGTCAATTTTGAATATATTAACAATTAGTAGTTGGCATATCGAGAGTTAATGAACTGAAATTTCACTGACAGAAGAGGATATCACTTTATCGATGGATTTATTTTTGTATGCCAAAAGTCTGTGAACAAAACATCAAATTAAATCTAAAAAGTTATAAGCCGAAAATTTATATCCCTTTGGCAAACAAGATTCAAATAATAATAATTTAACAACACTATAGATTGACGGTTATGAGCTTTACATTGAGCTGAATTTAATACATTAAATAACTAAAAAAAGTTACTAGAATATGAGTTAAATAAGAATTAATTGAAACTAATAAAAATAATGAAAGAAAATGTAAGTTATCTTCTCAGACTAATTTAACTGCCACTACTAAAATCGTTGTTCAACATTAGTTTAATAAATAAAATAATTTTTCCTAACTCAATTCATAATTTACAATAATAAACAAAACAGAAGGAACTATAAAACAAAATTATTTATAGCTGAACATGAAGCGCAGACTAGCCAGTTGCTTACTTAAAGTTAATTAAAAAATAATACAACTCTCATTATTTCAAATTAATATATAAAGTTAATAAATTAGAAAAAAGATTCAATATAATAATATTAATAACAATAATAAGCAATTAAGACAAGTAACTAAGTATTCAATAATTATGGTGATTTTTGAAGGTGCTTGTGGAAAATAAATAATACCACTTCTTATGAATTATAGTTTATAGTTATTAGTACACATTTTTCAATATAATATGATACGGTATAATTTCCACATAAAAACTTCAATTTAACGAATTTTTTAGATAACCATAACTAAATTATAATTAAATGTTAGTAATTTTATTTTATAAATTTCTTTAAAGTATGCATTTTTTTCTCATTAAAAGACTTTGGGTTATTCATGTTTTTTATTGCAATATTATATTAATAAATTTAATTGCTGTTCAATCTAACAAAAATATCTGGCCATGGTAGAAGTCAAAGGTTCATTTCAATTATTAACACATGACTAATACGCAATAATAAATATGGGCGTTGGCCTTTTCTTACATAATAATTCACAAGACAGATATTATACAATTAATCCACTATCATTTATATTTTCATTTAATATGTGCATGTATATGTCAGGGTTGTTTATTATGAATTAACCACTGGTTTGGTGACAACTGCGCAAAAAGCGTTTACATTGTTGGAAGTGGAATTGCAAGAGAACAATTATTAATATCTTCAGTATTTTTACCTTTGAATTTATTACTGATTGACTGCCACAACAAATGTATCAGACACTATCAAAAGTTTCATTATTCATTTGGGTAGAAACTTTTAGTTCCCGTGAGAATGACCGATGGGAAATCACGTTATTGTCCTTACTAAATACGAATCACAGCTGTTTTAAGTTTTTTTTCTCGACACTAGAGAAACAATTTCCACCGAGCACAAGCAAGTTTTGACCTATTCTTTACATATTCTTTGCCCTTTCACAAAATGTGAAAGACAATTTTTTACGATAATAAACTTCTCAAAAATATTGAGTTCGATTTATTGATTTATTGAATAAATTATAAAAATCAGAATATCCCATTCTTATTTTTAAATAGTATTTGAGTATTTATAAATAAAACCTGAGCCAATAAAAATTAAACAATAAAAAAAAATATATATTTTTTTTCTACAACTATATTTTTAAGGAATTATAATTTGTAATAATCAAAACTAATATTTAGTCTTCTTAATAAGAAAAAAAAGAATTATTTATAGTATCCCGTTACTTAAAATGAACTAGTTGCATAATTTAAAAGTAATTATATTAATACTTTCACCGTATAATAATTTAATAATTATTTTTAAATAGCACATTTTACAAATATATGATATTTATAGATTAGTATTTTAGACATTTTATACCATTTTAACGTACACGGATTAGTTGACATTTAATAAATTGAATAGTAATTGTGTCTACGTAATATTATATATTTTAATCGATTTAAATGATAAGTACTTAAAAAGAGATAAAATGTCTAAATGACAATTGAAACTACGTTTTCTCAGCACATAAAGATTACTACCAATATAGAAATTCTAATTAAGTAGGAATTAGAGAATTTCAAGTGTATAATTTATTTTAAAGTGGCCTACTTAAACCGATTTATTATTATTATTATATGTTTTTTTTTAGTACAGGAGATTTTAAATCAAAAACTTGAGTGATCTCAACGATTAAAAAAGATGGAAAGTCAAAAAGTTTCCCCCATAGGATTTAATTACTACACTAAAATATAAAACCCAAACTCCTAAACTATGGTAATATTATTATCAGCGGTACCATAAAAACTTGAAGTTAACTATTAATAACTAATATAAATTCTAATTAATTATAAAATACTGTCAAAATATTGGTTGAACATAGCATATAATTTATATTATTAATGACTAAATAACTATTTTAGCATAAATAGTATAAACATCATAAACGATTGATGTATTGAAAACTAACTTTATGCTAATAACTGCATATTCTCAGTTAGGCTTTTTACTGATTATGCCTACTATTTTAAACGTATACATCTCACTAATGTAATTTTTATATATATATATTTATTATTATTATTACTATTGATCTTAATAACCACTTAACAGCAAATTATATTAGTTACAACTACTATTACTAATATTTATAACACTTAATTTATAGTTTAACATTTAACAAACTATAGATTGTAGATAACATTTTTAATGAACTTAGTTTATTTAATTTAAATTTGTAAATTTGTTAGGTAACATAATATTAGTATTACAATTATTATTATTTGTAATAGATACCAAAAAAATAAAACATGACAATGGTGTAGCTAAACTGCCTATCTAAAACGCCGTGTAATCATAAAATATTATAATTAAATAGTATCTTATTTTTTAAAAATATATAAAATAAAGTAGTATCTATTTAAATTTTTAATTTTAGATTTCCATATATAAAAATAAATTTCCAATAAAATTATTTTCTATGAAAACCTTTTTATTTACATTTAACTTTCAAGGTTAAAAATGATGTGAACACACTAAATTATAATTCAATTATTCGTTTATTTTTTATTATCTTAGTGTATTTTAAAATAAAACATATCGTATTCCGTTATTTATTATTAATTATTTAATACTTGATCTATAAATTGATTAAGTAAAAATTAAACATTTAGTTAATAAATTATAAATATTTATTGTACATATTATGTTATTAAGTAATCAATTCCAAAACCAAAATTTATATATAAGATTTACATTCAAGTTAAATTTACTTCTTTAAAAATTAAAAAACCATCAGTAATTAATCTTTTAAATAAAATATATAAACCATTTTTCCATTAAAATATGAAAAACAATATTAAAAAGTTATTTAATTTTAATAACACATTATTATTAATTAAATATTAGATAATCTCTACTTATTAAACAACATATAATAATATAATTTATATTTTTTTTTATCAACAATGGGATTATTTAACATTGGAAATTATTTTGAAAGTTATTTCGTATAGAAGTGTAAATTTAGAAAAATAAATTCTAATAAGATAACGTCATATTTTTGGGTTTTTCTGATTTTTAATATTGACAATTTTATTTAATATTTGATATATTATCTATATAAATAAACATATATTATTATGGATAACATGTATCTATAATATTTGTGGTCAATAGATATTGATTTATTTATTAACTAGTTCATCCATCAGTTCGATGATAATAAAGTTGTTGAGTGTTTAAAATAGAAATTTATATTATATGAGTAATTTTTATTGCATAATCATAATAAAAATAAATATTCTATATTTATCGCGTCTAAGAGTGCAAATGTCAAAACGGCTGAGTTCATTTGACATAAATCGTTTTCCATTTATACCATCGGTTATAGTGGACAAAATATCATAAATTAATTATTAACACAAATTTTTATCTTAAATTTCTTGTTTTTTTTTTTTTTTTTTATTATGGACAAATTTATAAAAACCAAATGAAATCTAAAAAGGTGACATAATAATTTCAGACACAAATATCTCATTCTGATTTGGATAAATTTTCAATTATTTTTTTTTAATAAACGATTACGGACGTTAAGCAATAATTATTATTTAATACCGACGATTGACATTATTTAAGTAATTATTTATCAGCATAAAGATTGTGTCGGTGTTTTTGAGACAGCCGTCAAAAAATATTTTAAATTAGTTTAAAGGAAATCTTACAAAGATAACTTTCGTTACAAATTAAAATACACAGGTACAATAAAAAACATGAGTTATGGGTGATTGACGGTTTTAACTTTCATTTTCATCGCATAATACGCAATGAAATTCAATTATGGTCATATGACAAAAATTGCATGTTATACATCTATAAAATTTGATATACATTTAAAAAAAAAATAAATAATCTTGGGCATGACCACGATCACTTGTACAATAGAAGGTAAGCAATAGTTTCAAGCACATAGTGGTAGAGTAATTATTATGTGAACGTTCCAGCAAAATTATACATTCTGAAATTTCACCAAATGATTTAAATATATTTGATACAGATAATATAATTTTATCCAAAAAACTTAACTCATATGAGTAAAAAATATTATCTTAACACTTTTAAAACTGTATGCGATGGTATCTGACGATGAAGGTAAATTTCACACCAAGGAAGTTGAAAATAGATTATTGACATCACTATTAATAAAAGTGCTGTATGTTTGTCTAAGTTAAAAATTTAAATATTTTCAAAAGTGCGATACTGTTTTGATGGATAGTACTTTTTCAAGCTGTTTATCTCTGTTTTCACAATTATTCGTAGTTCATGATTCAAAGAATAGTAATTACGTACCATTTTGTTTTTTTGTTTATTGGTAAGTAAATCATATTCAATAAATTCGATTGAGTTATTGCAATAACATTCATTAACACTATGGTTTTTCAAAATCTATTCACTTAGATGTTCGTTTAGTACGACCAATAACCAAATAAAAAGATGTTGGTTCTGTATTGGACAAGTTTAATATAGAAAAATATAATCATTAGGTTTAGTTAAAGTAATACGAGTATTGAAGATAAAAATTTAAACTTTTTGAAAAAAAAAATTGTTAAAGTTACAATTTATCAAAGTATTACAGATAGCATTATGTCAATACAACCAGCAGACTATACAGCTATACATGATTTTACAGATTATGTGTTTATGAACTATATAAAAAATACAGATTCTGTAATATTTCCTACAGTAATACAGATAGAATTTTTTTTTTTGATTTAAAAAACTAAAAATTCTGGGGAAAGTTTTCATGCTATTTTTAATGGTATATAATATATATATATATATATATATATATATATCAATTGATTGAGATCGTTTTTTTTCTTAGCATAATTTTATAAACATAATTATTGAATAGCATTATAATATTTGAATACATAAACAATTTAATTTATAATAATATGTGCTGAATTTTATAAACGTATTACCTAGATTAACTTAATTTTAAAAAATACAACAAAAAAAAGCGTAAATGACAGTTAAGTATTATAATTTAATATATTATTAAAATGGATTATCGCTTTTTTTTTTTCAATTTTTGAAACTATTAATTTCATTAATTAAAATATAATTTAAATTAACTTTGCTTAAAACTGTATACAGTTTTCTCTTTTTATTCAATATTTTAATAATATTTAATTTTATTCATAACGATTTCATAAAAAAAATTAAAAAATATAATACACAATAAACGAATAATATATTATATAATGAAGATTATTTTTTATAATTTTGTTCTAAAAACTCTTTGAAATATTTTACTAGAAAAATTATTGTATTCATAACAAATTTATATTTTTATTTTAATAACAGAGCAAGAACTGTATATGTTTTTTTGTGTTATCTTTTAAAATAATTAGCTAAAAGATTAACAGTTATAAATCTCTTAACTATAAAAAAAGAAGAGATTTTGTATCACCAAAGGTTACTCATTCTTGAACTATCTTAAAAATCTAAGAATTTGAAGGTTTAGACTTTCGGTATACGTCTAGATGAATTACTTATAAATTCATAATTTTATTAAAAGATAAATTAAGATTAAAGATACTCTGTTAATTACTCTGTATACTTAGATGTTTTCATTGTCTTAATGTTATATATTTTGTTCTTGAGCTTTAACAATAGTGTAATGCAACTCATGGATCATATATGTTTGTTCACAGAACGACCATCAAAATAATGCATCTTCGGGAGAGGGCTTTAATCCTCTTTGTGAGAAGAGCTCCGAACAGCAACAAAACGTGTTAAATTCATCAAAAATATTTATCCCATTAAGCACTCCACGTTGCAGGTATTTATTGAACACATAAATTAACATTGCACCATTTATGTGTTATGCCCATAACCATTTATCTAACTATAAATCAAATATTAAAATCATACACTGTATTAAAATATTGACGTTGCAAGTTGCTATTAATGATAACAGATAAATATACTCACTTTGTTCAAAGCATACTCTTTATTATAGAATAATATCATACTTCTATAAATTCTAATAGAAGTCTGTAGAATATTCTAAATCATTAAATTAAGATATCTAGGACTCCATTTAGAGTATGCCATATATAGTACATGTGTATAATGAACAATGTATATTTTGTAAATACCATAGTAAAATCTGCTAAAATATTCTGTTTGCTAACAGAGATATACGTTCTATGAATTTTAGTAATAAGAAATGTATGATACACTAACGAAAGCAACAGCCGCGTAAACACTAGAGTGCGTGAGTTTTATAGTTCTATGACTATGTTTTTATCTGTTACAAATTTACCAAAATGTTAAGTATTAAATCAAAATTAAATCTGTTTTCACATTAGTAATTCACTATCCTTTTACATCTTATACGCTATATTACGATAATCTTAAATTATTAAACAAAATGATTCTTCTATTGAATCTCTTTAATGTTTTTGAAAAAAAAAAAATGTATAAAATGTGATTTAATATTTACTTATGGTGTTTTTGCGTTAGTGTAAGAATTCGAAATATAAGTATTATTGTGATACTGAAGAGATTTGAATATTTTATCGATATTAATAGGAAAAAAATGCAATTTTAAATATCTTTGTATAATTAAAAAACAATTATATGTTTTGAACAATTTATAATTATATAAAAAATATCAATACAAAAATTTGATGAAAATTCGAGTATTTGCATTTATTAGTTTTCAAATGTAAAAATAATAAATAATAAAAACTTGTTTGATGAAAATCATTAATTTATAAGTAATTATTCAATTTCATCAAATTTTAATAATAGACGCTCATAATGAATATTAAATTTGTGCAATCACGATTAACTTTTTTTTTTTAATTCAACCAATAAGAATTATAAGTTATGGTTACTTTATATTAAGATTTAAAATTGTATATAAAATATAAATATATTTTTTATTTTTTTTTTTTTTTTAACTACAAAATAATTTGCAAATATTCATTATTTTGATGGATTTTGTTGAAATTCTTTCTAAAACTTCTGAAAAATATTGACACTGTATTTTTGATATTTTTAATTAAAACATGAAACATTTACAAGGTAATGTGTAATCAATTTTCAAAGCTTTTGACCACATTTTTATAAAAAAAAATATAAAGATAAAAAATGTAAAATCTTTATATAGCTCAAGACAAAAGAGTTGAAATATTTTTAAAATTAATATAAGTATATAAAGTGCTAATAATTTTAACATTCTATAAACATTTCATGTCTTTATAGTTAATTTATTTAGATTTAAAATAAAAAAAAAAACAAAATTAATTTCTCAAATATTGGCTTTGATTAAGATTCCAGTTTACCTCGATTATTTTAAAAAGTAATAAGAATTTTATACCTTTTACCCCTAGAAATACAAATAGTATCCTATTTTCTCCATTTTAAAAGTTAAAAATCGAAGCATTTTTACTGTTGCAAAAGGCGATGTTAGATTGAAAATGAAAACACGCTATTGTAAAATCAATACTTTCATCGCTCCGTTTAGATTCTAAAATTATAATATTGTTAATAATAAGTAAATAAATATATTTCTAGCCTAGTTTAGAATTTTAGAAGAAATAAGGTTTTTTTTTTATTATAAATAAACCATTTTAACAATCTATTGATTGATTAATATTAAAAAAAAATAATGATAATAATTTGTCAGAAACATA
The DNA here is from genome assembly GCF_002803265.2 of Melanaphis sacchari. Taxonomy (NCBI): domain Eukaryota; kingdom Metazoa; phylum Arthropoda; class Insecta; order Hemiptera; family Aphididae; genus Melanaphis; species Melanaphis sacchari. The sequence goes on along the minus strand of NW_020271213.1, from coordinate 1,649,353 downwards.
TAATGTAAGAACTAATCAACTAGTCAAATATGTTTAATTATTAATATTGATATCAAAAAATTAAATGTTATGTAGGACGTAAGTATCAAAATAAACGAGTACTTAAATATACAGGTGTAATAACATGACAAATAATATTTTTAATAAAATATATAATGTTTCAGTAGTTTTTGTTTTTATCATGATTATAAAATAAATTTTTTTATTGAATATATATTTTTTTTTAAATTAGTTATAAAAAAAGTTGCTACGCATATGCGGAGTTTTGACAGAAATTGCATTATAAAATAACCATTACATTTATTTAATAGGTATAGAATACGTGAAATAATATTTGAAAATGAATATCATATAGACGGTAATAAAATTATAATATTAATCTCTCGTAAACTATGTACTTTTTATCTGAAATTTTAAAAACTTTTAATTAATAAAGTTCAACTCATGACTCTTAAGAAAATATATACTCATGAATATATTATTTAGCTTGTCATATACTGTAGTACACATTATTAGAATTTTCTATATGTTTATGTTTATGCTGTAAACAGAACAGTTCTGAGAATTATTTAGTAAACTTATTAAATCTTGGAGATAGCAACTAACAAATAATAAAATAACATGTCAAAACTCAAATTCAATGATTTTTAAACACCCATATTCAGTAATTTAAATTATTTAAAGGTGAATTAATCTTTAATTTAAATATTAATTGTGTTTTATAAAAATTAGTTGTTTAAATAATATATGAGTAAGTAATTCCACACAAAAATAATCAAAACTATAAATTACTAATAAACAGTAAACGACAATTATTATAAGTGGAAACATTGCATAGTTTATATCTAACACTTAAAAAAATAAAAATAAAAAGTATGAAGATTTTATTGATGATTTTAATAAACAAATATTTATTTAACTTTTTAAGAATGAACAACTTATATTATAAATTATAATGTTGTTATTCTTATTTGTATCTATTTTTTTTAACTACTTCAGTTAAAATTTTAATTACATAGTATTAACATATTATATTATTTTAGTAAAAACGTAATAACGCATAAACTTATTTCAGTTAAGTCATTTAATGACAAAATTAAAAAAACATATTGTTAATTAATATTGTAAGTGACTGTTATTTATATTATTTATTAGAATATTAATACTATTTTCTTACAACCTTTACGTTCCATGAAATATTATTATCTAAAATAAAATAAAAATAAATTGAATAGTTTTATTCATATTTTTATTTATCTTTGGCTATTAGTGATATATACATTTATATTATCATAATCACATATTTTTATTGTTTATGTTGGAAATAAAAAAAAAAAACAATAATATATACCTATATAAAGTAAATTTATTATAATGAATACGTATTTAGTGTTAATAATACACAGTTATTTATTTACTTTTTTCAATAAGTAAATAATTTTAAATACTTTTGCAAATTCTTACTCAACCGATAATTTTAACAATCGAAATACAGAATAATAATAATAATATACGGGCTATATTAAATTATTTAAATACATTTTTGAATTGGAAATCTTCATTATATAAACACGTATAATTATTGAATTTCACTTCTATACACAATGTCAGAAAATAATGCCTAGGATGTGTAGTTATCCAGTATAGTATTTTTCACGCGAACTTCGTTTTTAAGTAAGTTACTGTGTAATAGATATTTTAAATTTTAATTCATAATGAATCACTGCATATGAAAAGCGATTCTGAGTACCGATGCTGTGTCAAACGAAATTTCGTAGAATATTAATTTATAATTAAAATATTCATAATTTACTTTCCTATTCTTAATACTGAAGGTTTAAATTATTTTTAACATTATGTCGCATATATTATTTTATGTATAATTATTATATTAAGTGTTGTCAATACTCACGTAAGTACCATCAAATGGTTTAAAGTTCATAATGTAAATAGTTGAAAAAGTGAAAAATTTATAAAAATGTTATGTGGTACCCATAGAAAATATGTAATAAACATACAATGGCAAATAATTAGGTCTACCGTTAACAAAACACATTTCTTCAAGATAATCAAATCACAAGGCATTACATAAATATTTTTATATTTTTAATTTAAATTATATTTTAATTTAAACTAAAATATGTGATAAAAATAAACGTCATTGCATGCTAAAATTATTTTTATAATTCAGGAAGAACAGCTTAGGAGATATTTTGTTTTCGAGCTTCAAATTTAAGTTTTTAAAACTATAATTATCACTTGCTGTTAATAATGAAGAAAAACTAAAAAAAAAAAAGAGTTAAGTTTCTATTCTTTCAAATCCTGATCCAATATATGATAGAAATCAACCTTAATCATAAACATTTAAGTTATTTATTTTTTTTTTGTGTATTTAGACACATACAAAAAATCAAACATACAGTTGTAAAATCAATATTTTTATCGACCATTATTAATTCAAAATCAAAAAAAAATATGAATTATGTGCTAATAGAAATAATTTTATAATTGCTTGATAACTATGAAGCTATTATATTTATATAAATTATTATTTTTATGTTTAGTCTCGGTTCTTCTACATCTACAGACCATCTTGGTTTTGAAAGTCAATTACTGGAAGTGGCTATTCGTACAAACGATGTTTCAAAAGTTAAACACTTCTTAATGATACATCGAGAAAAATTTCAGGTATGTACAGCTTTATGGTTGCAATATAATACAGAAGTATTGTATATAATATGTAGTAACGTATATCTTGTATTAACTTTATATTTAGTTTTTGTAAATTATCAGAAAGGGTTCAACATAGAAAATATTTAGGCATTTAATATGTGGTGTGTATTAATGTGTCCATAGTAAATGGACATTAGCTTGTTATAAGTAATATTGTCTTAAGAGAGGACAATTACAGTTCTTAAACGAACACGCAGATAATAACAATTAAATATTATGATATATATATTTTAAATAGTTGGTTGCAAATGTTTTTAGTTTTGACACTTGTGTGAATGAAGAAAAAGTAATTTCGTACTTAAAATCCATTTATTTCTAGAATATTTAATAATAGATTATAGTAATTAATCACGTGATAATAAATAAAAATTAAGACAAACAAATATTTTATCGATAAAAAAAAAAAAATTAATTATCACATATTTTATACATTAATTCTATTTCATGGTTTTATAAAATTTTAAAATTATATTAATATACGTATCAAACTGATTTTTTAGCCTTATTTGATATGAGATAATTCAAACTCAAGTCCAAAAATTTAATTTAATTTAACTCATTTATTTTTTTAGTTTTATAAAAAAACATGTATAACTAACATATTTTTTGAAAATTGATTTTTATTTTTTTAGCTTTTAAAATATTTTTATAAATAAGAAGATAAGTTTCATTTATTTTTATTTCACAGATAAATTCAAAACCACCAGAAAAGAATTTTAATTTCAATTTACAAAACCAGGACATAAGTATAAATTCACAACCGATCAAAATTCAAACAATCAGGTAAATTTTTATGTTTAGATATTACTATATAATATTAAAAATAATTTTTGCTAATTAAATTATTATACCTTATTAATATTTAATGTTGTTTATGATGAATTCAATGCTACTTGTTCAACAAGTACATATAAAAATAAAATATTTATGTGATTCTGATACATATTCAGAACAACGTATAAAATAACGTTTTATTTTTAATTAAATGTAATTTTATAGTTGATATGCAATATCCACTTTTGTTTTTACTTAAATGCAACCACACTTGAAATAGATTTTCAATGTTAAAAATTATGCGTAAAATGTTTCATTAATTTTTTCAGTATTGAAAAAAAAATAAAATAAAGTAGATAGGTGGGTAGTTACTACTTTGCTGTACATGAGATGTCAATAAATTTGGTGAAATTTGTTGAAATTTCAACTTCAAATGCATTAAAAAAAAAAAAAAAAATTAAATCAATGCATTCTTCACATTTTCGAGAATTTTAACTTAATGAATAATTTTTTGTAAAAAAATAACTAAAAAAAAAAAAAAAAATGTTACATTACTATAAATAACTTAAAAACAGTTTAAAAAATTGAAAATTGAATTAAATAATGAAAAAAGTAATGTAAAAATTTAGTAAAATATTCAAGTATCTATAATTATTTATTTTTTTTGAAATACAATAAAATTCTTTTAGAAAATTATTATTTTATGGGTGAATATAAAATGTGGTTAATATTTAAACTTAAAATGCTCGTAAAAATTGATATGTCTTTTCAGTAGAATTTCGTAGAACATTTTAAATTTTTGATATAAAAAATTTATTTTAGCGATTTTTATGAATTTTGTCAAAATTCTTATTTTAAATGCATAAAACAATTAATATTCTGAGTACAGACTTTCAATATTTTTTAATTGAATAGTTAACAACTTAAGAGGAGCTTTGTATTAAATTTCTATACATTTATTGCAAATAATTTTTAATCGGCATTTATTTAATAGAAAAATAAAGTTCTTATGTTTAATGTTTATATATATATATATATAGTTTAAAACTACCCAACATTTTTTAATAATTTTATCTTGAATAAAATATGATAATATACACATTCGATAAAAATTTAAAGTATCTATGGTTATTTCGAGTTACAATAAACTAACAAAATATGATTATAAAAATAAGTACTATGCATTTCTAAAGTTGACCGGTTTGAAGTATAAACTTGATCCAATTTTATATTCAAAGTTATTCTTGTTTTTAAAATTGAAAAATTTTATTAACAACTTATTGTGTACTTATTTACAAAAAAAAAAAAAAACACCATCATGATAAAATCAATATGTTCGTCGCTTTGCTCAAAATCTAAAATATATATTTTTTATCCATTTTTTAGAGGAATTGAAAAAATATATGAAAAATGAACGTATATTTTTTTTTACATAATAACTACAATGAAGTTAAAATAACTAATTATTATACAACGTTTTCTATTAGTATAATCTAACATTATTTTTTTAAATAAAATAAGTTTAAAAACATAGTTTTTATGTAATTTTATTTAAATATTCATATTATTCTTATCCTAATGTTTTTGTAAACGTACCTATGCTTAATTTGATATTTATTGTAGTTTCTGAGTTTGAGGATGTTACTTTTTATTTTACTACAACATATTATTTGTTTTGAAAAACAATTGTTCTGTGCTTGTAAAAATACTTTTTGAATTCATAATAATAAAAAAAATTATATTATATTATTTTTTCCTATTTTTAGAAAATGACAATATATATTTATGTTTAGCGTACATGTTTTAGTAATATATCAGAATGGTTATACAGGGTTTTTTCAATTTCTGAGTAAAATAAATTATTTATAAAATCCTTTTAAAAATATTTTATTATAATTTTATTAACTCTCCGTATAAATTCTTAACAGGCTATGGAATACTTGATTCAGAATAGATGCACATCTGTATGAAAACATTTTAAATGATTATTTTTTTAAGTAGATGTTAAGAACAACTAACTATTATTATTATTCGATGTATATGCTAATATTTTAATTAGTTTCAAAAATATGAATATCGATAAAAAAATAAAAAAAAAAAAAACATGATTTATCAAAAAACGATTGAAAGTTTTAATTTGTAATATATTTTAAGCTTTGTAACTAAAACTGTCAACTATAATATTGAACAAAATAAGTATTTTTATTTTTATTATTTTTTTTTTACAAATTTATAAATATTTTAAATGTAATTGAATTGGTCAGTAGATACTTAAATTAATTTAAGTGACGTGTTTCATTTTTTGTTTGGTGAACGTAGTGAATATGATCAAATATAAGTTAGTATTCACATAAACTGTATTGAACATCGTTAACTTTTAAACTCTGACAGAACTTTCTTGTATATATAATTCTATAAATTTCTATTAAGATTTTTCTATAAATAATTTATCTAATATACAAATTATTTTTTACGATTAAAATTTAGACTTTATACTTTATAATGTATAATATGCTTGAATTTAAAAAAAAAAATAAATATTTTGTTGTACGTTATTTACAATTAAAACGTTATACAAATATTACGTTTATCGTTATTCAGAATTAAAATTTTTAGTACATTTTATAATTTATAACTATTAAATAATTGGAAATGAATTATTTCTTTCTATGATATATTCTATATAACGTTTTGCGTTATGTTTATTTAATGATATATCATATATTTTGTAAATTGTTATGTGTTATTTAATTATTTATGTTTATCGTTTTCCGTTATAATTACGTTTACATATTTCAATCTTTTTTTAAATATAACGTTATTATAACTTTGCAATCCCTGATAATATGTATACATATTAATAATAAAGACATATACTTAAGTTATGTATTATATATCCGTTTATGATTTATGACCATTACATTTAAAAAAAAAAAAAGAAATTCAGAGCGTTAGTTAGGATTTTCTTAAGATAATATTACTATGAAAATTATTATACTGGAAGTTATTTTCATAAAAAAAAAAATTACATAATTTTAAAACTAATAAACATAAATTTCAAAGTGTTAAGTACAAAATAATGAACACTTTTTATATCATAGTTTTATGTATGTTTATCAGTTTTGTCATTTACTTATTTTTAAGTACGTACTAAGATAATATAGATACTATAGTTAAAAATGCGTCTAAATGAGATGTTTGGTATATTATTCGATTCTAAAATAACATGTTTTTGAAGCTTTTTAAAAGTTTAAGCTATCTAAATATCAAATTATACATACATTCTGAGTTGCATATTCATTAATTAGTTATTAATGATTTTCAATAAGTAATGTCTTTATTAAAACAACAAAGAATTTTGTTCAACCACAAAACTTTATATTCAGTTAATACCTTCCATTCACTAGCAGTTGTTTTGCAGTGCAACAATTTAGTTTTTTTGCGGTATTCAAAATAGTTCAAAAGTTTCGTACTTGTGTCTAGGGAATCATAATATGTAGATTTTAATTTAGATATAAAGCATTATTGGAGTTAATAAAATAAAATAAAATCAAAGCTAGACCTTGAAAAAACTGTTTTTTTATGATTGAACCACATTCATTGCTGTTATATATGTTTTTTCATTATAATAATATGGTTATTGAACTTTAGAGTAACTTCCTAAAATATTTTTCATAATACATAAGCACAAGCAAATTTTAACAGTTATAAACTAAATAAAAATACTTTAATTATATAAATAAAAATAGATTACCTACATTTCTTAATTTATAGTTAGTTTATACTAAATCATTATAATATACCATCACAATTGTGAACTCGGTAATATATATACTTATACATTATAAGTAAATTTTACATGCATATAATTAAACAAATACAAATGATTATCTATGCTATAGGCGTGCGCACAGGGACAGTAGAAGTAGCTTATGCTGCCGCTGGACTTTCTTTGGGGCTTCTGCGGCCGGCCAATATTGGATAATGGGTCTCGGTAAAATTATATTTCGACAAAAAATGATCATCGTAGAAAAAAAATTATAAAAAAGTTTTATTTTTGTTTGGAAAGTATAGATAAATATTTTTTGTTTATAGAATTTACCAGTATAAAACTAATAAACTTATCTGCCATAACAAAATAATATAGGCTATGATTTTAAATCATAAATATTATTATCATTTATGGTCAACAAATTTAAAAATAAACTGTGTTTTTAACGTCATCATCTTGAGTATCGTACGCCAATATTCCATAACGCTTGCGAAAAACAAATAACCAATATAGTTTTAATGGTAAATTTGAAAAATGGGCTAAATTAATCTCTTGCTGCCCCAGAAACCGGAGGCTGTGCACACCTATGATCTGTGTACATTAAAAAAAGGCAATGGCACAACCAGGATTTATTCAAGGGGGGAGGGGTTCAAAAACTGTATTTATCTACTGTTTTTCTTTTCTTTTCCTTGAATAATACATATATTTTGTTGCATAATAAACAAAATTATATTATTTAATATACATATTTTTTACATTTTTAAATTTATATTTATAATGTATGTCAATTAATTATTATCATTATTATTATTATACCAGTTAAATTGTGGTATAATCATTAGACATTAGTTTTAATATTAATTTTATCTGTATATCGAATTCGACGTGTTATTATCAAAATACCAAATCTAATCAATAATATTTTATGAAAATTTTAGGGTAACTTTAAAAAATAAAAATAAATACTATGACATAAGTCAAGAGGAGGTCTAGACCCATATTCCACCCCCTGGGTTTACCACTGATAAAAGGTATAGTGAGTGTGTGACTCATAGACTCTAAAATTACTCCACCGATTTGTATGTGATTTTCAGAGAAAATTTTTAGAAATACCAGAAAATTTAAAATAATTAGTTTAAATTTCACCCAATAAATAGCGCTTAACTTATTTGTTGTTTTTGATTACATGTCATGTAAACTTTTATGCTAAATGCGTATAACAACAAATGATGAACTTAAAAAAAATGTTCATTTTCATCAGATATACCTAAACAGGGTAGGTATTCCCTATCACAGTTGGATTTTTTCAAAGAGCAAGGTAGATACACTAAAATAAAAAAATACTGAGTATAGTATCTTATAATTGTTAATTTTTCCTAAATGAAATCGTAGTATGTAAAATATGTAATATAGTTAATTGAATAAATTATCTGTTTACGCAATACGCGTTTTGGCGTTAAACCGTTGATGTTTAACAGAATTCCGACAACGTTTAAGCTGGTATATCTGCGCTGCGGACTAAATGATACAGTGCATAACAATACAATTACATTTCACCAGAATGCGTATATTGTGTCGTTAGCTTATAAATGAACTGACAATAATGCACGATAGTATTTTGGTATTCACGTTTTTAAGTATTATACAAAAAAATCGCGCGTACGGCGCGTAACTCGATTATTTTACCAATGTTTCATCGGATTTTTCCATTATATAATTTTACATTATAATATGTAAATACAATAAATTACAATTTCTAAAGAATGGTAGTAACACTAGTAACGTATGAAATTTTCTCTAACTACAAGAAGTTCGGGAATAATATTATACAATTGATATTGTGAGTCATATCTTCAAGACTATCCAAACACCAATGCACAACATTAAATTATAATAGAGTGCTTAGAGCGATGACGCAAAAACTTAAAACGCCTATGTAATTTAAACAAATAAATACATACAACTAAAATATTAGGATTTTGTGACAAAATATTTCGTTGTACTACCCAATATTTTATAATTACGCTTGTGATCGTAAAAAACGAAACAGCATAGATTTAAAACCTCGCTGAAATTCCATAATGAGAATTTATAAACTTACAATATTCCGTAAATCGAGAATCCCGAAAAGCACGCTAGAATAATATAATGTCATAATAGGAAGCAATACATTGCTATACTATAGGATATATTAAATTTGTCGTATGTGTTGGTCATTATTTGGGTGGTTTCCCAAATAACTAACACTTAATCTGCCGAAACTCAATTTTTTAAAACCTAATTTGCTTATAATTATTCATCTCGATGTGTCTATAATTTATTCAATATATATATATAAATACATTTCCTTAACATGAAAATTTAAAAAAATCTATTTGTGTACATAAATATATTTATATGAAATATAAAAAAAATATACTATTTTATACATTTACCTTTCTTTAACATCTGTTGTCCGTTTTTCTAATATACGAATTTTTAAGTTTGACTTAGGATTTGGGTTTCCATTTGAAGTAACATATTCGATTCAAAGTTTTTCTACTAGTTTTATTTATAAATAGATAAATATTGGGCTTACGTCAATTAACTATCCAATTTAAAGCTATAATATTCTATTATTCCACACGATTGATTGACTTAGATAATAAAATAAATGAGATTAATTCAAATATTACGATAATACTCGTATAATATTTTTATTGTTATGCCAAGTAGCACTGTAACATATATCTTCGTTGTAGGTAAATTTTGTTTTTTTTTTCGGACAAAAAACCCAGTGTGTAAGAATGAGTATAAACCATCAGTCGTTGCCATACTTTTTCACTGCATTCGTCTCGCTGCCATTATATTTACAACGTATTACTAGCAAATCTTATTTTATCCTTGTCAAAATTATATATTTTGCAATATGTACTTTGATTTTTGTACAAATCATATTTTAGCCATGACTATACATTTTTTTTTTCATACAAATGTAATGAATATTAAAAATAAAAAGGTAACTAGAAATATTTTTATGTTATAAATTACTAAAATATTGCATACTTTATTGAGTTATTATTATAATTGCTGCAACTAAAATTAAATATAAATTATCTTAATTTGTCTATCAAATAACATTTTTTTATATATTTTAGTATATAATATTTTCAGTCATTCTCGAAAAACAAAAAATAAATAAAAGATGTAACTATAACAAAAACAATATATTATTAAAAAAATAAAATGGTATATCTATTATGTTTTACACGTTATCAGCTAGCATAATCTACTGAGGTATTTCCATAAAAATTATAACGATAATATCTGAACATTTCACAATAATTGTGCTTTAGAATTATGATTCAAACAGATTATAGTATTGAACACTGTAATAATTTGAAATTGTTCTATGTGTAAATGTGTAATAGAAACTATGTTATAAGAAAAGTATAGATAAAAAATAAATTTAACAAAAAATATAAATTCAATTGAAAATTTTTTGTCTTTAATGAATGAACAAAATTAAAAAAATAAATAAAAAATGTAACTGATAGTTATTTGATGCTAAAAATTGAAAAATAAATAAATAAAATTTCATTAAATTACAAACGTTTGAATTAGTAGGCGAAGTTAAGAATTTTTTTTTTTTTATTACATAGATTAAACGTTTATGATGAAATATTTTATGTCTTTGAAAAATCATTTATAGAAACAAGATAATATGATAAACTACTTACATTAAAATGTTCATAATTTTATTTTAAAAATGATCTGTTAATATATCAATTTATATTATTAAATAATTTTTAAATAACTTTAAGAAAAAATTTGAAGTTTTAAAAGTAAAAATATTCAATGAAATGTCCATAAATAATGTCGGCTTAAAAAGCAATTTATTTAAAATAATATTTATTATAAGCTTAACCAACAATTTAAATATGTAATTTTTAGGGAACGGGTTTCAATTTAGTATAAAATTAAAAATATTTAAATATACATATATTTGTTCATGGCTTCATAAATATTTATTTATAATATTGAAATATTTAAATTCAAAATAAATATAATTTATTATAAAATAATATATTACAATACACAATGCAAATTAAAATTTTTTATTTTGAATCATCTAAATAGTTTTCGAAAGAGAAACAGTTGGAAACGACATAAAATTAGAAATTTTCAAATTTAAAATGACAACGATTCAATCTTAACATAGTTTTATAACGGCTGAATGACCTCTTTACACCAACAGAAGTGATAGAAGCATATTTCATACAACTATACAAGTTATTTCTTTTGTATTGTATTATATTTAATGAATTGTTTTTTGGAGTTTTGTTTAATACTTTATACTTTATCGACATAACATCATTAAATCCTAGAGTTTTTTTCCAAAATGTTTTGTAATTTTGAATTAGTTAGAATTTAAATTCCTCCAGGAACATGTTCCGATTGATTTATAGTATTATCAAATATTTCTTGGCTCTCAGTTAATGACATTTCGTAATTTTTTAACTTTGAAATATTATCAACTAAATATCCAAAATTAACGAAAAAAAAAAATGGTTAATTGTTTTGCAAGTTTTTATTTTCTACGAGCTCAATAGTTTTTTTTTATTGCAATAGCAGGATCGGAATCGAAATTTCAAACAACGATTTTAATCTTTTCAATGTAATTTGATAAATATAAAGTAGCTTATGGTCACGTACTTCAACGAGTTGTAATTGGCTCAAAAGTCATGGTTAAATTTGGATACATAAATTAAAATATTTGTATACGACTCAGCGCTTTTGAAAATATATTTTTTTTATGTTGGATATTATTGAATCAACTTCAAGAAATTTAAATATACTTCTCTCTGATATACGACAAAAACTATGTATTAGAAAATTTAAATATACCATTCTTGATTAAAATTTGTCCAACACTTTTTTGGGCCACAAAACATCCATTACATTATTAAATAATTGACATATCATTTTATGGTTGCATTTATCTAATTCTTTACAACAAAAATGGTTTAGATCGAGGTGTTCTAACCCACAGCCCGCAGCCAACATTAGCCATTGAAGCCTTTTATTTCCCTTCCTCCTTCTTTGAAAACTTAAATTATATTTACATTAATTTTTTTTAATCTAAATTCTAAATATAAGTAATCTAATCATCATAATTATATCTATTAGTATTAATCTGTAATCTAATAATTTGTGAATTATATAATAATATGTTCGTAAAATATAAAATATAAATAATATCATTTTTTTTTCTTTTGGTGGCCTCCGGTGTTAAAAAGATGATGAAAGTGTAAATTGGTTTGCCAACTACAAAAGGTTGGACCGCCCTGAATTAGATGGCTTAATGTTCAATTTTCTTACAATAAAATTTGCAATATATTGGCCAACGGTGTTTGTGGTTTCATCCATTCTCTCCCAAATAGGTCAGTATCCAATGATATTTTGAATTGTTGAAATAGTTTCTTCATAAACCCCACTTACATATTTTTTTTTCGAAGAGTACTCTAGTCAAAAACTTTATGGCCAGTATGTTTTTACATACAATCTTTAAATACAGAATTTTTTTAAAAGAAGAATGTCTAAATAATATATAAGTTTACGAAACAAATCATCATTGAAAACAGACTTACTATTAGTAGATGCAATGATATAGAAATACTATTTTGTTGAAATTCAAACTATCTGTCTCTATTGCCTCTATGTTTACCAGTGTTGATGTGCTGAATAAGTTGACCACGTTGGTCAATAGATATTGATTTATTCACGATGTTCATAACAAAAAACTAGTCCATCACTTCTAAAAGGTTCATTTGGAGATTTTTCAAAATATAAACAAACTTTTGATCTTTTTGTACAAGTGACTTTGGACATACTCAAATAATTAACAATATTATAGTATGAAATAAACCAACGGATACAAACTACACAAACGGACACGACACGAAAATAACGTGATTGAATAACGCTTGTACGAATACTGATCGAAAAGCGACACGTATATTATATTAATGAGTAGATACTGAAATTTGTATCTACAAACTACTATACCTAGATAAGATGTTGAATCGTTGTCGTTTGATGTCAAGAAGTGTACAGACCTAATCTTATTGCGTCGCACATCGTAAAATACTAAAATAAAAAATACATGTATTCATTTGTAAAATATTTAAAAATATTTAAAATAAAACTAGCATCATCTTATTCAAAATTAAATAAAACGTACACACATGTCGAACACTTCCAATGTTAAAACTATCTAAAGATATTTATTTAAATTGAAATTCATTTTCTAGTAATTATATTATAGTATATAATACGTCTAAGTATCTTTAAAAAAATAAAAGTTTATGACTTTTTTAAGTGAAAATACCTTGTGAAAGTAGTTAAAATATGATCTATGTAAAAATCACAGATTTATATTGACATGTAGCAATAATAAACAGTGTGTAAAAATCTTAGTGAGATAAGTCTTATATAAATTTGATTATATATTTACTTACTGATGAGTGATGACTTATAAAAGTAATATAGAACATCAGTCATCTATATAACTCATAGACTCGTTGCAGGAATATCGAAAACTAAATACGTCTTAATATTGCACATTATCATAGAACTTATTGTGTTAAAGTATAAATAGTATGTATAGACTTGGAAAATCTAAGTAATAGTAGTGTAAAATACTCTCACCATTTATAAATGTGAATTGTTATTGCATCGTATTAATTATTTATAAAGAGAAAAGTCATACAGAATGTAATACAAATCCATTATATAATATATAGGTATATCATTTTTAATAGATCTGTTGATGATCTGCAGCGTCATTATATTAATAATCTATAATAAAATATAGTATTGTGTAAGAATATATAAGTTTGACGGAATCCAAAACAAAAGCTCCCAGGAATAAAACTTTTTAGTGTTTAGATAACGTTATTTATATATATAAGTAATCAAAAACTTTATATGCAGTATAAAATATATTAAGTGTATTGGCGTATAGCTATATTTATATTTGACACAAATTTGTATCTAAATTTTCACTTTCGTACTTTGAAATAAATTGACCGCAAACGGCACTAAAAAGGACTTTATCATATGAATGCTGACTGCAGCTATCTAAAAAGAAAATTATTCTTAATGTATACAACTGCAGAAGTAACAGTTAATAAATCACATTTAAATACTTATGTGTTTATTTGTAGTATACGATTAATATTCTTAAATTATGGAATTGTTAACCATATATAAACTATATACTAATAGTGTCATATAATATAATATAATACGTTGATACATGTGTTATAGAAACCATGTAAAATTACTAGACAACATTTTCGATAATATATTGCATGTATTCTTACGGAAAAAGCTTTCAAAAATAACACTACGGTTCTTTGTAATTCTGACAGATTACATTAATGATTTTTCACGCTAGAGATCGAAGTAAAGAATAAGTTCATTTTTCATATTTTCCATTAAAGTGGCCAAAAATCAATTAGTGTATGAGAGACACTTGAGTTATAATGTATATAGTAAACACGGACATCATTAATGAACAGAAATTGGATACTATAGCGGCAATCGTTAGTAATGGGTATATTGAAAAGGAAAAAGAAATAGTTTATAATAATAATAATCTCATAATATTCTTCAAAATATATAAATTTAGAGTAAATTACATACTTGACTTATATTGTGGAAGAAAATCCTAAGAACATTTCAGCTTTCAGCTTTCAATGATGCGTATACTATAATTAATATAAATATATGTATGTATAAAACAAGTAAATAATTTCACATAATCATGATATCAACGCATTACTGCAGGTTTTCTCAATTTGATTCACACACTATATGCACTATAAGTTAAAGTTGTAAGATTATTATCGAAGATATCCCACTAGTATTTTTATTGCTATACTAAATTATAAAACAATTATAAACATTTTAAAATTGTAATAGGTTACACAATCGTAGCTTACTTAATTAAACTATACGAGTATATGAAAGCTTTGGTTCAGTAAATAATATTCTTACCTTTAACATTAATTAAAGGTCAATTTATTGTAATTTTAAAGCTAACAACAAAATATTAGTTATTTCAAATGCAGATTTGCTTTGTTGTATCAGGGTAAGAAAGAAAACAAATATTATCTGACATCGAAACTATATTGACTATCATTCGATATTATAAAAAATATTTATACACTAATTATTAATATTAATTTATTTTATAGTTATAAATTCAAAAAACCCAAATAATAGCATATTGCTTACAAGTACACATTGATTACAGATCATTCAAAACAAAATAATAATTGTGTACTTATTTACTATTATATGCAACAGTTTATATAGATACTAAATTCCATGAGGAAATAAATTTAAATAGAATATACTCCAAGATAATAAATATAATATTTTAAGAAAAAAAAAATAATAATAAAAATAGTTTAATATAAAAATAATACTACGTAGTATGTACAAATAATTTATAAAAATTTCGTAACTATTGAAATTCTTTTTTTTTTTAAGACCATTGTATTTATAAAGTATTTTAATTGAGAATATTCTATTCATAGAAATAGTTTTATAAGCATTTAATATTTATTTTATTGTTTGTAAAATGTGTTTAATTTTTTCATGTACATCGTCTAATTTTTTTTTTAGATTTCCGCTACATAAATAGGTGAAATAACAAATATACGGGCACATTACATTATAAATATTAAAATCATTTAAATGGTTCTGTTATTTTTATCATCCGAGTCATCTGATGTCACTTAGTTGGTAGTTTGTTGATTCAATGATGTGGGTATGTGCAATGCAAAATAATTGGCTTGTCCTAACTCAATAGTCAATACCTACTATAGTCGAATTCTAAACAGTCGGTGACGTTTGACAAACAATAACGATTGCATATTTTATAACTAATACATTACCACTATCGATTTAACCGTACATTTTTAATGATTCTCGAATTTGAATTTAGCTTTAAATGCACTATTATCATTTAAACTCTAAAAGTATTCCACACAACATTTTTTTTTCTTCAGTTATATAATATTATTTTGCGTCTATAAAATATTATCTTGGTTTCTAAAACTAACATCTTAAGTTACTTAGTTAGCTTCATTAAAATTAATTTAATTATAACAATAAATATGTATTTCTGTACAATAATACGATTTAATGGTCTTCGATGGCGATGTAATAAATTCGGGTTAGGTGTATGTATACATACCATATTAGTGCTATATTGCAGGGTGTTATAATGACAAAATTATAATGATAATTAATACAATGTATATTAATATAAGTGATTATAATATAAATTAAATAACAAACTATGAAAATGTTACGACAAAAACTATAATAACACTATAAATATTAAATATACATTAAGTGGCTATTTAGTCACAGTAGTTTAAAATTGTATTTAGTAATAGGTATCATTATCAAAAACTATGAATTCAAAAATGAAATTTATTTTTTATTTATTTTTATAGAGTCGTGAAAAAAAAATGTAATTACCATTTAGTTTTATACACAAATATTACGTTAAATTTTTTAAAGTTCGAATTAAAAAAAGTGATTGTCTTACAATAACACTTTGGATACACTTTAAAAATTATTTTAAAACGTTCTTAAAATAATTTAGGTGTTAATCAACTAAATATATTATCTTGTATGTAATATCAAGCCATCAAACCGATTTATATAGCAATTATTATCCTTAATTTCATATTAAATTTTTATGGAGTTTGCTTGGCTTCCAACAATTTTCTAGAATTCTTGATTTTTATAATTTATACTCATTTTACAAATTTTCTTTTTTATATTCATTAAAAAAAATAATTATATTATCAAATTATTTTTAAGGATCGAAAATTAAAAATGTATCGAAGATGAGCATCTCTAGCGAATATTTGTCACATAAATTGGTATTTCAACGTTCAATAGATTTTTTTTAAATTAGCGATAAATAGAAATTAATTTATATATGTACTTTCAATCATTCGTATGAATAAGCTTCATTTAAAGGTTAAAATTGAATTTTTTATTTAATTTTAGCAAAAACTAAAAAATTGTAATATTTAAGGACTGTTGTCAGTTAATAAAGCTTTCGTGATTTATCATGAAACACTAAAATAGGTACTATGTTGACTATTAGCCGTACATACTTTATGTTACAACTACATAGTGCCAAATAAGTAAATAATATTATATGATTGGTTAGTGTCCAACCTGATATCGTTTTCAGTTGCGTTGCTACTTACAAAGTTACAAAAAAATAAAGGACATGAGTATGACTACAGTGAATTTAACCAATTGTACTTACATTTTTTATATTCTTTATGAAAAATATTTATGAATCATTTTTGAATAAATTTAATAAGCTGACCAGGTTTGTCGTGTTTTAATAAGGAATAAATTATAAAAAAAATGGAAGTTTCTTCGTGGTTTACAGATTTTCTAGAAAAGGTAGATATAATTAATAAAAATAACTTGCTGAAAATAACTTAATGTTTTATAATGTTATAATATCCTGTTATCGTTATATATAGTTAAATATTTCTTTGCATATTAATAAAAATAATTACAATTTGTGTCGTGAAAATCGAGGATTTAAATTGAAATTAATTTATTATTGAACATAATATATTAATACTTAGTTATAATATAATAAGTTTATTCAAATTGTTTCTCAACTAATCCAACTAGATTAATTTATCCTTTATCAAACTATAGTTTTTGATTTTAACTAAAATGTAGAACTAATTTCAACTAAATTTAAAACTTTTATATAATTGTCACACTAGTGTAACTAAATAATATATCACAGATATTTAAACACATTATTTACTAATTTAACTAAATGAATGATAAGAACATAATAAATAAATTCTTTAAAAATCATACATCTAAAATAGGATCTGGAGATAATTATAACATGTGCAATTTATAACAATATCGTCGTTATTACCTAGTACAATATTAATATATTATATTATCTACTCTTAATATTGTCTTATTTTGACTTAGATAAACTTGTGTTTTACTATACTTTAATGTATAAAAGTCATTATTATTATATTATTACATTGACATTAAATTTAGTTGCACACGTAAGCATTGAGAACAAACGTTCTTACATTTATTTCCATTACTTATTAAAACTTCAACAGATTTTTCATGATTCTATATAAATTTAAACAAATTTTAATCGGAGATGACTGATAATTAGACATTTGTACAAAATGTTTAAGTTTCTACTTAAGTACTTAAAGAAAATACAATAGACATTCACTAGGACAGTGTATCAAATATTACCCTTCTTGGTTCAATTTGTCATCAAACAAAATATAAATAGTTCATATTGCAATAAAATCGAAATACACTGACTTCAAAGTGTATATAAAGTATAAAATTCCAACCGGGTCTAATTTACAATAGTGACGACTAATGTCTAGGTTAAACTCAAGAGGTACCTTGCTTAAAAGCAGAGCATTATAAATATTCAATCTAGGTGTAATTTTATTTTAACCAAGTCTTTCTCTCAAAAGCTAGTTATTACTAAGAAAATTATTTTTCGATATATTATTTTATCGTTACAATAAATACTTCATAGTAAGTCACTCACTACAAATACATTTACGGCTAAAACATATTTTTAATATTTAGCTTAAATTATATTTTATAAAATAATTGCTACAATTATAAATATTGTTCTCAAAATGTTCTAAATTCAGTTGTAACATTCAATAACACGTGTTAAAATTATAAAAATCTACGATATCCTGTTTAGTGAATTATATGAATACCGATTATTATGTATATCATAGTTGTATTATTAGCATAGATGACTTAGATAGCTTAACATAAGCTAAAGATAAATTAATGTTGGGGAATTAAATAAGTAGTAAATAGTACAAAAAGTAAAGTACACAATGTATGGATTAATTTAGTAGGTTAACGAACTGATATAAGTTTGTGAAAGATCAACGTGCGCTTATTGTGGTAATATGCTTTTAGATTTATTTCAAGGATTTTAGAGGGTAACGTAACCGGTGTTAACATTACATCGAAACCGACACAAAATGTAATACTCAAGCAGTTACGCTACGGGGTATCCATGTATCCTTGTATATTTTGTGTTGTTAAGGTCCTTTGCAGGTGTGGATACAAGAGGGGGGCATGGGAGTGTTGACCCCATTTCTTAAAAAAATAAAAAAATAAAAAAAGTGATTTACACAACGTGTTTAAATAATTGTTATTATATAATTAATTTTTTGATTTCAATACAATAAACTAAAATTACAATATAAAAAACCGTTAAATTATTATTTTATCAATATTATCCAGTAATTTAAAATCGTATCGAATTTACGATTAAAAATGTTGACGTTTTCCTAATAATTATTTGCATTTATACGTTCATATTTTTATTTTTTATATTTATTGATATCTACCTATAACTATTGCTTAATATTATATCAATAGCATTAATATTACTACAATAGAACAGAAAAACCTCATCTTTATAATAGTATTTATAATTATATTTATTTTTAATTACAAATGGAGAAAACATTATTGTATTTGGTGTGTGTTTAATAACAACATAATAATTTAATATTTTTTGACATAAAAATATCAATAAATGTAGAAAATTAATTTTCTAATAAAAGAAATAAATGTAAAAAAATACGAATTTACAGTCATAAACAGAAATTTAACGTAAAGCAAGTGTATTTATATGCTCATTATCTATTTATTATTTTAAGACATAATATTAACTATTAATCGATATTATAAATTTATAACTTATAAGTCATATAAAAATATATTGTTCATAAATTATATTTTTAATTTATAGAATATCATTACTAGTTGAGTAACTTATAAATTCTGTATGTTTCTAAATATTGGTATATTTAATATGAAACTAACAATTTAAATTTTTTTTCGATTTGATTAATATGAGTAGAATGATTTAACGACCTAAACTGAAAACGAGATATTATTATAGGATTTAATATTAATTCTTTAAAACATTAATATTTTTATTATAACTCGTATTTATTTCTTTTATGGATAAGCCCAAACATTTTTAAATCTTATTATTATATTAATGTATATTTTGATCATGTAAAATTTAAATAGCTCAGCATATTTTTTTCTTTTTTAATCTTATGCGTAATTAACGAACATAAGAATTCTTAAACGTAAACAAGAAAAGTCTTGACACTTTTTAGATTTTTAATTTAAAGACTCCAGGTATAAAAATCAGATTGTAATTTTAATGAGTTTGAGAGAATTCGATAATAAAATAAGAATGTTACTCTACCAGAGAATAAAAGGATAAATCTTACTGAGCTGTCATGTATATATATATATATATATATATATCTATCAGGTGAATTATTAATAAATTAAATAAACATCTGGGGGTTTAAATGAGACTTTAGTAATACATCTGAACTTCCTTAGAAAACTGTTGAAATGCATAATGTCTACTAATTTTACTGTTCGACTGTAAAAAACTATAAAACGATTTAATCTAATTTAAAAATTGTTCATGAAAATAAGTAAATTAAAAATGTTATATACATTATACACACTTTTATCTTGAATGAACAGAAAAAATATGTGTTAGAAGATATGAAATAGAAAAATTGATTGAGTGGATATTTATTTTGATGACTCATCGGTGTGATAATTAAGTAGGTCTGTGTGTCTTGATTGAAAATTAAAACCTAAGTATTTATTATATAATTTACAGTGAACTTTCATACGTGCAACCAAATTACGATAGATATTAATATACGTATTAAAATATACGGTAACTATTTTCAGGCCACTCAAAATAATATGATGATTTATAACAAAGTCGATACAGCCTAATAAAATAGTATTATATTGAATGGATTTTTATTCATAAACATGTTTACAATGTTTTGATTGAAGTAATTTTATGTGTTATTAAAAAAACTCTTTATGTTATAAATTATAACTTATAAGTATAATAATTTAAATATAAAAATACTATTTTTATCATTTATTAATTATTTGGTAAACAACTATTAAAAACCGTTTCGATTAACATGTGGTATTTTTTATTCATTAATTCGAACTTATGTATAATTACTATTTTAAATTACTCTCATCGTCATTTTTTTCAATCGTAATTGAAATTCATCTCAAATAACAATCACTTTTTATTACTTAACTTGCACTAAATTTATTACGACATTCTGCATTCGACTCTGCGACGCTTAATTATTAATACAATACTCGACACTATCAAGCAATAATGCACTTATTGATGTCCGAAACAATAATCAATGGTTAGTTTGTCTTAAGAGGAGCCGTGAAGATTTTAGTGACGGTCCACACCACACAGTAAATGTGTACAGATATTTACGATCATTAAATTATTTTATAATTCGTTCAAACGGCAAGTTTTAGTCGTTATAAACGCCCATGATACAGTTTTATTTTCATTCGACAATACGAATAATAATAATAATAATAATAATTGTTCACTATAATAACGGTACAGCAGACACGTCTAGTCGCCGGTTATCGGTCTCGCGGTCGACTGACTCGTACTACAGCACCAATAATACGATATTTATCTCGCCAATTATTTCCTGTTGATTTTTTTTTTTTTGTTTCGTTATTTTCGTACGTCGACACACGAGAACAATAATAATATCACGTGGACGCCGTTTTACGTATGCGTATGACACAGTGTACCTTCTCGCGCTCATTGTCGTCGAACAAGTTTCGGGAACAATAAGCTTCATAGATCACATCATACTTTGCGCCGGATTTAATAACGTCAAAATATAAAAACATGAAACGCCGCCGCAGTCCGCCGCGTGACCTGCGGCTCGGTCGACACGTGTCACGTCTGCAGCGACAATAAATTATTAATAATCGTCATAAATGCTGTTTTGCCCTCAGGTCTGATCAAAACGATTCTCCGCGCAGTTCTCTGTCGCTGGACGATCAGGCGCTGTTGCCGTTCAAAAACGCATTGCACACGGCCATCGATTACGGGTCGCTGGACGTGGTGCGGACGTTGCTCGAGAACGGCATAGACCCCAACGCCGGCGGCCACGTCCCGCTGGCCGATTTGGACGTGCCGCCCCGACGTTCTCCGCCCGCGTCGTCCGGACCGAGTGAACGGTGCGACGTCAAGCCGGCATCGCTCCAATGTAAAATCGACGAGGACACCGGCTTCGACATACACGACATCTATCATTACGACACAGGTAGAGTAATATGTGCAGCGATTTGTTAGTTTTTGATTTTTTTCTTTTAGCGCGCCGCTCTCGACGTGGTTCTTCGGTCGCCGCGACGACACACCCCGCGGTGCATAGACTTCTTCGCGTCATCTAAACAATATGTTTCGGCGACGACGGCACGCAGTGAAAAGGCTGGTCACTGGTTTTTTCAAACGATCGTTTGAGACGCAGTCGTGCGGTGCACGCCGTCTGTACAACGCACATTGGTCGGTGTCGGCAAAACGGCTTGCGCGGAACGTCGGAAAAGTTCGATGTCTTAGACGTGCCACTCGAGTTGGCCGATAGGAAATCGAAAGCGTTTGTTTTCCTCTCCGTGAGCCATACAGAATAATAATTACACCGCCTCAGCGCGTCGTAGATCGATCGAATCGAATTCCGCGCCGTCGTCGCAGTGTTGCGCGTAGGACAGGTCGAGCGATGTATTATTGTCATCATTACGTCTACTGCACGGCGCGGCCAATCGCGGCAGCCGTTTTTCGTTTGCCAATCATTCGATATTAACGTCCGCCGTCTGTCGTACTCGTTTTCAGAAATCAGATCGGTGGCCGATGACGACGTGCGGCGGTCAGACAGAGAAGTAGCGATGGCGGTCCGGTCGACCGCGTCACCGGCCTCGTTGCCGTCGCCGGGTCCGGTACCAGCGACGGCGGCGGCGGTGGCGGTGGCGTCGTCACCGTCGCCAAAGCCGGTGGCGGTGGCGTCGTCACCGTCGCCAAAGCCGGTCGCGGTGGCGTCGTCACCGTCGCCAAAGCCGGCGGCGGCGGCCGTGGTGGTGGCTGTGGCCGATCGTGACTCCAACCGATCGGTGCTGATGCGACAGCGTTCGCTGTCCCTGGACAACGACAAGCCGACGAAGAACGGCCGGCCGCTGCTGCAAAAACTCCGGGCCGGCTGCACCAAGCTGGTCCGGTCCACGCCGTCGGACATGTGCGGCCGCGAAACCGAACAACCGCAACAGGCGCGGCCGGCGATCAGCCACGCGGCGAGCGTCGCGGCGTCCGGTTTTGCGCCGAAGAGCGCCGCGGCCGGTTTAGCGGCCGCCCCGCCTGTCGAGTTCAAGGGCATCATGAGCGAGCTGCGCCGGAGCAGCGACGTGGTCCGCACCATACTCTGGAACCTGTCGTTCCGGGACACGTACAGCAGCGGCAACATCAGCGACATGGACAGCAGCACCGAGCTGGACGTCGACACGCTGTTCGACCGGCACGAGCAGCGCCGGTACGCGGACGAGTTGGAGAACGGCGGCCGCCTGCTCATGCTCGACTCGCTGTCGTCGTTCCAGTCGTTCCAGTCGCTGTCCTCAACCGGATCTCCGACGGTACCTGCCGCCGTGTCCGGTGGCTCGGTGGCCTCTGTGCCGATGGCCACCGATTGCCCGGCCTCGGTGCCCGTGGTCGTTTTTGATCACTCGCCGGCTGCCACGTGTCAACTCCAACACGCCAAGCCGCAGCAGTCTTCGCGACCTTCACCGCCGCCTCCATCGCCGCCACAGCAACTGACGCTGCCGTCGACGCCTCCACCGTCGACTTCACCGCCACCCATTATACTGCCGGACACCGTGTCACAACCGAGCGTCGAAACGGACGATGTCCTCACGGCCGTCCCGAAAATTATCTTCAAGATCAAGAGCTCGCTATCGCTGGACCGCATGAACGAAATGGCCGACATGTACACCAAACAATATTTGATGACTCTACCGCCTCTGTTTTTGGCCGTGGTCCGCCAAAATTCCACCATGATTTATTTACTTCTCAAGTTTGGTGGATCTCCAAATGTCCAGGTAAGTTACTAGGATTTATTGTTTTAATAATTTAAGTGAGTTTACCCACATTGTTTGACGTTCAACTTTTTCTCGTCAACAGTGAAAAATTGAAGTATGTTATAGTGACACAGGTAAACAGCAGAGAAACGGATAGTAGTGAGTTAATGACGATACAGGAAGGAGACGGATATCGTTAATTGCCTTTTTAAATTATTTCATCGTTGGCAACCTTGAAATTATTTGTACATCGTAATACATCTTGTTGGTTTATTACTCGAATGGATTTATCGGTTAGGATTATGGCGACAATAAGTTATTATTTATCATTATAGTTGAGTCTAAGACCTACTTAGTCGAACACGAGATGACACAGTGAAACGAGTAAACTCTTGCATTTATTTCATAAAATAATTTTTATTGTCTTAATATATATGTTTTATATTGTGTAGTATTGTAAGTAGGTACTTGTAACTTTCAGATAGCAATATTGATATCAGTTCAATCAAAGAATGATTTTACTTGTATTTTATCGTGTTGTTAAGTTAAGAATAAATATAAATTGTAGTATTATTCAAATATCTCACCGAAAAATTACACACAAAAAAACAAAGTATGCCTCCTCTCATTTCAAACCAAAAATGCAAAAAAGGGAAACGTTGTGATATTTCTGGGCGATAGTTTCAAAAGCTTTTGAAGATAAAATGTAAAATTATTCAAAAGATTTTCTATAAAAGTGACAAAACGAAATACAATGTGTACTCTTCAATATCGCCTCAAAACCAAAAATTAAAAAGAACATGGTAGAGAGGGTACACTTAAAAGGATATTCAGAACAATTTTACAAAAAAAAAAAAAATTGTAAGAAAGTTCAAAAAATGTGATAAATCAGTAAACATGCTCTTTTATATAGTATACGAGCATAACAATTTACTTAAAGCATAAAATATTAAAAAAAAAATAAATTAAAAAATTATTTTTATTTTTTTTCTATCAAAAAATGTACGACTAATTAAAATCTAAATACATTTTATATATATAGGTATTATAAGTGTATTATTTTAAGCCATATTTTATTCAAGTAATAATACTATTAAATAACGCATAGTTTATTTGTTAAATAATTATGTCTAATTAACAATTGTAGTTTATGACTAGGATTTATAAACACAATCAATTAATACACAAAATTAATTAATTTATACCTATAGCACAATAGGGAGCTGATTAATCTATACCTACCAAGCTTAGAAATAATAAGTAACATAGAAATACACAATTAACTTAATGATATAAGCAATTACAAAAGCAATAACAGTAGGTTTTATCAAAACAGAATTAGTAATGTAGTGACGAAGTACCTAACAGTGTCTATATAATATTATATTACAAATATATTAAGACAAAAAAAAAAAAAATTAATTGAATATATCTTATTAAAATAAATGTGAAGTTGTACAAAAATAAGTTAAAACTAATGGTTTTAACTGCTAACATTTTAATCGATTAATAAAAAAAAAAAAAAAGGTTGTAATAATAACATTTAGAAACAAATTGCTTTAAATTAAACTAAATTTAATTCGATTATTTGTAAATACATTAAATGAATTAAGCTAATAGCAAACAAGTCTATCAAACAATAGTTATGTCATTAAAAATAACAAGTATAAATATTTTACTTGTAAACTTGTATAGTTATTAGAAATGTATCAACATTTCTTCAGTATAGATATATGTACATAATTTTTTATCTCTTAAAATATTTAGGATAACTTAGTCAAACATATTATACTTTATTAATATTAAAAATGTCCTAAAACTGTTCATATAAAATTGATTTTCAAGAGTAAAAAAAAAAGACTCCGACAGAATAAAACAATATATAAAATCGTTTAAGTATTTTATAATAACTTATCATATAATTAAAATATAAAACTATATTATTTGGTATCAGGTTTTAAATTAACAGTGGAATAGTTCTATATAAATATAGTTTTACAATGGGTTAAGTTTGTAATATGATCCTAAGAATTTTGTTGAAAAGTAAACTTTTAAAGTTTTAAGAAGGTTTATTGTATGAGCGATCTTCAACAAAGAATGAGAAATTGTATTTTTGTGTTTTGATTAAAACTAATTATGCACTTAGTAAGCTATATGATATGGTATACTTACCTAATGCTTAGGGATTCAAATATTGTAATTTAAATATGCATTTGATCTTAGTATCTCGACAATATTTTTAATTAGATATCATACTGATAATTTATTAATATATAGTTTTTATATGATATAAATTATCATTAACTAAATAAAAATAAAAATTCAAATAATTATTATTGAAATTATTTTATTACATTGAAAATCAATACATTTTCTAACAAGAAATACATTAAGTTGTTCTTGAAATTTCTATAAGAGTATATTAATTATTCAAGCTATTTTAATAAGAAAATAATATTTTGGTTAGCCACCAGAAAAGAGCACAAAAATAAATATTTTTTTAAATATATTTGTGTGAATTAATATTTTTTACTATTAATATTAAATTCCCAATCATAATATTTATTATAATCATTATTATTTATAAACACAAAAATTTGAATAAATTTAATAATTTTTGATCGCCATTTAAAATGTTTAATATTTTATTATTTTTCAGGATATATATGGAAATACACCACTTCATTTAGCCATCGTACAACCAGAGATATCGTGGAATTGCGTGTTAGATCTTCTTGAGTTTGGTGCAAAAATTTGCATTAAAAATGCTACAGATATTTGCCCATCAGATATAGTGGACTCATTATTGCGTATACAAGTCCATATGATTAATGACTGTTGGAAAATTTTGTCTGGATCAACAGCTGTTATTAAAGGTATTAAGTTTAACATATTAGCATAAAATTCTCATAAATAAATTTAAGAAATGTATAATATTTACAAAATTACTGATGGTAACAAAAAAAAAAAAAAAAACAAAACCATAATAAGACCTACGTTTTACATATATTATTTAGGTCAAAGTTATTATGTGAAATAGTATTTAAATATTCTAATGGATATTAAAATAATTTTAAATAGTTTTTAGTCAATCAATAAACTTAATTGTATTGTTTCTGTAAGTAAAATACAATTGAACACGCTCTTTATCGGCAACACCATTTTATATTCCAATTGATCGCACATAATATACATTTTATCCCGTTCAACTTTATTTCCATTACGCCATAAGTATTTAAACTTTCCGAAAATTGCATATTTAATTGTGAATAAACTAAATGTACACTATGCAATTAGTAAGATAATCGAAAAACGTCGATTATCTGAAGTAAATATGACAATGATACTCGCGTTCTCAATTATATTATATTTAAGGTAAGCTCTATAATTTGTTCACTTAAAAAGATAATCACGCCCAATTGTTCGTTAGCTACTTTGATTGCGATAGTAAACAATATGTTATTATTACGAGTATACAAAATCTAGTTTATTGTTTCATTTAAAATAAAATATAATAATATAAATACTTATAAATAGGTGTATAGTTTCTATAATTTCGTAGATTTGTTTCATTACCGAGATTATTCTCTTGATAAATTGAGCGTGATATTTTTTTCATATTTTATATTTTCTAGTTAAATATTTTATCTAAAGAATATTTTAGAAAATAATGGTGATTTTGATTATTATTTGAATGATATCTCAGCAATAATTTTCAAATGTGGATTGTGCGTATTTAATTCAGCTTACAATACAATTAAAAATGTTGTAAAAATAACACAATTTCAAAAGCACTAAAAGTTATAAATTAAAATCCATAATATTTTTACAGCATTTAAATTCAGCTAACTTATATATTTTATTTTTATTTTTAGTTGGTATATTTATAAGTTAAAATTATTTATAAACTTTTTACAAATAATGAACACTACGTAAAACAATGTTCAATATTTCACAAAGTTTGTATTTGATTTTTTTTTTTTTTTTTTTAAATTATATTATTTTAATTTATAGCAAAGTCTCAGTTTAAATTGCACCATAAAAGTGTATACAAACGCATTCCATAAGGTTTTCCTGTTTACATAAACTCATTTAAAGACGTATAAGTGATGCCAGTAATAAATTTTATATCGTAAAATATAATATTATTTTAATTTAATCTACGGATACTTAAATCTTATATCATATTTTAACAGAAATGAATACCTTTAATTAAATAGCTATATTATTAATATAATCGAAGATAATCCTACGATAAATATTAAAATATAATTGGACATCTCACTTTAAGCGTGTATGTGTATGTTTGATGATAATAAAATATATTATTATTGTTATTGTTAAACGATATAATATAATATAATATAAAATGCAGTTCTCTGAAATATTTGGTCTGTTACTCACTAAATAATAATACTTTTATAGAAAAAATCGTTTAATTAAAAAAAAAAAAAAAAAAAAATGTTAAAAACTGTCACAAGATATAAAATAATTGTAATGTAAGCTATATAAAAATAATAAAATAAAATATATAGTTTACAAACTTATTTGAATGCGCTTACATATTTAAATTAAGAAAATAGTATTTTGTAGTTATAGGAAAATTTTACAATTAACTACAAACTAATTATATAATTAAAATTAAAATCATATCTTTGTTTAACATGAGCGTTTAATAAATGGCATCTGAATTGATAGCTTTCAGTCTAATTTTTGTAGACTCATCAAATATATTAACATTATAGAAATAGTTAATCCTATTCTAGAAGGTCCATTATTCATGATGTGTTTATAAACACTCAGTTTATACAATTATAAAATGTATTTTAAACCCTTGAAAAATATTACTTAGTGATTTAGAAATACGTTTTACGTAATAATTTGTGACACATAATCCACTTGGATATAAACAAATTAATGTATTACCTCATTTTTTAATTCATAGTTGTTCGTCTTTGTTATTCATTATATATTATTCCTAAAGGTTTACATGCATTTTTAGTATATCGCTGATAACAGATAACAGATAACATATAATATAATTTCTAAATTATGAACTTTAAATAAGTATTATGTACTGTGATTAGAGTTCAAAACTGTCAAAAATTATAAATAAAAAATGTATAATAAATATTATTACTTTTACATTTACTGGAGTTCTACAAGGGACCTCGACTTTTAAGTTAAAAATAATAATATCAAAATCAAACACCAATACGTTTGGAAAAAATTCATGACAATGAAATATCATAATATATTTAATATCTAAATAACACTATATAACTTTAATGCTTAAACAATAAATAGATAACGTCATAAACCCACTCAATTTAATATTAAAACGATTGATAAACAAAGACAAAATTCCATAAAAAATATTTGTTTATTTTTATTGCAAATTAATATAAATATTTAATCATTTTAGTCCGTAAAGAATATAATTAAAAATATGAAATATAATATCTAGAAATATGAATTTATCGTTAAAAATTATTTAGGAAATATAGTTTCTTTTATATTATAACATATTTAAATATAAATTTTCCCTTGTACTCTTGTAATGAAAGCATTGAAATTTTACATACTAGTATGATGTATATTATAGAACCATTCAGTATATATTTTATCAAGAACCTCATAATATCGTATATTATTATTTATATGTTTATGAAGTTGATATTATACACAAATTATTCACTCTCTTAATTTTACAACTATTGTCTCTCAGACTATACATTTTTGATTTTAAATTGAGTATATGAGCCGTTATTTAAATATGAGGATTAGATTATGATTTTCTGAATACCTTTTGAACTATAAAAAAAATAGTTTTACTGAAATACGAACAAATGTGTGTCGTTTCATTAGACTGTATATTATTATATCAACTTTTAGATATACTAAAAAAATAAATATTTATTTGATAACCTGATTGGTTACAAGTCTCTTGAAAGTATTATTTTTTGATCATCTATAAAAATTTTTGAAAACGTTCAATTTCTCATTAAAAAATCATATCCGCATAAAAGAAGTTTAAAACTTTTTAAGTTTCTGCGTGAAATAATATATTTATTTGTTAATAAAATATGTATTTTTCTTTTTAGTAAAGAATAATTTTTTAAACCAATATTGACCAGTAATTACATAAACATTTTAAATTGTAATAAAATTCAATTTACACTTTTAGTCTAGAAACTTGATAAAGTTGTTAAACAATAAAAACAATAACAGTTATCATTCATTTTAAGTTGTCTTTAATGTTAACTTTAACTGTAATAATGATAACTTATTTTTATTATATTTCTAGAACGAATGTGGCGGCGTCACAATTTTATCAATTATGATCAAGCAGGTAAACCATCAGATTTACCAACATTGCCTTCAAGATTATTTCGGAGGATGAAATTTACACAAACCGATAGCGCAGAAGAACGTCACAGTAATAACATAGATGATTTTTTTGGGTCGATATGGTCACTCAAAAGCAAAGCCAGTAACAAGACTCTAGAAGTGGTAAATAAAAATATGAATCAAATTAAATTATTTATTAAATGAAAAATAGTTAAAATTATATATAGATTATTAATGATAATAACATAATATTACTAAATGTAACTTAAACATAAATAAATTTAAAATAATATTAATTAAATATTATTTTTATCTATAGTAATACATAGATGAATATATAAATAAATAAAATTAACGATTTATACAAAGAAATTTAGATTTCCTTAATAAGGTACATTTTAGTTATATACATACCTACTCATTCAATTTTGAGAAGATCGATTGTTAAAAATTTTTTTAACTAAATGGCATTTTAACATGCAAGTATAAAACGTAGCCGCCATGCAATTGAGTTAAAAATAACTTGACACGTTAAACTGACATTCAACTTAACCACACTGTTCAGTTGTTTGACCAAAATCGATTTATGTGAAGGTGAAATAGGTACCTGTTTTATTTTTTTACGGGCAAAGATATGATTTAAATAAGTTTCACACAAAATAAATAAGCACATGAGAATTAACACACATTTATTATATCCTATCCGTACTTTTAAATTTGTTTTAATGAACAGCATAACCAGAATCTTTATCATTTAAATATAGCTACCTGCTGTATTGTTTAACATAAAATATAAATTATTGATTTGAATTAAACAGTTCTTTGATCAACTAAAACTTATTATTCATTTTATACTTGGAAAATTACGTAGTCAAATATTTTTGTTTTTCTTTAAATTTGATTGAAATGTCATGTATATATATATATATATTTTAACTTAAAATACGATTGAAAAATGTATTATAAGTAATAAATAATATTACTAATACATAGGTTTTGTATTATGTGCAGAAAATATAAGCTTTGAACATGAATAATAATTAGTATATATATTATTGTAGCTAATATGTTTTATAGTAGAGAAGGATTTTGAAACTTCTATAACTAATTAAAAATAATAATTAAAAAAATACACATATTTACATTTTTGTAACTATTACTTTTAATTTATTTTAGCAATTTAAAATACCGATTAGATAAGATTATTATTGTTTACCCCCTATTTAATATTATGTTTTTGTGATTGATTTGAGATTTCTATTAATTTTATTATACCTACGATTTTGTCTTATTTAAGTGGATAAATTGTTGTTTGGCTGATCCATTTATCAGTCAAACGTTGATACGAAATCTTATTGTGAAATAATCAAATGTCGGTGCCCTACATCGTTCAGGCCCTTGTTTATAATATATATATGTATACACATAATGCATGTTATACATAAACGTACCTATATACATATCTACGCGTTGCATGATTGTAGTTTGCGAGTACGCTGATCACCCTCATACCAATAATATTTATTCGACGTAGATTTCATGTCATTTCCATACATTCAAATGTGACTCTTGGGATGGTCTACATATAGCTAGTTAAAATTCAATTAACTTGGCATGCCATCAATATAATTCCTACTGATACCGCGCAGAATGTGTTAATCCTATTGATCGCTTTTACCTCGTTGACATACGTTGATGTGTTATTATCACGTGCCAATCGGTTTTGTTGTGCACGCTTTAAAAACTTAGCTAAACATTTGAAATGTTCAAGAGAATAAATAACTGTTTTTTGATACATTTAATACATTATATATTATAAACAAAGCAATCCGTTTTATATGATATTACAGAATATTATATTTTCGTCTTATTTCTATTAATTTGCTTATAAATAATAATATTTGATACTTACTTGTAATATTTAAATAATTTAAGGTACCTACTTGAGAATATATTGTCACAAATAAGAGGCGATTAATAATTTTTTTCCCAACTAGTAACTACTTTATACACTATACCTAATTTAAAAAAATACGTTTTTATTGTTTTGTGTTAGAGTGGAATACGTTTTTTATTTATAGAACCGTAATCATTTTTGATTCTTATACATTTACATGGAAGTATAACATAGTTTTGGAAGGTTTCCATATAAAACACTGACACATAATTAGACAAATTAAACAAATTAATTTAATTAAGTTACTCGATTTTAGTAATTTGATTATGTTACAGTTACACTTCAATTCGCGTTATAAAACCAGTTACGTTGCGAATACTTGAGTTCATTCTATAATATAATAATTGTGTTACTATAAATTATTTGAGAAAAAATAAAGAAAATGTATAGATGTGAGTAGACTAACCCATTAAAATATAGATACCATGATATCCATCAGATACCTATATTTCAGTATTTAATACTGCCCAATATGTTATTTACTGTAGTAAATGCTCTAACTGTAAATGAGACAAATTTATACAAAACAAATGTGATCACAATAATAACTAATAAGTAATAATTCATTAATACGTTTGTAGTTTTTACGATTTTTAACGAAAAAATATTTCAAAATATATTGTATTCGAACTTTTATATGATCAAAATAGCCATAGTGATTTAGTTTTTAGTATTGTAATACAGCACTTCGTTTTTAAGAAAAGGCCTGGTCAAGAAGTTCCCCGCACCCGTATAACTCAAGATTATTTTTTATAAATTTGTTTGTATTTATATAGAATTTAACATTCTTTCCATTTTTCATATGTATAATCATAGCAAAGTAATACAATTTCCATAATATATCCTAAAAATTGGTGTATTCAAAAATATTTATTTTTTTAACTTCCTTTATAGAATAAAACAATTAAAAAAAAAAAAAACATAATTAATAAAACTTGTTTATTTTTTTTTTTTACGTCAGAGGTATTTTTATTTATTAGCTCGTTACCTTATTATTTGATAAATTAATATGACTCGATGCTTTAAAAAATATTTTTATTGTTTCTTTACAATATGTAACAAGTACGTATATTTTTTGGAATTGTCGTCTTTAATTATTGTGTTACACACCTATAAATTACACGAGTTATTAGATCGTCTGCTCACATTTATAATATTTTGAACAATTATTATTATTATTTTTTATTTCACGATTTCTTGAAATACAAAAAAAACACTTTAATGTATATATATATATATTTGAAAAACCCAAAAAATGCAAAAATTAAGAAATAATAAGTAAAATATAACTATTTAATAATTTATAAATTTATAATTTTTATTTAATTAAAACTTGACAATATAGTCGGAAATTGACCAAATTTAAATATAAAGTACCCGTATCCCAATTAAGTATTTTGAGAAGGTCAGTTGTCTTAGAATTTAATTCTAATTATCATAAATTATCATCATAAAATGTTTTTATTAAACATTTCTAGTAAAAAAAAAAAAAAAAACAATATTGTTTTGGTAAATAATAAAATAAACAATTTGATTACTACATTATTTAAAATTATATTTCTGATTTGGTTTGTAGAAAAAATCGTCTAACGTTTCACTGTCGTTTGTATTATTATTTAATAAATTCAATAATATTTTATAAATATTTTAGCTTATTTTAGACTATTTGAAAATGTTTAATTTTTTGGATATTTTTTTTTTTTTTATGTTAACTGCTGATGAATATTTTTAGGCCACGATCAAAAAGCCATGTTAAGATTCCATAAAAATTGTTTTATTTTTTTTTTTTAATTAAAAATACTTAGAATATAATATAAGCGTAGTTTTTTTCTATTAACGTTGTAATTTCAAATTTTGTCAAAATCACGAACATCTTAGATTATTTTGTAATTAAAAATTACAGAATGATCAATCATTTTATAATATTGCTCATAATTCTAATTTTAAATTCCTTATAAGTAATTCTTACTGAAACTTAAAATTATAAAAAATATAAAAATTGTCACAATATTTTACAGACATTTTTTCTTAAAACTGTTATTAAATTGAATATTTTAATTATTTTTGTTGGAATTCAAATATTTATATAAGAACTTTAATTTTTGATGTACCTATATCATTTTATTTTACTAAATACAATTCATACGAATCAAAAGATTGAATGATTTGTATATGTATTTTATATTTATATTAAAATTTAATATATGTTATAATTTTATGAACCAAATAAACGAACGAATATTTAAATTATGAATTCAAAATATCTTTAATTAAACTTTATTATTTTGTTTTCCAAAATTTCAAAAATTAGGTAAAATAATTTTTATTTTTTAATCCAATTGCTTAATGCCAATTTTTTTTTTTTTTTTGTACAAAATGTATTAATTGTTGTAAGTGCATTTTTACCTCTCGAAAAGGATATTACACTTTTTATACAATATGTGGCTGTTAGGAATATATGACACATTTTTTATATTATTTTAGATTTAGATTTTATTTCAAAACCAAGTCAAGTAGCTAAGTTGTTATTTAGACGTTTCCTAAGTATTATTTATACTCCTTTTACAATACATTTTTATTTAATATTTTTAACAATTTATAAAATAAATATTTAATATTATTAAATTCTATTAATTCCGTAAAATATAGCGATCTCACATAATAACCCTCATGTTCACCATTCACTTGATTTTAAAGTTGTGGACTGATATAGAATAGTTAATAACAATATTATATGTTTGTCAAAAAATATTAACTTTAATATATATATATATATATATATACTGAGTAATGTACACATTCTTGTTGTCATTCCAATTCTTTTCCTATTCCTATTTAATTGTCCTACACATTATTTGAAAAAAAAAAATAGTTCTTTGTGAAAAATGATGATACTAGCCAAAAATTCTTCATTTGATTTATTATTTAAAACAATTGTTATAATTTATGTTGTTTAATTTTAATATTATTTAAATTATTTACTGAAATTTTTAGTGTTTTAATTTTGATTTACTTAAATTTTAGTTTGTCTGTAGGTATATAGGTACTTAGTCTTAATATATTTTGATAATATATACACTCTATAAACAATATAAATAAATAATTTATAATAATATTTAAAAAAAAAAAAATGAATACATCACAAATAAATAATAGCTAATAAGCTATATTAGCAAATATTAAATTTATATACAATCAAATATGAAATAGTAATAACTATTAGTGATATATACTTTGTGGATATTCACACCAAATAGGTGAATTGTGGAACATCATAAAAATAATGCAATTATATAGGTGTATACACATATTTTAAATAATAATTTATCTGTATTAATGAATTTTAACGTAATTGATACAATAACTTTAAATATATAAATACACACTATGAATATATGGATGCTATTTCTCAAAATTTTTATGAATTACATTGCTTGGTTTATTTAATTTATCATGACGATTTTTCTAAAGTTGACTTCCACAAATTTATTGTATTATAAATTAGGTATAATGTTTTAATATTTTGCATTTATTTTATAAAATGTATTTATTTATTTAACAGGATGAAGTCCGTAACCATACTACATCACAAATTACCAAAACAAAAAACGATAAGAAAACTAATATCAATGATTACGGTAAGAAATTTCAAACATAAATAAATACAATATCATATTAATTTTAAATTTAAAAACTTTTAGTTATTATCATTTTATAATTTATATACGTCATAAACTGATGTGATACTAATACTAATAACATATTATAAATTTACTGAGCAATGAAAATGTTTTGTTTAATATTTTTGATTTAACAGTGTTATAATATTATACTCTAATTTATTCAACTTTACCCTTTTGAATAGTTTTTAAAATACAGCTGGGAAAGTATATGATTCACAATTATTATGAAATAAACAGAGTGACCAACGAAGAATTACTAATTTAAAATAGTGGTGTAATGGAATTTGCATTACCCAGTCATTCTAAATTAGCAAATCCCTGTGGGACATGAATGTATGTTATAGTTTACGACATTTATGTCACCATCATATATTGCATACAAGTGCACGTTGATTCGAAGAAAAATAAAATATATTTATAGTTTTCGCATAATATAACAGCTTAGTTCAATATTTCATAAAAAAAAATACCATCAAGTATTATTAGTATATTAATATACTGAACATTTGAAAATGAGTTTGAATTGTCATTATTTTAAGCATTGTAATATATACTAAAAAATGGTATTTCAAAAAAGAGTAACCGTATAATTTCTTCTAGTGGTTTTTTAAATACCACCATTTAATTTATTTTTACTATAATATAATAAACTTTCTATTACTTTCTATTGATTTTGAAATTTGGGTATTGATGGGTTAAGTCATATGCATATATAATATATATATATATATATATATATATATATATTAATATTATAATATATTTGATATATCAAATATAT
Source organism: Melanaphis sacchari (assembly GCF_002803265.2). Classification (NCBI taxonomy): domain Eukaryota; kingdom Metazoa; phylum Arthropoda; class Insecta; order Hemiptera; family Aphididae; genus Melanaphis; species Melanaphis sacchari. The sequence goes on along the minus strand of NW_020271213.1, from coordinate 1,612,220 downwards.
CACAGGTAAAAAACTTATAATGAATATTAACTAAAAGCTATTATAAAATATTATAGTAACTTATAAGTACAAAATGTAATCTAAACGTTCTTCAAAATCGCAAGTATGAATTACTTTTTTAAACAAATCATAATTTCAAATATTTTTTTCATTTCTCATCTATCTTGTTGTAGCTTTAGATAAATTTTAACTTGATAACTGTTATACTTTAAGTACTTAGTACAATAACAAATTTATAGAAATAGATTGCAAAATTGGTCTTCAATACGATAGTGGAATAATTCTGACTCATTAATAGTCTTTGGTTCATTCCAGAAGAGTAATGGATATCTGCTTTCATTCTCAATAAAATTATATGGATACTTTTTTATTGTACACGTAAAACAGTTCTAAGCATAGATAGTCCTAAATTTCTAAGGATATTTTATTATAATATTATTAAAAATATGGTGGTCTGGATTAATTTTTAACAAAAATAAATTTATGTATATTTTTTTATTGATTTAAAAAAATAACATTGAAAACAAAGACTATTAGTTACAAGTTTGTTTTGAATTAGGATGGTTATTTAAAAATATATACTAAATAGACAAGTTACATTTTTTTTTCCATGTGATTGAATAAATTGTATATATTATATAATAATCAATAAAGTATATTATATTTTGAAAAATGTAGCTGAGAATTGGAAATATTTATAAACGTTTTTTTCTTACGAATAGTATTTTTTAAATTACAAAAAAATATCTAAAATTGTTATTTTTTGTTTAATATGTAATAAGTTACTTAACAATTTAAGCTTATAATATGTATAAACAAATTATACTATTTTTGTATGTTATAGATTGTAGTAAATAAAACTTATGAGTATCATTGTATTAAGTTTTCAAGTCTAAGTTATTATGATTAATAATATTTGTGACTTTTATGATTTTAACGAATTTTATTAACATAATATATAGATATATAGTTGAAATGATTATAAAAAAAGAGCCTATGTATCTTCGATATTTATAAATTACTGTAAGAACTTGTATTAGTTTTTAAAGCTTTTTAAAATAATATTTTTTTTATCTCTTTTCATAATTTACAAAATAATAATAATAATGATTTTAACCTCCCAATCTCATTAAATAATAATTTAATTTTCTACAAAAGAACCAAGAGGTTCTATTTTTAAAATAGAAGACATTTTATTTCATCATATATTTAACAAGATATACATATTAGACTATTTTAAATGTTATATCTAATCGGCTTATAAATTTTTTTAAATGTTTAATCTTTTTATTTATTTTTACTCAATTTTTTGTTTATAGCTTTGTATGTTAAGTTAAAAAAACCTTGAACAATTAAGAAAAGATTTACCATTTTTTTTTGCAATTTGAAAAAAGAAGCTATAACCATATTTTTATGGGTGTTTATAGTTAAAATTATGAAATATTTGATATCTGCACTTAAAAATTTAGGACTTGATACCTTAATGATTTTTTTGGCCTTAGTTCAAATTTGATTTATAATAAAAAAAAAAAAAATCATTTCTGATTTTAATTACCATTGCAGTTATTTACATACCCAATTACTTAGTGTCTTTATCAAAATCAAAATAAAGAAACTATAATATCAATTATATAATTATTCCTAATTTCATTATTCAGTGATATTTTGATGTAATAGCATGTTATTTTATTTTTACAAGAAACTATTCAAAAATTATTTACCGTATACACATACACACACACACACACATATATATATATATATTATGTAATTATTGTATAAATAAAGATATGTGCATTTTGATTGGTATTATTCTATGTCACAATTTAATAACAATTTATATGGGTATGTATTTATGATGGTATCAATAAATATTTTATTATTCATCAACGTCACTATAATAGACGTCGTCATTCAAAACTAAAAATAAATTATTGGAAATTATCACGTCAATGAGTTTTATTAACAGGCAAGCAAATAACACTGATATAATTTTATTTTTGGTATCTAAATACTCATATTTTAACGTTTTATAAAACTTTTATAAATTATAGAAATAGAAAATTATAAATCCATGTATACATTTTCAACATTGACCAAATTTTTAATTAATCATTTGTTATTACTTAGAATTTAAGTCTTAGATAAATAAAATTAGAATACAAAATATTGGTTATTAGTTTCGTTTAGATTCCTGAAAAAAAAAAAAGGTTCCTGTTCAATTATCAGTGTTTTTAAATAAAGAATTTTTTCTAAATTAATCCTTATTATTAAGTTACATTTCAAAAAAAAAATTAATTTTAGAGACTTGAAACTTTTTGTAATAAATAATAACTAATACGTTAATAATATTATTTCCTACACACAATACATTTCGACACTAACTTACACTAATTATTTAGATTATGAACTTATTCACACCATCGTATATCATTTGTCGTACTGAGTTTTGACTTATAAATTAATAAAACCTACCTATTGTTATACAATATATTATTTTGTGATTTGTTTTTGTGTCAGTAATCAGATTAATATACCGTACTAACATAAAAACAAAAATTATCAATAAAAAGATAGAATATTAATAAATATGTTGATAGACCTTTTCGTCTCCGCTTAGAATTATTTTTCGTATACAATAGCTTATCATTACATTCACATTTAACAACTCTATTACAACGACTAACGCTTTGACAAAGTATACTATGTTAAAAGGTAAAAAGTTTCGAAGAAAAAATTACTTGAAAACATTTTTTATGATTAATTATTTATAAATATATGTATAATTATTAAAAAAAAAATAAAAAATAAAAATAATTTGTCTATATTATTATTAATTATACTGTTATATATTTACCTAATGTTTATTAAACCATGTGTAAATCTGTTTCTATTTTTTTGGTATTAAGTAAAACATTAACTAAAACATTTTTAAAACTGACTTCGAACTTGTTTTCGTTAATTTAAACGATTTTTCCCTTAACTTTTTTTTTTTTATATCATACACAACACTTACTAAATATCCTGTATAGCATTCTGACTTTCTTATAGTTATAATAACAACTTATAATTTTATTTTTTTCAATTTATATTAATTATCTTAATTGAAAATAATAACTTTGTATTAAAATAAAAACTTTTGGCGTAATTTTACTGTAAATGTTTTAATGCAAGTTGCATAATTTTTATTTTATACTTGAATTGTACTAATTTTTCCTTTTTTTTTGGCAAATTATTTTCAACAATATTAGAAAAAACAATAAAAGCAAGCAGTGACCTTTTCACTGTTAATATTAAAATAACTTTAAAAACTATTTTAGTCACAAGATTTTTTTATATTTCAGTTTTTAAAAATAAAAAATGTCAATATGTATTTATATATATATTAGAATAATATATTAATATCTACTGTGAAATTTAAATTAATTAAACATTTTTAAAAATCTAAATCAAATAGCATATCCAAACTAAAGTTTTCTAAACAATAAAATATTTGAATTATGGATTATTTTTGTATGGTGACTTGATAAAATAAGATATAATAATAAAATAATAAAATTATTCAAGTATAATGCATTGTTATATTATGTGATTGTAATTTTTCATTTGATGCAGACAATTTTTTTGTGGTTAATTTATCATATTCATATTTTATGCAGGTATAAAACACAAAAATTCAAAAGCACTCAAGTTATACAATATAGAAAGAAAGTTTCAAGTGATTTCTCATCTTTCTGGCAACGTAGAATGCTTGGGTTTCATTTTACATGGATTGAACAATTACATCGTACATATATTGAAATATTTAGAAGCCAATCATGATTTATCACTTCGTCATATATGCACTCTTTTGAAGACAATTTTGAACGTAAGTTAATTTTATTTTTGTTTTCGTAAATAAATAATTTTAGTTTAATTATAACATATTATTTAGAATATTAAGTTAAGGCTGAGTTTTAATCAACTTTATATAAGTTTTCATTCAAAAATAGACGTTGGATGAAGTTGAAACAAAGAATTTAGTATTTTAGTATTTACTACCTATATATATATATATATATATATATATATATATATATATATATATATATATAAAAATGTTATGTGTTATAAATAATAAATAATATTTTTTATTTTAGCAGCTTAGACAATTATTAATTCTAAGAAATTTTGCGTTTAATTGACTAAATATATAAATGTCATTCCTAAAATTGATTATGCATCATTTCAAAATATAATTATTTTCATAGCAATACTAATTTATGGTGATGTAACGTGGCTGGGGAACCTAGTTACTATATTAGTTATCCAGGGAAGGTTTTCTGGTCCTTATGGATAAATTTTCCGTAGCTGGGGGGTTAGAACACGGTATGTGGGATCTTATCAATAAATAAAACACGTTTGGTTTATAAATCTCTGTTCAAAATATATTTTTGGTTTGTACTTAACAAAATGTAGATGGTGGTAAACAATCCCGGTGTTGGTGAGTTCATGCTTTTTGGTGAGTTCGTGTTTATTGCTGGTCAGTCTCGAACTGCCCTTTCGATAAACGGTGCGTATTGGCCACAGGCCTCACAATCATTAACAATGTTTATCTCAGCATAAATATCCCACTATTGCCTACTACGGAATTGACACATACATAGGTGTCATGTAACAATAATATATATTATTGTTACAGTGAAATCTAATAAATTTTAATTCTTATTAATGTTACTATCATTTAATATAATTTTTCAACTAATTGATATTAACTAAAAAATATGAATAATAAAATAATGAGTGTAAACTAAACTTTGTGAAATTTATTAATTGAAGAATTCCATGATAAAATACATACCTAATGGATAAAATACAACGGTTTATATTTAAAAAAAATTTTTTTTTATATATTATAAGGTATAAATTTAGATACATAATTTTAAATAATATATAAATATCATATCAAACAAAATAATGTTATTTTTATCATCTAAGTTATAATGCAATATTAATTCAAACACAATTCAATACTTATACATTTTAAATTCACTATGCATTATAAAATGTAAATTGTATATAAAATATGATTATGCCAATTTTCATCAATCAAATAATTCAAGTGATGGACATGTTAACATTTATATTATACTGAGTTAAAAGATAAGTAATTTTAATTCTTTGGTCCAGAGTGCATTAGTGTATTACCAATATCTTCTAAAAAAATAATATGTATTATCTTTTTCTGATTTAATTTAGGTTGCGGTTATGGAATTTGGAGATAAAGGGAAAAAGGAAGAATTGAGTGTGATCCTTTGTTCAGTAATGAAAGTATGTTTAAGTGCACTGCAAGGGATTCACCATGTCCAGTTTACAGCAATGGCGATAATCAATAGAGTTATTGATATTTCCGTACAATATAATGTGTCTTTTGTTAAAGCTGCTGAATCTGATTATTTGCATCATCCACAATACGTATCAGAGTAAGTTTTTTTTAAACACTAATAAAAAATAATTTATTCAATTTTTTTTTTATTATTTAAGTATTTTACTAAATAATTGCATTTTTAAAATACTAAGTTAAATAATTTAAAAAATGACCAGTGAGTAACCTAGAAACTAGTACCTTCTAAAAAATAAGAACACTTATATATATTATACTAATGGATACTTATATGTGTTATATTAACTAAAAGTTACTGTCTTACTAGACAAGAACTAGCGTATGAATACTAGGATACACTTATTATTTTTCAAATTTTAAATATAATATATTATATTAAATAAAAAGTTTTTATCAAAAAATTAATTTTAAATTCAATAGTATGTAAGATTTAGTAGAAATATTGTAATAATAGAAAAAAAAATAGTTATAATATGATAGTGAGCTTAATATATTTTACCGAACAATACCAATTTGATCAAACATTAAAAATGAATATAAACAAGACTGTGTTAAAATTTTGTCAGTCAAATATGGTTTAAGACAACCTTTGCTTATTAATTTGAAAATCACTAGATAAAGTTTTGATTAATCTGAGAATGAAGCTCTTGAGTAGAAAATCATAAACTTTTTCTATAATCCACTTAGTTACGGAGAATATAATATTTTATTTTAAATCATTAAATTGTATAATGTACATTTTTTCTATAGATTATTGAAGACATAATAAAGCCACTTTTTTACTTGCAAATACATTTAACTTTTTACTTAATTAGTTATTTATATATAAAATTATTATTTTTTTAACAACGAATAATAATCATCACAAAAAGTAGGTACCAACGTTTCTGAAAAAAATAATCTTATTATTTTTACGCGTACATTTTTTTTTTTAATTTTTTAAAATAATCATTTAAAATATCTTCTACTTTTTCGATTCACTATTTGTGTTATTGATTTACTTTTAGTGTTAAAAAATAATACATTTTCTAAAAATTGTTATGCGTGTAAATCCATGTTTAAATTAGATAATTTGATAGGAAGGTAACTTATAAACATTTAAAGTTTAGATGAGTAGAGTTAGGTTAACATAAAGGTATCCTAAAAAATGTTGGTCTACTTGTATACTTAACTATAACTTTTTACACATTTAAAACTAATAAATTATTCATTTGAAATTTTATTCTCGTACGTAACTTTGTATGAAAAAAACATTATTCCAAACAATATGAAATTAAAAACCTGTTACATTAAAAAAAATAAAGAAACTTTAAACAATATATTTTCATAAACGTATATATATATATATATTTTACTGTAAGATAATCACTTTTTATATTTACATACTTTAAACGGTATAAGGTGTGCTTTGTGATTCCTAAAACAATTCTTTTTATTGAAAATGTAATACATTGGGGCCAAAAAAAATACCGAAACATATAAAACTTCTTCATTTAAACTTATCCTTATCTATACGAAACATAAACATAATTTATTTCAAATCATAATATTATTTATGACTTTTAACAACTATATAACAGTCGAAATAATATTTTATAAAATATCAACTTTAGCTTAATTAAAATTAGTATTTTTTCTTCGAGTTATATACAAAATTACATTATATTACAATTTTTAATTGCCAACTTGTTATGGTATTTATAATAAATTTCTAAATTAAAACATAAAAAACTAATGAATGTCAAAATACATTTTAAAGAAATATTTAATTCGGTTTTTTAAATGATTATTTTTAGTTTACCATACTTATTGATTCTAAGATCATCTTTATTATAATTATAAGATTTGTTAGGAGTTAAAAATAATCATATTATGTTTTTATGCATAAGAGATCTTAGATTTAAAATAGAAAAAGGTATTGAAAAAGTATTATAACACATAAAATGTTTAGGGAGAATTAGAAGTTTTTACATAAAACTAGTTTTTGACATAATTAGAATACGAGTTTATTTATTGTATTTCTAAAATAAATAACTGTAAAAACTTGAAATGTTAATCAAATATTTAAATCGTTAATTTTTTTTTTACTTCATGATACAAATTTCAATGTATTAATTGATTTCAAGCTTTTTATAAGTATATAAATGTTTAATTTGTCTAATTTGTTGATAAAAGATTATGTATATGCTTGAAAATATTGAAATTTTAATTTAAAGTACAAAAAATATAATTAACATTTTCTATACACTTTTTTTATTTGCTTTTAATATTCAAAAAAATAATGGGCCCCACTGAACGTGTTTATTATGAAATTTAAATGTTGAAAGAATTTTATTTACTGTAGCATATATTATCATAAGATAGACTTGTTTTAAAACGAAGATAAATATAATATTAATTTAAAAATATGTCATATACTCAAATTATGATACGGTTATCGACTACCGTTAATATTAAACAGCAAAAATAATTATTACATGTATAGACGTACGATAGAAACATCATAAAATGGTAAATATTTATTATGCCAAAAATAACTCAGATATAACGTAAAAAATCTCAGTTCACAACTTGGAATTAATGTTCGAAAATCCCGACACATTATTGGGATTAGAACTTTTTTTATAGTTATCTTTGGCACATAACTAGTGTGTAGCTTAAATTTGACTTTTGACACTTAGTTTTTATATCTTGTCTTATTAAATAATAAATATTAAAATTAAAAATTAAAAATGCATCATTAGTACCTATTAGGTACTTTGAATCACTAGTACCGGCATCTCTCTTAGAGACTCAGAAATTGCCACCCTGTGTACTCTAAATACAACACTGTGTTATGTTTTAACAATACGCACTCGATTTGATAAAGTATATTAATTTAATAAATATAATAACACATTAATAATAAATAATAAAAGAACCAATTATTATATATCTACCTGCCATAATAACCGTTTTTAAGTGAAAAATTCTGTTAGAAGTGTAAAAATACTTAACGTATGTATATAAAAGTGTAGTATAGTATAGTGTGCACACATATATTTTAAAATTTGTGTCTCCCTATGTTAGTTGAAACTTCCATAGGGTTGCTTATGTCCGGTTTATAAGTCTCATAAACAGGTAATCATCTGATAAACTGACAAAAAAAAATAGACCCACGCCACTCGGGCCATGTCACGTTGAGAAAGGGGTATACTGTCGAAGATAAGACAGCACAATATAATAACATATTTTACATTATATTAAAATATATTACGACATATAATATGACAGTCACAATTTTTGACTGTGTCATACTCATCTGTTCAATAAAATATAGTATCATAATTGAGTGCAACAACTGGCGCAACGTTGACCTGATGTCAAAGAGATGTTACCAAGCACTATAATATTTTTGTATGTGATCTTAGACTCTCCGAATACAAGTCAAAATTTTAGAAACCGAATGTCATTCATCACTAAAAAAAAAAACAATAAAAATAAATGTGAATCTCTATAGTACTCTCATTAAACAAGATTATTATATAAATGTAATTAGAAAATATTTTGAGCACGAATGATTAGTTATAAATCTTTTTTTGAAAATTATTAGATATTAGTAAAGGTGAGCTGTATTAAACAATAAAATAATAATTTTGTTTAAACTTCGTATGTCGCACTTATAAAAATATACGATAAACGTTTTTTTGTCTACTTTTAAAGAGAGTAGTAAATAAGTCAGTTAGTCATCGAACATTCAGCAAATTCGGTCAAGTATTAAATTTATTGTGGTAAACATTTCCGACAACAAATAATGCTTTATAATATGATGTATGACGTCAGATAATACGAAAATAACGATTTATAAATAAATGAATACCTACGTTAAATACGAGTAAATGGCCTAATTATAATTTTGAATACAAAATGTTCAGAGCTATGTATAAAACTACTATTATAAATACTTATAATTACAATTAAAGAAAGGGACTCAATTTGAATAACCTAACAATATTGGTCAGACTCAACTCCAATAATCCAAAAGTATTTGCGAAACTTAATTCAATATTATCCCACTATACAGACTGCTTAATAAATTAATTCTACAAATTATAATAAAAATTTAGCTCCAACCGTAGTCCTCAGAATTCTAATATGAGCCCAATAAATGAAGGACTGACAACAAAGGCCAACAAAAGAAATCACTAATGCTCATCTTATTCTACTATAAAAAACACGTCTCCAACAACTACCCAACTAAATGCCAAAAAAAATGTTTTCAACACGTAATCATCATAAACCACTAACACAAATTGAATCTGCTGACATGATTACCAAACAAAGATTGTCCCTGAAAAATTCATCATCAATGATCATATAAAACCTCCATCTCCGACCTTCATGAAAGGAGTTTTAGACTTACTAAGCTTTTACTCAATTCTAATTAAGCTGATCGGAGCAGACAATTTTTACTGCAAATCTGCCATCGATCGATTAAAAATTTTAACTGCTTACCTGGAATTTTATAAATTACTAATTCACTATCTAAAAGACCAAAAAGCGAAGTATCATATCTACCATCTAATAGAGAACAAACCTACAAGAGTGGTTGTACACAAATCACTATACAATAAATTGTCTAATTCGCTTAAGAAACTTCTTTTAAAATACAAATCAGATATTTTCGAACAAAAGTTATCTAACTTATCCTCTTCTGATGGTAGCCTCTGGAGGGAAACTAATAAGCTTTAACAATATAAATCTAGTTTACCACCACTAATCAAAATTGATAATTATATTGCTATAACTGATGAGGACAAGGCTGAGACTTTGACCTAACCGAACCTAAGCCACATCCCGACATGAATAATTCGAATGTCACCTCGAAGGTGATTCAGTATTTAGATTGTACCATGTTTCTTCATCTCTCTGAAAAGTGTTTTACACCAAAACAGTTAAAAACTGTAATATAAAAATATTCTATCAAAAAAACACCAGGCTTTGATCTAATTACTATAGAAGTTGCTAGTTGTCTTCCGAAATAAACTATCCTATTCCTTACTTATTTATTTAATGCAACCTTACAACTTCCATACTTCCTACTTCTATAAAAATTTTCAAACATAGTCCTGATTCCTAAACCAGGAAAACCACATTATCTGTCTTCCTCGTACAGACCAATAAGTCTGTTACTTTTTTTAGGTAAACTAATAGAAAGACCAATACTTTAAAGACTTTAATTGTAAATATTTTACGTAAAAAAAAAAAATGTATTGGTCTAATTACAAGTTTCTAATATTGGACTGTATTTAAAAACGTCCATATTATCCCACATAATCAAAAACAAATTCCCGGAAGTTATATAATATTAATTATGCATTTTTAATATACTATTGTATTCTGTCCTGTCGTCATGTTTTTAAAGTAATAGTGGTATACTGGTATAGTAGTACTATTGAGTGTGTTTCACGATTGACGGTTGCCAATAAGTATAAATAATAATTAATAATTGTATCGATATAGTAGTAGGTTTACTGTTTTATATACGGGTATAGTTTTTTATTAACTACATACTATTTAGAATGAATAATTAATACTTCATATAACATATTATTTTTGTTAAATATCTTGAATACTTTGTAAGATAAAAATCTAACTTGTATTTATTTTTACCAAATTGCTTATTGTTTTGTAAGAGCGTTGCACATTTTATATTCAGTGTTTTTATTACCGAAAAAATTGACGAATGATACATAAAAAAAAAGTAAAAACAATATAATATTGCTTAAAAATGTAATTTTGATATCTCGGTTATACCGAATCGAATGAGAAACATAACAGATGTTTATTTCACTTTTACCCCAAACGTACATTTTTATATTTAAATATATTTTATACTTGAATTTCAATAAATGTTTTTGAGGCCTACATCATGCACAAATAAATTAAAAAATGAATTATATTTTTAAGAATTTAATTGATTGGAAGAACAATAATTTACAATGAAATTTCTGAATATATTTGTCTATAAATGTTTTTAGCATGAATAAGTACAAATCAAGTAAAGACGAATTGAGTATTGATGACGATAAAACTAAACCAGGTGGTCCTAATAAGAAATTAACATCTATGTGGCGTTATTTTATTGGAGACCAGGCATTCAACAACAAAACTGGAAATTCTAAAACAAATAAAAATACCAGCGAAAGCGTGATTGGTAGGTACCAATATTTGAATTTCAATAAAATAACTATTCTTAATAATAAATAAATAAAATACTATGTGGCTCATTGCTATTATTTCAGAAATCTTATCTAATGTGCATGTCTTATCAATTATCAACGTATTGCACAATTCTCTGACACTGTACAAAAGAGTGATCGGGAGTAAACGTCTGTGTCCACCCAGCCATAGGTTCGTACAGCAAATACTCATCGTAATGTCTTGTTGTTAATACCATTGAAAATATAATTTGCATTTAAATTAATAGTAATCATAACATAGTATCATATAAGTATATTCTAATTGATAAAGAATTTACTGTGGTTTAGATCCAGTCAATGCAGTTACCATTGCTTGCAGATACTGAGCGCTAGAACGTTGCTATTCATGTCACTAAATGATGATGTAAAAAGCGAGCTCGTGAAAGAACCGCAATTGAAAATATTGGCTGCCTCGCTAGAATCTACCAATGATCCGGTCAGTACATTAAATATTGCATTATATTATAACATAAAATAGAGAACAATGTGTATATACAATATTAATTAAGAGCTATGACAGTCAATTAAATTTTTTAGGTGAAACACAATCTATATACATCATACATACCTACTGTTATAATATTATGCATTATGTTTTTAACAGTTGAAAAATAATAGTTACATAATTTTTCACCAAATTTAAACTTAGTGATTATTTTATTTTTTATTTTTATTAATTTTAACTTAAAAAGCTTTTATTGGGATAAGTCTAGTGAGCTTGGTAATAAATACGTTAATTACAAATTTACAGTATGAAAATATTCAAAATAGATTTTAAAAGTTGTCCAAGAATAAAAACAAATTTAAGATTTGAGATAATATAAAGTACTTTTTTTATAGTCGTTATCTATTTATACAAACAACGCGTGTTTGGAGTTTAATTTTCAGCAGTAGGTACCTTCATAGTTTTTATTACTGTACAATGTATTTATTATAAAAATAAAAATAGTATGATAATAAAATTACAATAATAATAATATTTAACGTAACATTAATAATACAATTTTTATTCTATACAACTGCTACTTAAATAGAATTTAATCATTCCAGCTTAAGTATAAAATAGGCTGGGTTAGATAATATTATAATCATGTGTTTTCAAAAATGTAATCATTTTACATACAACTAGCACTAATTATACAATTATATTATGAAAAAAATAATACCCTGATTATAAATATAAATAATATAAATAACTAGATCATAATGATACAAGATATGTTTTATAGATAAGTTTTAATTAATCAAAACTTAACGAGTTCAATATTCAGAAATATTAAAAAAATAACATATTTCCATATACTGAATGCATTTTTTATGAAATCCAAACAGTGGCAGTTGCCTTTAAACTTTTAAAGCTATTAAAAAGATATTCAAAATTAAGTTATGTATCATTTTTTATTTAATAAAAATTGTTAAAATATTAATTATTTTGAATTTTATATTTTAACATTATTTTTATAAATGTGGGTGTATACATAAATAATATAAAATCACAAAATTATAATTTACACTAAACAATAAACTATTATTATTCATTTTTTAATTAATTAAATATTATAATGATTAATACACGTGAGAAAAAATATGTGTGGATAAATATTGTAAATATTTATTACAATACAATATTCATAAACCAAAGGACTGAGACAGGTTATAAATAAATAAAAAAATTAATTATCAGAATTGTCTTATTAGTGTTACTGAGCCTAAGCTTCTACATTTCAGTTAATCATATCGATTTAAAATAAGGTTTACGTGAAAATACCATTAAATAATATTATATTTGTCAAAATATTTCAAATTTTACTTGGAATGTTTTTTATTACGAGTTAAAATTTTACAAAACGTATCATATTATATCATATTTAATATAATACAATTTAAATACCTAACTAAACAAAAATATGTTATTTCCATAAAATTATTTAAATTACAATATAAAATGAAAATTTTAAATAATATTTCGTTTCTAATGGTCATCGTTGTTAAATTTAATATACAATGTTATTGTATTTAAATATTTGTCAAGAATAATTTTAAAATAGTAAGAAAATTTAAGAAATAGTATTAAATGAATAAAAAAAAAAAAATTGTCTGGATATAAATCACTTATATATTCTTAATAAGATATTATTTTTCTACAAATAAAATAAGGATGTATTTAATTTAATAATATATATAAATTACATCGTCGGTAACTTAAACTATAAGAAAGATGTATATAGCAAGGATATAGGCTGAAGTAATAACTGAAAATGACAACATCGATGTAGATACTAAAAATACCCACATCATTTTTTTTTATTTTTAAAATATATCTTTATAGTTTACATTTATCTCATACATTTTATTATTCAAAATGTAAACCATTGTTTATCGAGCATGCTCTTATAGTCACCGTTATATTTATTGCTCTTCATGGGTCTTGTAGGTTGTATTTAAGTTTCTCGTAATAATATACCACAGGCTGTAGGCACTTATATAATATTTTACTGTTTACATTTTCAATATAGATCTGAATGTATAAAAGTGAAATAAAAAAACTCACTTTTCTAGCAATACAAATAATATTTTTGATTATTTTATATCAAATATGAATTGAAATCGATGATGAAAAATTTTAAATATTTATCGTTGTCATAGAATAAATTAATATTATTAATAAATAATGGTATTTCTTAAATAATTAATATTTTAATATTATATGACGTTTATATTTCTTAGGAATTTTTTTCTTTCTTTAAATTATGCATAAAAATACTTTTTTTCATTATATTTTTACCAGCAAAAAACCATGTAAAAGAAAGTCATCAACTAAAGATAGGAAAACTTTATATTAATAAAAGCAATAATAACTTGAGTGACACCTAAAACCAGGACTTAAAACCTCAATGATTACTTCGGGTTCAGTTACAATTCACTTTAAAAAAAAAAAAAAAAAAAAAATGTTGGTATCGATTTTTAAATATCAGTATAAAGGTTTTGATTCTGATAATGGTAAATATAAATATTTAGAGATATTTTATTTTTGAAAGATAAGAAAATCATCAAATATAAAAAATATGAAAATAAATTATGAGATCCAAATAATAGCAGTTTTAATAAGTTAATAGAACTCAAATAAGTAATAATTATCAATTTTAAATACATAAATGTATAAAAATAAAATATATCACGATCTGATAAAAATGTATATGAACGTGTATTTATGATCGTTTATTACAACATAAATATAAATATATATAACTATGACAAACAAATTTTATTAACTAACAAGCCGCGGACGAATAATAATATTTATTATTTATATATTTTTATTTTGGTAATTGCTCATGTATTACTATTTTCTGAAACTTTTAAAACTTAAAAATTATAAAATTATAAAAACATATGTATATTTACAACGTCAATTAAATTTAATAAACAAATTATTACTATCTAAACAGTAAATACCTATATGAAATAGTTACAAAGTAAAATTTTAATCGAAAAATAAAAAAAAAAATGAAAAATGATAAACGAACAAAAATTGATACCGGTTCTGGTTTGGGTTCAAAAAAAAGTTTCAAAAAGACTGGGGTTCCAATATTTTCAAAACGTTTTGGTTCAAATACTGTTATTTTTAGTTTCTGTTACAAGCTTTAAAAACCATTCACACACTTAACTAAAAACCAAAAATATTGATAGCATTCCACCATTAAATTTACTATTTATCTTTAGTATATAAACTATTAAAGTCGACTCTATTTAACTTTATATTTTATTTAACTTAATGTACTGAGCAAAATATAGATAATGATACATAGACATACAGTAATATCAAATGCATAGTAGCTGTTCGATATTAATACTAAATACTTTTTATTAATTTTGTGAAATTTAAAATTTCAGCAATTACTCGTGTTGGTGTTGCAAATTGTAGCATCCATTGCACTGAACACCAAACATCATCGAGAGCTGATCGATCATGAAATTCCAAACGTTTTGAATCAATTACTACTACCATCTGATGAATGGTATTATACGAACCATAGTGACAAATACGGCCGCTACGTGAAACATCATGCGGCTAGGGTATTGGTTTATTTAGGATTTTCATACCGAATCAATATTTCAGTTTTTGACATGTATCAAGGTAAGA
Organism: Melanaphis sacchari; assembly: GCF_002803265.2. Classification (NCBI taxonomy): domain Eukaryota; kingdom Metazoa; phylum Arthropoda; class Insecta; order Hemiptera; family Aphididae; genus Melanaphis; species Melanaphis sacchari. The sequence continues at coordinate 1,596,451 of NW_020271213.1, read as the reverse complement.
TATGTTTAATTATTCAATATTTCAATTATTATAAGTTGTTAATTTTTCAATGCATAAAATAAGTCTCCCTAAAACATTCGACAATAGTACTAATATAAATTTCATGAAATTTATATAATTCAATGTTCAATGATGCTAACGCGAATGTATAAAATATGTATACTTTTTAATGCTATAGGGTGCATGTTATTCCTATTTAACCCACTCATGTATTTAATAAAAAAGGGAAAAATATATTTTCTTTTGGATTTATATTTCTAGGATTAATCGAAAATAATAAATATAAATTATTTATAAATACATCATTAAGATGGACAGTATAATATTGATTATAAGATTTATTTAATTTTACCAAGACAATTTTTATACCATAAGATTTAATGATATATTTAAATAAGAGTTGTTGATAAAATTTTAATTATTATGATTAATTTTCAATGCTTATTAAATACTCGAGAACACTAGTAAATGCGTTTTATCATTGATATTTACTACACACATTAAACATAAACTTTACATTTACACTTAAATGTAAACATTTAAAAATTTAAATATGCATTAACATCAATAGCAAAAAAAAAGTACATACAATAAATAAATCATTATTATATTCTGTATAAATATTACGTAATTTATAGTATATGTGTAATATATTATTCTAAATATTACAAGTTTGAGTTCCATCACACACTGTTAGTTTTTAACAATTATGTATTTATATTGTTATTATTTTTATTAACAAGCTAAAAAAAATCAACTACCCCTATACACACTAAATAATATCAATCTACATAGAAATAAAATATCTTAAATAATTCTATGATTTTCGAATAATCTCTAACGATCTAAATATTATTTGCAACAGAATGTGATTTAACATATTATGATTTTAATAAAAAAAAATGACATACGTAATAGTTTGTCAAATGATTTAATTAATTGACTTCTGCTTTAAAAACTTAAAGTATGAGTGTTAAAGTATCTTGCCCAATTGAAATATCAAACTTTTCTTTAAAAACATTTCCTTCATATAAATTTGGAATATATATTTTGAAGTAGTCAACACACTTAAATAATATTATTCTACAAATCTCACGTAAAATATGAAATTTTTATATTAAATACATTATACCACAAAAGTTTTATTTCAAGATTTTTGAACAATTATTGCTTTTAGATCTTTGATTTTATTTAATAGGTAATAGAATACTTGAAAACAGTATACTTTTAATTTTTTTACACGACGAAAGATATGGAATTTGAGCCATATTGCCCATATTACTGAGGTTATGACATTAATGATAGTGATATAATTTTTCCCGTTTGTTTTTCATGTTAAAACCTTATATTACGTATATTAAATCTAAATTCCATGAATAGTTATTTTAATTTTCAATATAAAGATAGTGATTTTATTTTTAATTTGATTTACAGTGGATGATTGTTATTTTTTAACGGGATTTTAAAGTGTTTTTAATATAAATTTAATCAGTTTATATCTTATTACGACCTGTTATTCGATTTTTTTTAATGTTATACGTGAAAATTAGGTTATGTGTATAATACTATATATCGTAAACTGAGAATTATATTCAATATATTAAATCATGTTATCAGAGATGACATTAATATTAAATATTACAATGCTATTGTACTTTTAACATTATTTTTATCGTGATTGATTCTTCTTTAAGGAAATTAAATGAAATATATATATATCTCCTTACTAATAATACAAATTAAATGTTCAAAGTTTTAAAATTAATAATTCTGAGGTATACACAAAAATCAAAAATAACCATATTTTGCAAAATGTATCAAAAAAAGTAATATTTTATTAAAATTGAATTAAATTTAAGATAGATTGAATTTTAATGTAAAAATAAAAATTCTTTAGATTTTCAATAATACTATTTAGCAGTTATTATTTTAATTATTTAATCATTTATATTATTTTACTAAATTATATACACTTTAAGTTTTAAGTTTTAATAGTTGATAAATTCTTTTCTTCGATATAAATTTAAAAATATTTTTAATTACATAATTATGTTTAAATATTATAAGCAGCATACTAAAGTTCATGTATATTTGTTTTAATGCGAAGATAATGATTTTTGTTAGATTAGTGAAACTTTAATTTAGGGTAGAAGAACCGTGTCAGAAAATCTACAGAAAAGTTCAGAAACAATTGGTGACATTTTCAATGTATTCGATTTTAAGAATATCGATTTTTGTTATTTAGAAAACTATTTTCACTGATTATATTTTGATTAAATTCCGTATATTATGTCACATTATTTTCATAAAATATTTTTAGTTTTTATTTTTATAGTATTTTTGTTTTATTAAGTACATGATGTAACAATATTATTTATAATTTCACTAATACAATTTAAAATTTTAAAAACTTGTAAATTAGTATTTTTAAATATATATTTATTTTTAAAGTTAAAATTACAGCAGAAATGATTTTCATGAATATTATGATTATAATTTCTGTAAAACATAATTAATAAAATATTTAATTTTTGTTTTAAATCATAAAATGTTTAATACGTAATATTATACTTATAGTTATTTATAATAATGCAAAAATCATGAATCATGATATTTTTTCTATGAAAATTCTTAATTTATTACTAAAATAATTCTACGTTTTTAAATTATCTACAATGTTATTTGTTACGTATATTATATTCTAAAATGTTTGATTTTTTTTTTTTTTAACTATGATTTTTTATCACAAAGATTCTGAAATTACATAAATCTAAACAGGAATAATTTTTATCAAATTTTCATGTACCTAACATATATATAAATACAATTTAAAGTGTCAACCAGATGAAATAATTTATACTTAATGTTGTATTTATTTATTTATATTTTTAAATAATATTATTATTTTTTTAAATAAATCTACATAAAAAAATATGTTTGATATTATTGTATCATTTAATTATATTTTGGCAGATATACAACCAAATCCACCAATAACAAAAACATATGAAGATGAATACATTTCTATGACGTCCTTATCTCCAAGTTTTGTACTGAACTCAGATCAATCTAAGTTATTGGGTGTATCAATAGAAACTGCAATTATTAACGTGTTGAAAGAGATTGAGGTAAATTAGTGGTTTGATATATTGATGATTTATTTTAAGAAAAATTACTATTTAGAGTGTAACTATAAAATATATAGTTATAGATTAAGTTAAATTTTATCAATTTGTAATTATTCTTTTTAACTATTATAAATTCATTTATAATGCACTATTAGTTTTTCAAAGTAAAACTTATAAAGGTTAAAATTATAATACATCAATAACAAACACAATAGTGTTAGGACGTCAACATAATATAAATATGTATCACGTGTTTAAATATTTTTTAAAAAATGTTTTATTTATTATTCTAATAACCCAAAGTTAAGATAATTTGTTAGTTGTTACGAAGTAATTTTTACAACATTTAAATTTTGATTAGCTATTGAAAAAAAAATGATTTTACCATTTAAATTATAATTATTGTTTAGTTTAAATATAAAATTAAATAATATAAAAGAATATTAATATAAATTAAAATAAAAAATAAAATTTTAACATGAAATATATTCAAATGTCAACTATTTAACTATTGCTTGAAAAAAAAATAAATATAATTTTTAGCAATCGTTGAGTCAATCTGCTACACCATCTGAAGTGTTCACGTTACATTGGGCACTGAATGGAAAATCTTATAGTCTTTTACAAAATAATGGTATGTAAAAATAATTTTATGTCAATAAACACCAGTAAAACTATATATAAATAAATCCGATTAGATCATATTTACACGCCTGTGATTAAGTAAATAACGTAATGCATATCGTAATATTATAACGTAATCATGTATATTATTTGGTTTTATTTAATCTCTAGTAAATCATACGAAGCTCACAGATAAACGTATCAAAACGTATATTAGTAGGTATCGTTTGAATATTGTGTAATAATAATAATATGATCATCGGATTTATTTGCTGGTATTTGATGTAGCGTTTAGTTTTGATTGTTGCACATAGTGTTTACTTAATGTCGGTTATGCTTATTTAATAATTTTACGTTAACTGTTGTAACTGTTTTGACACCAGATCAACGGACGACCGAAAAGAAATATCCAACAGATGTGCGTTCGTCACTTTTTGTGCAGACTTTCGTGGCATGCGCCGCCAGCACCGTGGATCCCGTGATCTTGATCCGGTTGCTCGCCAACCGTCTAGTCACTACGCCACTTTACCCTCGAAACAGCTCAAGTATCACATCCATGTCAGGACAAGAACCGTTCCCGCCCAGAACTACAAGGAGTCGAGCCTCGTCCACGGACACGAATGCCAGCACCCGAAGGAAACGCGTACGTTACAATAACACCGTTATTTATTAAAATATGACAATATAATATTAATACGAGGGTACCGGTATATCATATTATACCTACTTTATACATTTTTTGTATAAATAAGTTTTAAAAATAATTAGGACAGCTACACATTTAAATCACTGAGCTAAATAATTCTCCGGTAAAGTAATTTCTTTTAAAAATATAATATTATTTTCATTATAACACATATTGTAATATTTTTAAATATTATAATACGTATGTATCTATCACCTGTTCAATTCCGTTTAATATGGGCAACCAATTAAACAGGATTTGAGTCTGGTACCAATCTACTGAAATGTCCATTTAAGCAGAATCAACTGCATGTGTATTTAGAAAAAAAAAATTAGGTTTATGTAAAATTATTTCTGCACACAATTGAATACCTATTGACTACCTGTATATAAAATATTAAGTACCCAAAAATAAAATTGTTTTAATAATCTATGATAATATTTGATAATATTTATTTATTTTATATTATTTGTAAATAAAATCTAATTATGAATTTCCTAATTTTAAGTTAAGTTATTCTAGATGACGATCAGACTTAAGTTTATAATATACGACCAAGGTAAAATTTATTTAAACGATTTATTAACTAATTTAAACACTAATAAGTGCATAAATATACGGGTGTTTTAAAAATCTTTAATGCATACAAAGTACACATCCTATTAACATAAAAGTGAATACTGATTTTATTTCGAAAAATACACCTCCTTTGACAATACAAAAAATACAATTATTTTAATTTAATTAACAAGCGTAAAAAAAATTCAATAAGTTTTAATTTTAAAAACTCAGATAATGTTAGTTAATTATATAAAATATTGTAGATTGTTAAGATAGAAAAATATGTAGAAATAAAAAAAATATTAATAATATTTTTGTTCAATCTCTATTAAAATAATAACTAATATTGTATTTTAATTATAGATATGTTATTTTCATAACTTTTTATTTCAGTTCAACTTAAGTCTAGATACCACAAAGTGTTATGGTTATGATCCAGTTGACGGAATTCCTTCAAAAGGAAAATCAAAATCGGTAAGCATAAATACTCGTCGACGTCGAAGCAGTACTAGCAGTGCAGGTGGTTTTGGTATTGAACCAGCACTACAAGCAACTTTCAATGCGTTTTCAAACATAATCAAACATGACATATTTAAAGATAACACAATGAGCCCAGACATCGATACAGATGAATATAGAAATTCTAGTGGTTAGTAAAATTATAAATATGACTTCTATAGTTATTGAAATAATAACAATAGTGTTACTGTATTTAAATGAAACTTAAATGAAAAAAATATATTGTATCATGAGACATGAACACACAACGGAGTATTTGAAATGTAATTCAGATAAACTGCATAAATTCAATAATATTAGTTTATTGTTGTCTTTTTAATCGAAATTTGGGTAATATTACAAGAAAAACTTGATTACTTCCTTGAAATTTAAAATATACAAACACGATGTACTCTTGTTCAAAAAAATAAATAATATGTTTAATTATTTACAGTTTCATTAACTTCGACAAAAGCACTACCCGGAGTACTCAACTTTCAATTTCCTTTGAGAAATCGCCCATCTTTAAGATCAGCCAATATTCGTAATACCACCAACGAACGATCTAAATCACAAGCAAACATAACAAAGGTAATATTAAAATTTAATATATTTTTTTATTTTTTTTTATAAGAGTACTTAAGTATATAAAACTGTTCTATAAATTCAAAATATCAAATAATAAAAAATAAGACTCAAATCCTTTACTTATATTTGTAATTTAAGAAGTGTATCACTTCAGGTTGACTCTTGTCTTTTTAGATCTTTTCTTAGATACTTATCTTTATCCTTTAGTTACACATTTGTATCCAGTTATCATTTCCTATTTTCAAAGTATTTTTCTTCTATTTATTGAACTACTACATCACCTACTCTATATTCCATAGATTCAACCTCTAGTATAACATTTTTGTTATGAAATTTAATTTAAAGAGTATGTCAATATATAATACTTAACATTGTCTCAGCTTTGTCAATAATATGTAATACACATTATGTTCATATAGATATAAAAAGAGTTTTTCTAGATCTCTTTACTCATTTAACAATAACTATTCAGTGTAATATATTATTAAAACTACTCATCTACACAATACTATATTTCTTCGTCATTATAATTTAAATAAATAATTAAAAAACTATTTATTATATTTAATACTTAAGTACTAAACGCATATATTGTGGTTCATGACATCAAATAAATTATATTCCAAACCTAACTTTTAATTTTATTAAATTATAAAAAAAAACTATGAACGTTTGAAGTTCGAGTTGTAAATAATTTATAACTTGATGAGTAAAAACAATTCAAGTTTTGAAAATTGTATATGAATATTATATTTATCGACATTATAACTATTACATACAATATGTATGTATTCACGTAGTTTATAAAGGTTAATTATTGAAAACAAAATTTGTATTTAATACAAAAATCTAATAAAATATATAAGTTTTAATTATTATAAATCACGTTTTTAATCCTTTTAAAAATGTAAATGAAATTATTTTTATTTTAGGTAAAAGGAGACTCTTACCAACAAACACCAGAACAAGAAATTTTGGCCTTTCAAAAACAATTGCAAAATTTACCTGATTTGGATTCTCCAAATCATGTATTTTCAAGACGCTTACCAGTAGATTCTACATTTGCAACGGCTACTGCAGAATTCGCACCAATTTCAAGACCAAGATCTAGATCTATGCCTCGTGTTGCTTACGAATCAAACCGCTACTTGACATTGCCAGATTCATTTCCATTCACTTGTCGCTTACCAAGAGGTCGTTCAGCTGGAACATTGGGATTTCAGGTAACTCGTATTACACACATAATACATGTCAATAAATAATTTAAAGAAATATATTAAAATATACGATAATATGAATTTGTATCAATTTGAAATGATAATTATACAATTTTAATTCCATAGGTTTTAAAATTAAATAATTATTATTACAAAATTAAAATACAATGGATTTAAATCTTTATTAATATAAACGTGTTTAATGTATTCATAAATAACATATTTCTAAAATTATATTTAATTGTTTAGAAAAAAATCTCCCATTATTGATTTAACTTAGTTAATATTTCAAATGGTGTCTCATTTGACTTGGATAAATTAATACTATTTATTGATATGTTTTATTTTTAATTCATTGTAAATTTTATTATAAGGAAAATCAAATTAAAATGTAATTAATAATCAAACATCACCTTTTACCCTCGTGTTGAAGTTTACAGCTAAAAGTGGTATTTGAACATTCTAAACCAATTATTTTCTATAAGTTGTGATTTTTATCTTAATATCAGCCAAGTACCTAACTACAAATTATTTTTAATTTATTATATAAAAAAAAATCGATTTATTCACTAACCAAATTGAAAATAAAAAATCATAGCCTTTAATAATTATTACTTAAAAAAAAATCAGATTAAATGTTCATAATAAAAAAATATTTCAGTACAATTTTAAGAATCAACATAATTCTCACTTCACACTAAACTTTAAAGTATATCATGACTGTTGAAATAAGTATCTAAAATAGTACATCCTTAACATAAATACGTTTTTAATTATACGTACTATATAATATATTAATTTTTATTTTTATCGTGATCTAGTAATAATTAATAAGACGTCACTGTACTTTTATGTAATTTTTTTTTATTTTTATTATTGACCTTTTTAAGCTCGAAAACTTAGGCCATTAGCTGTGGAAAGGCACAGTAGGTTTTTTGTTAAGGGTTTGTTTGTAAGGTTGGGACATGACGTGTTGTGTATGCGTGTGCCCCGTGGATTCGTCACTAAGAAATCGGGTGGTCACCCATCCGAGAGCTAGTGACGCCGGCCGATGCTTGACCTCGGAACATATTAGTGACTGAGGTCAACCACTGCGTCACCCAGCCAAATGTTACTATATAATAATTAAACTCGTTCGAGCACCTATTGCTCCGAACGTCTGGATGTTGGCTCCCCTGGCACAGCTAAGGCGACGCAACCGGTGCGTCCGTCTTGTTTTTGCATCGTCCGGCCCGTTCGGACGTACCTAGCTACCATTTTGTTTTCGGCGTTTCTTTTCGACAAGCTCCTCGCGTATCTACGCCGCTCTCGTGATCGACATATCGGTGCGATTCATTCGCCTTTGAACTCGGCCGATTACGTACGTGTTGACACGCGTCTTTGGTTTTGCACATTGTAGGTATGTGTGACATTTTGATGCAGCTTTGCACGTGTTTTGACTGATCACGTCGCGCGTACCTTCGGTTTTCGTGACGACTGCTCGTGCGCTGATAACGCTCGTGACCGTGTGTTGTCGGCACACAACCGTCGCACACAGAGCCAGCCATTATACATCTGTCGATTAATCGAGTTCCTATACGTCTGCATTTTTGTAGTTCTAACGTCACGGCTGATTGATTGATTGTCCGTGTTCGTGACGTCGTGACCGTTTGCCACGAGGTCACGGTAGAACTGTTGATGTCCGGGGACTGAGGTGTCGCCACTAGATCAGTTGTTCTTGTGCAGTGTCTGTGGTGCACGTTTCTTTTTATATGTTAATTTTACGTACCTTTGTCATCTCCAGCCTGTTTAACGATAAGCCCCTTTTGTATAATCTGTAAACTATTATATATTCATAACTGTTATTGAATTATTATCATATTCATGTTTAGAATGTTATACTCTCGGACCTCGGTAGAGATATTTATTACCAGATTACAATATTTACTGTTATTTTGAAATGCATAGTCCTAATACCAAATTTACTGCATATTTAGTTATATTCACTTCAGTAACCATTAGATATTTTTGAATTTCAATAAAATAGTAAGAGAATCAACCGTACAATAGGAGTGATCTGACTTGACAAAATTCTTATTAATAAGCTTATATTTACCACATGCGAGTAAATAACTTAATATTTTTTAGTGCATAGACGCCAAATGTTTACATATAATATTTATTTTTATTTATTTACTAACAGACTGAGTACCATGGACCATGTGGCCCAATGGTTATATCCAACCAAGCATCGTCGACGTATAACAGCTATCCGGTAAACAGTAACGACACGGGTAATAATGCTGCGTGCAGTGGCAGCATCGCAGGAGGTGGCAGTGGAACCGGCGCCTTATCTTCGGGATCGGGTAATACGTATAACAGTAGAAGAAGCTCGTACTCTCCCAGTGACAGATCCAGGGGAAGAGATAGCATAGCATTTACACACGGTGGCGAAATACATATTTCAGTTACGCCTTGGCACAGGAGCATATTAATTTTGTTCGAGGTATTATTTAAAATCATTCCTTCAATGTGATATCATTCTACTTACAACTTTAATATGTTTTAATTGTATTTATTACATTCGTTGTAGTCGAGGACACAAAAATTGGCCGGTGTATCCCTCTACCCGCCCGCCATATAATTACCATTATCCATGGGTTCTCAAGCTGTTTCACGCCACCACATTGTTACAGGATATGCATATAGTGATAATAAGTCTTAATACTATGATACCCACTGATAAAAAATGGCATCAGACCAGTTTTCGTGTTCCCGACTATGATATGTTCAATTTAATGATACATTGTTATTTATCAAGGCAGCACCTAGAAACAATTTCAAAATAAAACCTATGAAAAAAATATGATATACAGATACATAATTTTGAATTAATAATAATGAAAAAAATTCTAGTAGTTAATATTATTATTTATCTAAATTATAATAAGATCACAAAGATAAGATTTGCATTTAAATCAATATTAGTATAAATATATTATGATAAACTACATATTTCTTATTACATAAATTATAGGTACTACAGTTTATTATATATATAAACAATAAGTAACACAATATATTCTATTATATCTACTCGGCAACGACCAGTTTTCGTCAGGCGACGGCAAACAACACCAGTTTTTCACCCTCGCTGGGTTAACGATCCGTAAGCCATCCATGTTAGTGAACCACACTCTTATACTAAAGTCGACCGCTGAGTACGTTTCCTAAGTTTAATGGAGTATAGATGATAGAAGTCTAAGAATAATAACATAAAATACTTGAAATGGAGATCATTTAATCAGTAAATCTCAGCATTTAATGATTAGACTTTTTTTAATATTCATTTTTTATTCTTAACATTTCGACAAACACAGTCGTTTCTTTTAAACGACGTGTGATATCTTGTGGCATTGGGAGTAAAGACATGTTTTTATTTATAATATTGGTTTAGTTAAGCAATTTATAATAAAACTTTGCAAAACTGTATAAACTTTGCAATCTTTGGAAATAAAAATCGAGTATATAACTTTCGAAATTTCAAACAAGATATCGATACGATATAAAGCTATGTTTAGGTACCTTCTTTTTACTTTCTTATGGGAAGGTTAGAATAAGATCCTTTTTTATTTCATCCCTACACTGTTAGAGACTAAAATTCTAAGTCTCTAGATCCAGTTATTCGGTCAACATGGACAATAATTCTACATGGCATACTCTAGAGTTCACCTAAAAGTTTAGTCGTTTTTTCACCTTAGACTTGACAGAAGAACGACTTATGTCAAAGAGATGCTTCTGGGTCAACTAGTATACACACAACGACTAAAGAAGCAGGGAAAATCTCTGCATGTGTTCAACCGAGTTGAGTTGAAGTTCAAAGATGAACGTACTGACTGACTAGAATTACTAGGCTGAACTTCTGCAGTCTTGAAGTGAACAACGGAATTTTTAGAACCACGGGCGTAGGTGTTGGAGATCACTAGTGTGTATGCATTTTGCAGCAACGATTTACTCATAAAACGATCATATACATTTAATATATTGAACAATGCGAGTATTTCAACTAAGCTTTATTATATTTGAAAATAATTTACTTTTTAGTTCCAAAAAGAGTGAGCAAAAAATGAAAATAGCAATAATATTGATGAAGACATAAACATCAAAGCACCAGTAACGAAACACGCACGCAAACGTTGAATTATATCAAGATGGCAGCGTTGATATCTGCGTCGTTAGTCGTTATAGTGTAGTAGATGTGTTACGGTTTAGTGACTGCGAAGTCATCAACCAATTGCCAAAAAATGGTAGCAAATTTAACTTATCAAAAAATGTAAACAACAGATTTTTGTTTTTAATTTTAATTTTCATGTTTTTGGGCAAATACTCAATTGTTTGTATACGTATGAATGTATGATATTATGTAACATAATATTTAAATTGTCATATAAAACAAGTGTTGTTGTGTCATCGGAAAATGGAGCGATGAAAATTTTATTTTGGCATGAAATTAATTCAATAATTAATGATCACACATTATATTCCTGTTGTTACACGGCAACTTGATATTGACTGAAAAACATAAAAATATCCATTTGTGATATCATGGAAGAAAATAATATGATAATTTTATTTCTTAATTTAATGAGAAATATAAAATTATATTATCAAACTTTGCGCTGATTATTGTAATATGATAATATTAATTTATGATGGAATTAAATTATTTTATATTAAAAAGTCTATCAAACTAATTTATTTTATTTATTTATTTTTTATAATATGTTAGACTTGGTTGCGAACTTCAAAAACTGAACTAAATGATCAACATGCATTATGTGTGGAAATGAGAGAATTTATGCGTATTGTTAATCATATTGGAGGAGAATATTCACAGTGGTATAATGAGATAGTCACTGAATTCAAAGAACTTGTGAGTGTTTTATATTTATTAATCGTTTTGTTTTTAATTTAATATTATTCATAGTTTTAATTCATATTAAAAGCTTATATCATCAACATTAAGAATACAGTTTAACATTATTATATGAAACATTAAAACATACATAATTTACTATAAACAATAAATATATACATTATACATACTAAAGTTATACGCCATAATAACAATAACATATTTTTATAGTGCATAAGTAATTAATTAACATAACGATGAAGAATTTTAATGATAGTTGTTTTCACTTAAACATATATATAATTTTTATTTCAGTCTATTGAAATTGAATTTAAAGACGGAGATGCAGTTATGGATACAAATAAGGAATATTCAAAGGTAAAATAATAATAATATAAATAGCTAATATATTAAAAGTATATTAGCCAATATACATAATAATTTATTAGTTTGTAAGAATGTACTATTGTAATAAAAAAATGAACAATATTTAAATAATTTGAACATTTAACACTGATTTATTCTGATAAAATATGCATAAATGTATGAAACGTAAATAATATTTTATTTATCTACATCAAATGATAATGCAATTTAAATTATTTTTAATGTTATTTAGCAACAGAATATATCTACTAACTAAACAGACAAATTATTATAAAGAGCTTATAAAACTAAGCTGTTAATGTTATTGTTACAATTAAAGTATTAATGGTATTGTAATAAATTGGTGCCATTAGTTGTTTATTGAGTTGAGCCTATAAGGTAAAGTTACTATAAACGGAGAATATTTTTAAAATTATGCGGGTACCTATCGATATTGTAGTACTGGTTTGTAATTATTCATATACTTTAGGTTTTGAGTTGAGTGATAGATTTTTATTATTTTGACTATCGTCACATTTTGATAACATGATTTAATTTTTAATTTTGAGGGTATTTTTTGGTAGTGATTGGATCTGATTGGTACTTTTGGAGATAAAAAGTGTCACACATTTTGGAGCTAAACATTTTCTTTAATATTTATTATTAATTATAGCGAATGTTGATATTTTGTTTGATTGGATTTAAAAGGAATTTAAAATTGTTTGTTTTACAAAAAAATAATGATTTTAGTTTTTTTATCGTAATACAAAAATATTATTCTTAGACAATTAAAACTTATCAGTTATCACCATTACATAAATTATTATTAAATATTTTCTAAATTTGTTCACACAATGCACAATGACATTTTAAAATATTTAGATAGCGTAAGTTAAGTAAGCTATATATATTATAGCGTATTAGGTATTGACTTAAATTAAAAATATTAAAAGCTTTTGGTAAGCATTTGTTCATCCTTCCGAATTAAAAAAAAAACATTTGATGATATAAATAGAATAAAACAAATATATATTCTACCAATCATTAGTTTTCGTTTATAATAACAGGTTACACTCGAAAGCCAGTTCTTTAGATATTTTAACCTTATAATATTATAATTTATAACATTAAATATATATAAATTACCAAATTGTTATTAATTTAGATGTTATTAACAAGTATTATTAATTATTATGAAACAGACGGGCTCAATACAAATATAGATATTAATCTTAAAACTAAAAAACATAAAAAAATAAACCGCATTCACTAAAATCATGGCAAATTTTATTTTTCATAAGTCCACTTAAAACAATGATAATACAAAAAATATAATAAAATACGAGAAAATATTTTTAACTTTTTTAATTCGATAATATCAATCAAGTAATTTTTATCATTACTTATATTTCATTATTTTGCAAAATACTAAATGTATTTAATTTTTAAAGACATTATTGAATTCTGCTACATTATTCAATTGTAGAATATAAGAAAGAATATTTTCTTTAATACGTTGCATAAGTTATGATTGAAACATTAATCTCACAATAATGAGTATTAATATTGAATGCATGTTTCCACTTGACTATAACCAGACAGACATTACCATATATAGCTGTCATGGATTACTGTTATTATATGTGTACTTATAGATTTCTACTCAAGTTTTACTTAATAATTATAATGTACTTACATTTAAAAATGAAGACACATAAATTAGTCTGAGTATTTGATAATTCTTAAACCTCAGTAAAATATCGTTATAATTTAATATTTCAGAATTTAAATACTAGATACATACAGTTCTTTTAATTTAAGTTTTAATAATTTTAGTTGAGTAATGATTTTAAGCATAATACCGGTACATCTAAGAGTATTTTTGATAGGTCTGTTAAATTAAAATGTTATAATAGTTCGTGCGTGGTTTTGGATGAATTATTAAATCTAGTTTTTATTTTATAGAAATGAAAATTAAAAATTTGAGATACATCTTTTTTACAAAAAAAAAAAAAAAAAAAATAAGAAAATAAAATAATGAAAAATTGGAATTTTTATCAAATGCTTATACTACTATTAACGATAAATTTTTCAAAATATTTTGAATATTTTGATGCTATATTTATAGGCATAAAAAATTTTCATATTCTTAAAGTTTTTTTTTTTGAAATTTCAATTAAAAATTATTTATAGGGTAGAAATCTTTGAAAATTTAATTTAAAGCTCCTCGTAATTTCTTAATTTCTTGATTAAAAAATATCAATAATTTTAAGTTACAATATTTTTTTTATATTTGTTTAAAGTTAGTAATTTTAAAAAGTTTATAACAATTATTAAAACTAGTAAATTATTATTTTGTATGTAAACTATATGTAATATTTTATTTTCACCTTCCTAAAAGAATACTAATTATATGGCACTGCTACCTACCTAAAAGGTTGTAAAAAAAATCAGATCTGATTTATAATAGATATATAATAATATATAGATAAATAAAGATAAATAATAATATATATATATATATAATAGTTAATATTCAAAATTAAGAAAAATATTACTGACTTTTGGTCAAAATGCAGAAATTTATAAATGGTTTAAATCGCCGTCAAACATGAAACATTGAATTAGTTATTGTTGTTTAATTACCTAGACGTACCAAAACAATTTCTTCGGATTATATTTTCAAAAAAAATACAGATTACCATTTGAATTTGTTTTATTGATTCCCGTAATCCCTCTGCCCTAAAATATTGTAAAAAAAAAAAAATACATATACTTTATAGTTTATACTAAGCGATGTACATTTATTTTCTACTTTAAAATATATATTAACAGGTTTTAAATTATTATTGAAACACATCGATTCTTAGTCACGCTGTAGGTTTATAATAATAATAATATTGTGTCGTACGACGCATCATAAATAATTATTTCCGGAACAGTTGCAGAGCGCCGTCGTCGCGGGCACACTGCAATGCAGCAGCGACGAGGCGATCGGGCTGGCCGGTCTGCAGTTCCGCATCGAGAAAATGTCGGAGCGCCGGAACCAGACTCCGGACAGCTTGACCGCGAACAGCCCGGACTCGCTGTTTGACGGCGGCGGACCGTGCACCACTCTGCAGCCGATATCCGAAGACAAGGAGCACCACTGGCCGACGGACGTGCCGGCCGTGGTGACGCCGTCGCCGGTGCTCCAGCCGCAGTTCAACATGTCCAGCGTGGCAACGGTTACTAGCCCGACGGTCACCGACGAACCGTCCATCGGCAAGATCCACGACTTCTTCCTGCGCTCGTGCGAGTACCTGTGCTTCGGCCGCCGCCGCGAGAAAGACGTTCAGCCGGTGCGTGACCCGTTCGGCATCCTGCACAAAGTGCACATGTACGTGCCGCCGGACTACCAGAAGCCCAAGAACACGATCAAGCTCATCAAGGTCAGTAGTGAATTTCAAATACGGTTTATTAGTACTTATTGTCGTTGGCGTTGTCGTTTTTGTTGTTATTTTTATCGCCGCGGTCGATTATTTAAAACCGACGACGGAAAATTTTATTTTTTTTTTCTCATAAATTCATCACCGGCCATTTCCGTTTGTTTCCCTACGCGCACGGACGATAGGTTTTGGTAATTCGTCTAGCCATATAGCACCGCCTCGTTTGGTCGGTAAAACACAGCCGTGATTGGTTTTATACTGTGATATCAATTGATTGTACAGATCATAATATGATATAGCAGTCACCCGGCTGATGTTCTCACATAGATAGGACAGTGTTCATATTTTTGAACCTGTTTTGTTTTAAAGAAAAGATAGAAATAAACATTATTCATTTTTCGATTTATCGGAAAACACAGTCAAGCTGTTATAATATAATGTCTTGTTATAGCCACGTTTATTGATGTATTGATGGTGTTTGCAGGCCATTATTATATTATCTTGAATTACCTATCATTATTGAGAGATTAAATGTGCCTATCGTTTAAATATATTACGAGGTTTTGTGGTGAGTTTTAGAATTTTAACGTTATTATTTAAATTCAACCATGGAATTCATAAATTATTTTAGGTTAAATAAATGTTATGTGGTTTCAAAAACAAAAAAAAGAGAAGAAGAAGAACTCTATATATTTTCTAATAAATAAATTATCTAAAATATGTAAATTATAGTAGTTCAACTTGAGAAAAATTAAAGATCGATAAAATAAAAATAATTACTATTTATAATAATTATTTCTAGATTTTAAAAATTATTAAAAAATTATTGTTTTCTGGCTTATAGAGCTCATCCAGAATACTTATTAGCGCTTCAAAACTTTAATACATATCCTTGTTTTTGATTCACGTAAGACTTTTGACACAACCAAAACTTCAAGATGTTTCATAATTCAAGTTTGTATTCTCGACTTTTCTCTACATTATTTGTATAAAGTTAATTCAATTCCAAAATAAAATAAAGTATTCGTTCAATTAAATGCTACATCTGGTTACTCGAAAACAACGTAGAATATAAAAAAAAATATATAATAAAGGTAGAATTGTATATATTTATATTGTAATGTCGTAACGAATATAACACTCTATTGTTATCATCCACGTGCTTGCGTTTATATTAAATCGAATATTGTATTTTACTTCAAATTTAATTTTTAAAAAAATGTTATACTTCTACAACTGCACTTCAGTGAAACAAACTTGCTAATTTAATTTATAAAAGTAACATGCTGACATATCTCTCTCTCTCTATATATATATATATATTATATTTATATATATATAACCTTTGTGATATTTACAGTGAGGTATTACTAACTCTAAAGTTAATACTTATTATATAATATAGATTAAATACTAATAATTTAATAAATGTAATATTTTCTGATAAAATTAAATCAATTTACCACAATTCTTAAGGAAAAATAAATTACTTAAACAGCCATATCAAATAACATATTATTAGATATACTTAGTGATACCATAGATTAAATATACGAAGTAATAAACTTAAAAAAATAAATAAATATAAATAATAGTATTATATACTATTTAAAACACTAGTATATTTAATCTATGGTTAAGTTTAGATTAGGTTATACATTGATACATCATCGAATTACAATATAACACACCCATTACTGTAACTCACTCGACATTTAATGTACAATAAAGGTCGCTCAATTAATTACCTTTTTTTTTTTAGCAGTATACTAGTATAATATTTTATTTTTTAAACCCCAAATTTTTAGATATTATAATTTTTAAAGTTTTAAATTCTGAGCCAGGTATTAAATATATTTTTTTTACAAACGTATGTTTTTTTTTTATGTACACTTTTTATGTTAAAAAAAAATTTAATTCAACCTAATATATTACTAATAACAATATAAATAATTTTAATAAATAGTAAATTATACGTATTAAATTACGAGTAATTATTTCATAATAATATGTCTTCGTACAAAATTGTTTGTTTAAATCAATGATCAATCATTGAATTCAAATTTGAAATTTCCATCACAGCGACTACCTACACAATATTGATGTGTACTCGAAAATTCTTACCTCACCTACTTTCTTTAATTTATATTATTATAACTTTATAAGTTTTTAATAGTTTTACACATGACACATATTTATAATATTAAATTGTGAAATAGAACGTTTTAAAAGCTTGTATGAATAAATGGTATTTTGGATGAGTAGTTAATTAGTTATAGTAGTCATAAGCATTTATTTATTTATGTATTTATTTATTTATTTATTTTTTTTTTTTTGATAGAGTACGAGTAATAGAATAACATTTTTCGCAGTATCAATGTTTCACATAACTCTGTTTATCTTAACTTTAAATACTTATAAGTTATAAGTATAGTTCTGACTAATTGGTCGGTTCAAATATCCATTTTTATGCATTAAAATACTCTCAAAAATATCAAAAATGTTCTTTTTCAATAATACAGAATTATGTAAAAAAAATATTTAAAATAAGTAAAAATGTCTCAAATTAATTAGTATAGACAATAGAATAGATTATCTGGAATTATGTATGCACTTGCTATGTAGTAAGCACACCAGAAATTAAAATTTTAACCTGACAGAAGAATATTTTTATTTTTTTTTTTTTTTTAAACATTAAATATTTTACTAGTATTTTTATTTATTAAATAACACAAATTTTTAATATTTTAATACCTTTCAAAACTCTTATTACAATTAATACAATTATAAACAATAAGAAGTTATTAAAAAATAATAAAAACAAATTTATACTAGTATAATATATTATTTTTGTTGTTACTTCATTTTTTTAACTTATTGTCATATAATTCTATGAATAATGTACATGTATAAATACAGCATTTGAAATTTTGAAATTTTAAATACAAATATATGTTTAGAAAATAATTTATTACACTATAATAATATTGCAGTATTCCAAATTATATAGTATAACAGTAGTCAGTAATATATTATAATTAAACGCATTATTAAATCGACATTTGCATCGTGACGTTTACCATATTAAATATTATTATTAATACTGTATTCATTATTGATATAAAATTTAATAACTTTTTAAAAAGTCATGTATTATTCCGTGATAAGAATTGGCTATTTCGTTTAAAGCTGGATGTATGCTTGAATCACTGTATTAAAAAAAAAATAAAGCAGATAAAGCTTGTAAATTTTAATTAATATCTATTTTATTTATTGTTGTACATTATACTATTTTAATTTACTCATTTTTATTTTTAAATAAAATAAAACAAATCTCTTAGCGAAAAAAAAATGTTTTAAAAAATAAGTAAAATATTTCACTGAAGTAAAATGAAAACCTATCAATTTCAGGCAATATAAAAACGAGTATTATATGAATATCGAACCGAATTCTTATCGCTTACAAAAAGGTTTTATAGAGTATAATATAATATCAGTTCAATGATCACTATTCATTAATAATGAAATAATTTTTAAATGAAACTTGAAGTTATCCGTTTGTATTTTTAACAAAAAAATATCTACTAAACTAAATATGTACTTTTATTTTATGAAAAATTACTTGTTTAATATTTTTATCGTATTATAACAAATTATATTATTTTCTATAATATTGTTTCATTATTTGTGAAAAATACAAATGTTTATATTTATATTATTTATTTTTTTTTTTTTTACAAAAAACAAACGAAATTAAAGAATTACATTACATTATTTTTTAACTTTATTTATTTATTTGTATATTTATACCAAATTATGATTAGTACCTACTTATGAAATTTTAATTTCAATAACTAGAATTATTTAAAAAGACTATGATACTTAATCAGTTTGTATGCAATTATTTTTATTCAATAAACTTACCTATTCAGTTGATTTTAATTCAATAACAACTCAAACTATACGTATACAACGATATTTATAATAAATTATATGTAAATATATCCAATAATATTTATACAATTAATTGATTTTTTTTAAATAGTTTTAGTTGAAATAAATAGGCCTAATTTTATAAAATAAGAATATCTAGACTTATTTATACATTTTAAGTGGTGAAATAATTATTACCGTGGAAAGTTAATAAATTAATTGATAATTTGTAAAATATAATGTGGAAAACATCTAAAACAGTTATAATTTGTTGTTAAACTAAATATTATAAAATACCTACTATTTACTTATAATATGATATTACACCTTTCAAAAATGTATCAATTTAATAAACAATTTTCTCTATAAATGATATTAATACCTAATCAAAAATAATACACTTCTTTTTCTATGAAAATAATTGAATTAGGTAATTTACAATAGCGTGTTATCTACAACCATATTAAACCTAATTCCTTTTTATTATATAAATAATCTAATTATAATGTTATGATTCGTATGGATTTTCATTTTTATAAAATGCTTTTGATATCTTTTAATATTTTATAGAATAAAATGTATGTCAATGTTTTGATTCAACAAACTAATTAAATCGATTAGAACATAACTATTTTTAACACAAATATTAATGATTATATTACGAATAATAATTATTCAATAATGGTTAGGTAGCCAGCTAATATTTCTTAAAGTATGGATACTTATTAATAATTAACAGTGTAATTATCCTCCAGTAGTTTTTTTTCTCTCTTCTACTCAACATGAGTGTCATTCCGCATTCGGTCGTTAACTAATAAACGGTAGGGAATGGTATAAAGCAGTTTTATCGCCGGCCCATGTGTATGTTAGCGTCCGTGTAAATAAAAATATTATGCAGTATCGTCCGATCGCATGGTGAGCCACGGTCCCATGTTTTTCCAGTTCGTTTGTTTATTCCAATAAATTTAACAACCTCGTAGGTGTTTATTATTATACGTACTTTTTTATAAGATATAGATTGATTATCAAACAAAGTTAATATATTGCAAGTAATTGTCCATATTGTATTTGATTTGGATTTGCTGTTGTTACACTGGAAACAGAGAGAAATATAGTAGATTTGTGATCGGAAATCTTCACGAATTGGTTAGTATGGTTCTTTTTACAATGTTAATTTCCATTACTAATTATAATAGTACAATAATAAATGATACATACATTTTTATAATATACCTATAGTCTATACATATTTCACATATTTAGATGAAACTTAGCTGTGTTCAAAATATGTTAAATTAATATTTATTTTGTAAGCATATTTACTTTTTTCTGAGCATAAAGTTATTTTTTTCCAATAGGTTACTATGCATAATTTCTGTAATAGAATAAATTTCTAAAATATTATTATACAAGAAACTAAAAGAAAAAAAAACAAATTATTTGAATAACCTGAATTTTTTAAATTTATTAGTTGTCTTCAAAAAATTGTGCTTCTTTTGTAATTCTTACATTCATTCATGTGACAATATTTACCATATATTTTACTTTTAATGTTTCTACAAATAATTGTTTATTTCTTAACTATTTATTTATTTTTATGTATCGTTAACTCACTTAGCTTATGAATAAACATCATCTTTAATACAGAATGTAATGTAACAATATATTAACGTTTATGTGAATTATATTATATATTTTATACGTGTGTTGTGTATAATATATATATATATATATATATATATATATATATATATAGGGCAGTCAGTATTGATAAAGCTGCAAACCAGTATAATAGAACCATAAATGGAATAGTGTTATTGGAACGCACGAAAGAAATTTTATAATCGTCCAATGTAGTAAGGTACCTATCACTATTTTTGGTTCATAAAAAAAAAAAATAAATCCCTGAGTCTAGTCTTTTGAAAATACCGTCTGAGTCAAGTACTTTATAAGTAAATACCTAGTACTGTATTATATATAAAAATAAATTACTGTTTTATTTATATTAATATTCTATACATAATAATTACACACACACACACACACACACATATATATATATTAAATATTTAAAATATTTTTTTTGGTATTATAAAACAAAAACATTGTCATTGTACTATATATTTATGCCAATCGTACAACACTTTTTTTTAAAATTATTTTTTGAATACACTTTATTTTCGTTTTAATCGAACATGACTTTAAATAGTAGGTATAAAACAATTTGTAAATAAATATACGTTTTTAAAATATACAATTTATAATTATTATTAAATTTGAATTAATTGATATGTGAAAATATGTTTAGTAAAAAGTAATACATTTACTACACTAATAGTATGTAATTATCAAAGATATTTCACTTTAAACTTAAATAAGATTTTCAAGTTAAATTAAAATAGTTAAGTTTATTTAGTACAATTTAGAGTAACATCAATAAGTAACATCTACTGTATATTAAATGTATAATGCGTAGGTAAATTAAAAAAAAAAACAAATCTAAACTTTGAATAATTATAAAAATATGATGATTTGGTACCTAGTGATATAATGTTTTTCGAAAATTAATATTTTTAAATTTAAAAAAATTTAGTTTTTATAAAATAAAGTATCATAAACTGTGAAAATGTTCAATAACTAATAGTACTCTTGCATCTTATTATCAATTATTATATAATCCTCAACATTTTTAATTATACAGTTACAACTAATTTAAAATATAAATATTAAACAAATAATATATTTATAATTTATTAATGATAACATGTGATTTATTCATTTATTATACTGTAAATATTTTTATTCAGATATTTCAAAGTTTATTTAATTTAAATTTCTAATATCAAGGCTTTTGACCTAGGTTATCGACTGATTCGTTTCTTGCAATTAAAATATAATGTTTACTAATTTGGAAGTTTTCAAAAATAAAAATATTAATTTACCATATTTATCACAAAATTAATATTTCTGAATTTTTTTTAAAAAAATCACCCATTATAATTATAACGTTAAATAAATTATAATACGAGTTACTGATTTTATAGAATAATAATTTTACATAGAATATATTTATATTACGAAGTATGGTTTTTTTGTATTTAACAACAATGTTGTTTGTGGTTATTATCATAATTATTACAAACTACTTAGTTATTATACGACAAAATGTGTAATTAGAATATTTTAAAATTAATATAATACCATATTATGTAATATTTTTCCAATATGATTAAATTTATTCATTTTTTGATTTATATAATAAAAAATGAAAAAAAAAAAAATTCTGAATGGAGTCAAAAACATGTTAGTTATCTTTTATTATTTCACTTTGAGATAAGAATAATTCAAATACTTCATCACAGCTTTAAACTAACTTCGTTTTCATTTCATAATATTATATTTCACTTTTTGGCATTCATTATATTTATGTAGCTTAACAATATTACTTAAATTATAATGAATTGATTGAGATAAAATGAATCGAATAATTTTTTTTTTTTTCATTTGTAATTTATTTATTTTAATTGGCCACCTCTTAAATGATAATTATTAACTTATTATAATTAATAATAACATAGTTAATTAATCGATGTATATATAAAGAAAGGGTAATAAAAAGTGATGTTTTTAAAAGTTTAATAATATTAAAAAGTTTTAGAATAATTGAAAAGTCAACGTCAAGTATAATTACAAATTGGTACCTTTACCAATATATATATATATATATATATATATATGATTACAAATGTTTAAGTAGTTTTGGCACTTGACGTTTTGACAATAAGACAAATTATTATAATATAAGTTAAAGTATTTTTATATTATGGTGAAATTACAAAATATTTTAACAATTAAAAACTGTTATATTGAAATTAAAAAATGAGTATAAGTTTCTTATAAAAAAAAAAAAATTCACTACGCTAACACTGCTCCTTATTACCTCACTTAGAAAAAAAAACTAGCAATGATTCTCAACCGATTGGGTCTGTATCCGTTTAAGCTACTAAAATCAAAAATAATTTTCATTTCTATGCTATGATTTATTCTTTTTATGCCCGTACTATGACTTTTATTTAACTGGATTGTATATTATTTTCGGGATATTATACATTCAAGTTGTATTATGTTTTAATTTTTTTGTAATAACATTGGATTCTATTTGCATATATTTAAAGTATACCAGAAATGAATACAGGTACAGACATATACATACTACATTTATATATATATATAAATATATTTATGTATAATGTATATGTTCCTTTATGTATATTATGTTTATTGTTTACGCATACACAGTATACACGCATATATTATATTATATATATGGGTAATTTTTTTTTTTATTTATAAATGTGTGTATATGTGCGCGTAGTATAAAGACAACAGTAATTAATAATAACAACGATAAACCATTATGTTATCACCTAGAAAATATTACTGAGTAAAGAACGTGAACTAACTAGACTCAAAAGAATGTGATCAATGTGCAAAATCTCCGGTTTTAAAACATTTATTAAAAATTACAGTTTTTTTATTTTAACTTACAATCATTTATTATTGTTTATAGACATTGAAAGATTTTTATACATGTATTAATTTCAATATTAATTAGAGAATTTTGAGTTTATTGTTCAAATTTAAGCATTATGAATCTATTTCAAAATATAAATACTTCATATGTTTGACATATAACTGTTTTTGATAACTTATACGCAGGAATATATAAAGATAGTGTTTTTTGACTGCATTAAGACCTATAATCACTGTTAAAAAAATAAAAATAAAAATGAGCAAATAGATAACCACTTTACTCTACAGTAGATGTTGAGTGTCAGTCTATATTACCAAGTATATTTTATTATATATTAATATCACTACTAAAGTAATTTACTTTATTATTATTATTATTATTATTACAGTATAAATTGCCATTAGCTTAATATTAATCGCAATACATTTAAATTATAATTGTGTATATTAAGATATAATAATAAACATACAAATGTCAAGTTCTCAACAGTATTTTAGAATTACAATACAAATAATTAAAATAATTATTCTTTGTTTAAAGAATTAAAAACAATATTTATTTTTTTTTTTAATTTTAATTTGAAATATTTACAAAAATAATTTTGAAAAAAATATTTTTAGTTTTTTTGATTTCAGTTAAATATACTTATAAGAAGGCATTAATTGAATTGTTAAAATTTCAGTTATCATTAGAAATTTCCTAAGCTATATAAATTAAAATGTTTTACATTTTTAACTAAAAAACAATAATTGAATTCCCATTTTTCTGTATTATTTTTTCCCGATTGATAAGATGTATAAATTATAAGAAATGATTCACATTTTTTCTTCCAAAGTACCAACCAAATTCATTTTTTAACGTGAAATATATTAAAGAGGAAACTTAAGTATTCTTGGTACTCTAAAAGGTACACTAAAATAAAAATATATCATTGTAAAAATAAAACATTCATATCTCTGCTCAAAATCAAAAACAATAATGTACTTACAATACAATTTACGTTTCTTTAATATTATATAAATTTGAAGAACAACAAAATATTTAGCAAAAACTGTGTTCTTTTGTTCTCTAAAAATATTAAAGCGAACATTAATTGTATATCTTGATCACATTTATACGCACAATATTTCCTAAATAACGAACTGTATCAACCTTAGAGAACAAATTATTTTAATAATTAATGTTTTTATAGTATATATTTATTATATTTAAAAATAATTTGTAAGTCATTTATATGCTATTTATGTACCATATGTGTAAGATATTAATAAGATTTCGTTATACTCGTACCATATATATTTAAATATATTTTAGTTTAGTAATGTTCTATAATAGATATGTATAAATTTGTTTCAAAATTCGGATTTGAAACATATTCTTCAAAAAAATTAACTTTTTCAAAAATGACGTACTTATTATTTTATTAATTTCAATAAAAAATATTTTTAGTTTATATATATGCACACTTTTTATTTAATTATTTATTAAAGTAATAAAGGAAAATACTATAACTAGCATTTCACAGTTAATTTGCATAATATTGTTTAGCATAATTTAAGGATTATTTTCTAAATTGACATATATTTAACATAATTATTCAGTCTGGACATAAAATTAATGATGTAGAGTTACAAACAAATAACAATTAGTCTGAATGTTATTTAAAATTTGACTAAATAAATTGTTGAACCTATATAATAGTACATACTCGTACACTTCAATTATGTAATACAATCAATTTAATTATTGATTACTTAATATTTTGATTTTAAAGTAACGCTAATTATTAAAAAAAAAAAACTAGTTAGTTTAATAAAAATAACAGTAATCTAATTATATTATGAATTATTTTATTATATTTTATATTATATAGAATATAAGTATCACAAATACTTTAAAATTTATTTGAGTAAAAAAAATTAAACTTTTTTACATTTTTTTTTTTTTTTTTAATTAGAATGAAACATAACACTTTAAGCTTTGTTATAGACACTTAAAAAACTTTGGTTTGAAATATCTATACTACTAAATAATTAGAAGTACAATTATAGGAACATAACCTGTAAATTGTTTTAGGAAAATATAAATCAATGCATTACAAATTATTAACCATTAAAATCTGTATTGCTTTGTTTCTAATCTCATTTATATATAAAAAGGAAAGTAGGTATAAACGCTCTGTTGTAGTAAATTATTTATTGAGTGTACTTCTCCATTGAAGCAAAAGTCACTATAATGTATGTATTAATATAAAAAACAATTCTGAACTATAACGATCAGTATATTTCACAATATACTTGTATAATCGTTATTAAAGTAATTTATTTTATTATTAATAAAACAATAGATTAAGCTAATTGTTGCTAAAATTATTGCATTTTAAAATTTCATTGCATGCAAAAGCATAATTGTTTGCGTACGTTAAACGTTTTAATTATCCATACATAACATTTTTAAACAACTAAAAAATGTCTATAAAAAAAATGTTATGTGCTTTTTTTAAATTTTTTCAACCTACCAAAAGGTTTTTATCAAAATGTAAAAAAAATATAAATTGAAAATGTCTATTAATAGATCAATAAGAGTCAACATATTTTGAAAATAATTATTTGTGGAGAAATGATAACTAAAAAATTGGTAGTTTAAGTATCTACAATTATATGTTTTTGGATTAAATAAAAAAGCAAAAAAACTAAATCAATTAAGATATAATAACATTTTTTTTTTGTAGACATTTTAAATTTAAAAAAATAAATGTTTAAATAAAAGATTTTACTTATTTTTTTTTTTTTTAGTTATTTAAAATTGTTATGTATGGATAATTAAAACTTTTAACGCACGCAAACAATTATGCTTTTGCATGCAATGAAATTTTAAAATGCAATAATTTTAGCAACAATTAGCTTAATCTATCGTTTTATTAATAATAAAATAAATTACTTTAATAACGATTATACAAGTATATTGTAAAATATACTGATTGTTATTGTTCAGAATTGTTTTTTATATTAATACATACATTATAGTTCAATGGAGAAGTACACTCAATAAATAATTTACTACAACAGAGCGTTTATACCTACTTTCCTTTTTATATATAAATGAGATTAGAAACAAAAATCATTAAGATAAATCACTACAGATTTTAATGGCAAATAATTTGTTAAGTCAAAAACTAATTTTGCATAAAATTCCTGTTTTTTTAATTATTTGTTTATTTACTTTGTTTTTCCCAATTATTTGAAAATGTTTAATAATTTTATCCTTTTTATCTCCTTATTGTTCTATCTAAATTCTATTTTCTATTAAAAAATATAATCAAGTCATTTTTTCTGCTTAAAAAGGTGACGAAAGGTAGACAAAAACACACATAATTGTAAAATACATACATTCAATACTCTATTTAAAATCTAAACGGTAAATAAATAAAACCTTATCTTCTCATTTCATTCACATCCATGCAAGTTCCTAGATATTTTATAATTATTACTGCTTTGGATTCTAAGTTAAGTATTAAATGTATTAGTTTCATTTATTATATATGTCTTACGTTAGTTTTAAATGTAAGTCTTCAAGGATGGTTTATGATGGTGAATTCTAACTAGATCTTGGGAGATCTGAGGTTTTTTCTCTTTACCACTTTTTTTTGGCAATAAGAAAAATCTAATACGAAAACTAGAAATATTTACCCATCAATTATTGATAAAATTGATTTGTTATTTTATTGTCATTTAAATAAATTAACTATAGACACATGATATTCTCATATTAGAATAAATATAAAATCTAGTATTTTTTCCAAAATATTTCATATGTTTTTAAATTAATTATAGACATTATAAATGTTTATCTTTTAACTGTTCTCCCATAAATATTGATAATAATTTTTTTTTTTTTTTTTTTATTTAGAAATACGCCTCAACTGCCAGGGTTATTGGCGTTTAAAATATACATGTTACAGTTTAATTATAATTTACTTAATGATACTAGAGCATAAAGAAGAAAACAAAAAAAAGTATATAAGATAATTAATATGATACAAATAAATATATAATATATGGATTGTATGTGGTATGTTAGGATTTGTGTTATATTTTTTGCAGAAGGTTTGTTTCTTTGAGAAGTTCTAGGAGTGAAGCTGTTCTTTCCGTGTTTGGTGCTAGTATTTCACAAAGGTTGTTGGGGAGCATGAGTTTGTCTCTAGCATCTTTTGTGAGGAGGCATTCTGTTAGAAGGTGTTTGACAGTAGTCACGGTGTTGCATGAGGTGCATATAGGTTGTTCCTTTTTGCTCATTAGATGTTCATGAGTGTAAAGTGTATGGCCAATTCGTAATCTGTTGAGTACGATTTGATGTCTGCGCGGGAGTGATGTGTCGGGCAACCAAGGGAGGGTGGATGATTTTATTTCTCTTAGCTGATAATAATTTTTATTCTCAATCAAAACACTAAAAAATCTATTTTAAATTTTATTGTAAAATTTGATAATATCAAAATACAGAGGTACATTTTTTCTGAAGCCCATGTTCAAATGTTAATAATTTTTGTCAAAACTACAACAATTTGACAACTATTTTGTAGATCATATTTTTAATGTCTTTAATTTTTACACCTAAGAATTGCAAATTTGATACGAGGTTTTCTAAACGTTTTATTACAAGCATATTTAAAAATATAGAAAATTTATAATCAAAAGTTTTTCTAATAAATATTTTCAGTTTAAATGTTGTGAAAATTTCATATTAAATTAAAAAATGACTATAATAATCATATTTATTGTCAATTTTAATTATTTTATTTTAACAAAGAAAATGTAAATAGTAGAAATTAAAAAATGTTTGGTATTATTTATATTATGATTATCTATACACTATATACATTTTAAAATATTTAGACTAATTTTAATTATGCTACTTATATCACAAACCTCTTGACGCGATTTTCAATTCCAGAACTAAAATACTTCGTTAAAATATTCTAATTCCTCTTACAGCTTAAACAAAAATTAAGTTAAAGATAAAAGTAGGAGATAACCTTTTTATTATGGTCAACATCAGTATTTAGCTGTTCAAATTATTTTTTCTTCAGTATCAATAGGTATTCTATATAATTATTAATTTGTATACAAATCTAAAATAAAGGTATAAATTATATTAAGTTTTTCTGTTTAAATTTTAAGATTTAGTTAGAAATAAACAACTTATCAAAGCACTCTTTATGTTTGTAAAAATGACTATAAAAGGAATAAAAAACAAAGTAATTGTTGTGCGACTAGAAATTTTTCTTTTAAAATATATTGGTTCCGATTTTTGTTCCGGTTCTTAATAATCTAAGTCCCTTCTTTACGCCATTTTACAGTAAAATTGATATTAGCTTTATGAATTAATAAAATAATATATAAATATGGTATAATATATTATAATAAAACAATAGCTTTTAAATACTCTATGTGATTTTTTTGGAAAATTAGTTCAACCTATCTTACGTATTATTAGTAATAGCTAATACCTATTAATAAATTGTAAAATATCATTTGAAAATGACGCTGATGAATCTATGTTATTTTCATAAAATTTTATGCTCAATGATATTTTACTATTGTTTTAAAATTTAACATAATATCCAAAATATAATAATATATAATTTATATTACAAAATAAAATAATAAAATATAATGATTAATGAATAATAAATAATGGTATTCGTATAAACTTAACCAAATCAATTTTTAATATTTTTCCATAAAACTAGATTAGAAATCATTTATAAAATATGTGGGTCACTTTAGAGTCAGTTATATTAATTTTTTTTTTTTGTTACTTATAGGTACATTTTTGTTTTTTTTAAAAGTATAATTTTATGATTTCTACTTAGGCCTATTCAGTAAATAATTTAAAATTTATAATGATTACCTACAGTTATAAAATGTTATCCAATGAGTCTATCTTATTAGTTCTAATTTGATCAATGCTAAAAACTAATAGCTACTCCTATCTGATCATTATTATTCGAATGTTTATTATATTATACATAGATAAATTCGTAAAAAGCAATAGTCATTTTTGTATTCTATATTATAATGTACGAATAAAAATGATACAAATAGTAATCTATTAAACAAAATAATCGTTCATCATATTATTAATTAATTTGCATCTCATTAATGATACTAGAAAAAACGAATAGCTCAGTATTTTTAATACAATATTTATCTGATACAATTATGTCGCAATAACTTTTATAATAACATAAGTTATTAATTTAAAAAATAATATTTTATCAATATTATAACAAGTTCACTTTTCTTAGGTCCAAAATTAATTATAAATTCAATAGATAAAGATGAATTAAAAATAAAAGAAATATTTAAACAACTTTTGGTAGTAATTAATTATGATAAAAATATTCTTTAAAAAGTATATTATTATAAAACGCAAAACTATAACTCATAAAATCACTATTAAAAATTAAATTTTTAAAAAGATAAAATTTACTTAAATACTTACAATATTTCCCAATGTATCTACCTCATACCTTATAACAATAATAATAATAATAAATTTTACTGGAAAATATTAGAATAATCATGTTCTGTAATTTGCTTATTTAATGGTACTCAAAAATTAGAAAAAAAAATAGTACTTAAGTCAAGATTATAAATAAATGATTTTCAAAATGATTACAATAATATTCATTTAATATTTTTAGTTCTAACACTACCTACTTTAAAATTCTGAATATTTTATAAACGTTTAAAAAATATACTAGCTTAAAGTACTTTGTTAAAATACAATTCATTTTGTATCATGCACAATCCAATAATTTTAAACATTTTAATTCTAAATAATATTACTATAAAATAATGTATAGGTTACTTCTTTAAGGGTCACATTATTTTAAAATATATTCAAGAGTAGTAGCTATGAATAAAAATTCACAAGATCGATTGTCGGGTATTTATGAGGTGTTCTTTTACAAAAAGTAATATTGTTAAACATAAGACGCATTTGTAAAATTTCCAATAAAGAGCTGACATACTCCGTTTGTAGAGGGTACTTCACCATCGGATATGTTGTACTTGAAATGTTGTGTAAAAGTTAAAGACATATTCTTTACAGAGCTGGTTTGTGATATGCTTTTAGGAGGCATACGAAATGCATGCTTTTGCAAAAATTGTATTTTACAAATTAATAAATGTTTTATTTTTTATTTTCATTGGCATATAATATTTAGTCGGATTTTATTTGTATAGATATTTATAGATAACGCTTGACTGATTAATATTTTTATCAGTTTAATGAGGTACTATTCTAGAATTATTACTTATCAAAATCATATCATTAGTTGTATTGACTGAATAAATTATTATTTTAAATTAAAATATTATTGATATGATGTGTATGAAGGATTTATATTCATACAGGTGTTAAATTATTAAAAAAAAGGACTGCTAGCACTAAATTTTCAATTTGATTGATAAAAGTTTGGATAACTATTAAATTTTACATTGAATCTATAAAATATATTAAAAAAATATATTTTTATAAAGCCTTAAACTAATATTGAAATAAATAAGAGATTAATAAAATAGAACATAATATCATTTTTTTTTTTTTTATGTTATTGGAGATCTTTGTTGACCAGGCCTTAATACTGCATTTATTTACCAACATTTTCTTAAAATAGTAATATTATAAACAAGCTATTTATAAAAAATAAGAAATAAGTATAACTTGGTATAACAAAATTATACCATATATTCCTACAATTTATCGTGGTGATGTTATTAAAATGTATAAATATTTTTTTTTTTTGCATTATCTTATTAGCATATAGAGAAATTTTTAAACAATTATACATACAGAGTAATATCGTATCTATCGTATCTAAGCTTAATAAACTGTTTTTTAATATTTCTATCCTCCCCCTAAAAAAAAACGTACGTGATATTATTTGTGATGATCGATATTTTTCCATACAATTTTTAAATTTATAAATAATTTTTATTATAGCTGTTTATATTTTTCAATAATTCTTAAAGTATGGAAAAAACACGTTTGACCCCAGTAAAAAACAACAACATCCATATAGAATAAATGGCTTAATTTAATTTTTACCACATTTTAACGCCAATCAATGCCCATATACTATTATCTATAATAATAATTGGAATAGTAATACAGCATAATGTTAAAATATCCATAAAATTTATTCTAAGGTCTAATGGTATGTAATTTTTTAGACCAAATAATAATCAAATACAGTTCTAAAGAAAATTTTATAAATCTAATAAAAATTATTCTAATAAATCAAAAAAATATATGTGTGTATGTGTATGCATTAAAATGTCAAGAAAAATGCAATATTGGTTTATTAAAAATATAATAAACGACTTGAATGTAATCACAAAGACAATTTTAGAATTCTTAACTATTACTACATAAATTATTTCTAACGGTAGTCACCACTAACGATTCACTACTTTTGTTTGAAATTATTTTTTTAGAATTTTATAAAAGATAATAAATTCCTTTTACATTTTATGTGACAATCAATGGAGCTTTAGTAATCATTAATCCCTATCTTTCTGAACGGTGAACACAACAATTAAAGCATAATATGCTGTACATTGTTTGTACGAACAAGCACATTAAAATGCTTAAGTTTTTTTTTTAAAACATTATGTTTTGTCCAGTTATTAACATTCGAACTTTTTCATATAGTTCATTGAAAACAATCTTTTTTTATGTTAAAAACCTTTGTCTACTCACATGACTGATCAAAATATAAATAATAACCATTAAAATGCAATAGAAATTTAGTTTTGGTTTTATAACAATTACTACGGGTGATTAAATGACAAGTTTCATAGTTGTGGAAAAATAATTTTCACTTGTTTAATTTTAATATGTAAAAAAATAACTAAAGTACTAAGCCATATAATTTTTTTTTAATGTCTTATCAACAATATTTTTTTGTTATTATTATTATTTATGCACTTCAATAAACAGTCAAAGAATATATTTATTCCGTTTATTTGAATCACAAACGGTTGATTGGATTTTTACGCAAGTTTAACGCCAAACAGTTGTGGTTGGTTCAACTGAATAATTGTTCGTATGGTAATTTTTCTATGTATTAGATGGTATAAAAGCAAATCGTCATGTGACAAACTGTTCAGTTAGGTTTCAGATTTCATACATAAACGTACAGAACTATTTTCCCGTTAGTATTTATCTTTATTATATATATTATTTAAATGTAAAGTATGATAACATTTCAAAATTTCAAACAGCAAATACAACAGCCGAAAAATTAACTGAATTTGGTAACTATAACATATTAAAATAAAAACTTATTTATTAGATTATATATTGCAATTAATTAGTTGGTATGTTTTAATTTATCGTCACTTTTCTTAAACATTAGTACTTAATCAAAAATATCTAATTGAACTAATTCTTTGTATTTGTTTTTATTCTGTTAAATTTTTAGATAAAAGTAATAATAATAAACTAAATCTTCATTAGAGTTAAAATATGTAACTACACATTTATGATATCACTATAATAATATAATTTCCTATAATCCTATAAAAGATAAGATATACAGCTAATATTTATTTATTTTTTAATTTTATGCTTATCCCTATTTATTTAATTAATTTAATTTTTCTCTAAAACTGTATATATACGTTTTGGCATATATTTTTTTTTAATTAGCAATATTTATATTTTAAAGTTGTATAATTTATACACTACGTATAGAGTTATATTATATTTTGTTGGTTGTTAGTTTTTAGGTATGCGGTAATTAAAGATTTTCAGAATTTAATCCCAGTAAAATATCTCGGCAAATACCTGTCACGTTACTATAGTATTTATTATTTTTTTTTCCATAAATCAAATGTTCCAATAAACTTGTATTTTCTAGATATGTATTACTAACAATAGTTATTATGGTTTCAACTATTATTGACCAGTTTTGATAATGTTTTCTCGTACATGTAAAATCCATTTAGTTTATCTTGTGGCGCGTTATGGAAATAAATTGGTAACGACATGACGTGAAATGTATCACAGTACAATATAGTATAATATACTTTATAATACAATAACAAAAACAACGTAACGTCTGTCGAATTGTTCTTGATCATTTTATGTTTGAACTTAGATATTTTAAAAATGACGTTTTTTTTGTTTTTTTTTTTTTTTTTGTTAACAGGAATTGAAAAAGATTGTTGCTCATACACTTTTAAATGATTCAGAATTGCAGCTAAAACGTATTTATGTAGAGAGATGTAAACGTTTACCGGCGTTTGGTTGTAACTTTTACTTCGTCAAAGAAGTTCAACGTGGTAGAACAAAAACAAAGGTAATATACTCGTATATGTTTATATTTATATTGATACATAATTTTTTGATTTGGTAACTATAAAAAAATATAAATATTTAAAAACCAATAAATATAATTATATTGATCTCCTATATCTATTATTCCCATTCAAATATTTGTACTTATATCATATATTTATTTTAACTTTTAAAGTTTAACATTTTATTCTTGGTCGCCTATTTTACTTAAAAAATCTATTTATTTCTAACAATTATGTGACTTTTAGTTTTTTGTAATTAAAAGCTTTTTAACATATTTAATTCTTTAATATATATATTTATATATATTGTGTTAATTAAATTCAATTAATATAATAATCAGAAAAAAATATTTAACAAAATATTCTTTTTAAATAAATTAACTATTAATTATGATTGAGATTATTTCAAACGCATATATTTTTTTTTTTTTATACATAAAACATAGATGTTAAGAATATTTTAAATACAATTATTTATCTTTTCGATTTTTTCATTAAACGCTTATAAATATATAACTATAAGTTATAATATCTTGAATTTAAGTTGTGAATATAATCATATTTAAGGTACACAAATATTATTGTTATGTAAAATGTATACATTTTTGTATTTATGCTTACATAAAAAGTTATCACTTATAATTATTGCTGTTTTAATTGATTATGAATACTTTGTTGTAATTTTAGTGAATTATAATTTAATTTAATTTAAACATCAGTTATATTGGTAATAATTTGTTATTAGTTAAAATAAAACATAAATAAACTAACCATATAAGAAAATAAAAGCCAATTTGGATAAAATTAACGACATCGCTATCTAAGATTTTGTAGATAAATTATGTGACATTAAAGGTACAGAAATCGTTAAGAAATAAAGCGGAAACAAGGCTAATATATTACATAAACCTTGTTGATAAAACCACTATCATCGTCGAATGTTTCGCTGACTGTCATGATTGTTCTCAATTTTAGTTCACTCTTGTCGTTTAATAAACTGGTTGACACATAATATTTTATAGTGAATGGTTAGAGCAAAGAGGTTGACTTAAGAAAAATTACTGTCACATAATTAATGAACCATTTTCAATATAAGCTTATCGTTTTTCGTTATGATATTCTGAAACTTTAATATGATTATTTTCGTAAATAATGAAAATAATTTAAAAAATAAAATAACAACGATTTTGTTTTGTTAATTTATTTTTAGGTTAATAAAATAACTATGTTATTATAATTTAGTTAGATTTGTTTTTAGACCTCTAAAAAGTTAATTATTACTCTTATTTTGTATTAACAAGTTGTTTAATACCTAAGTTTATTTTAAATTCAATAGAGTAATATCATTATAATGTTATTTTTGTTTAATTGAAACATTTTTGCGATGGTAAGGTTATTAATAAAATTAGTGCATTAAAAATTAATAACTAATTAATCTTTTTAGTATGTTTGTATTATTTGTATCCTATAAATGAATCATAAAACGTATAATAGTAATTACAGATATATCTATATATCTAATAATATTTAAAATTATATTTTTTTTTACAACTATACAGTCAATCAATTTGTTATGATTTGTGGATTAAATCTTCATTGTACAGTTATAAAACGATCTATTCAGTATAACTAATATTATAATTATTTACCTAATTATAAACAATATTATGTTTATTTAAATATATATATATATATATATATATATATATATATATTGTACAGGCTGCACGTTTGCTTGGGCTGAGTTTGGACAAGATTATTTTGCTCGACAATAAAACAAAAATTTTATCAAAGTGTCAAAATACACAAGATTTACTCCAGGTAATTGAAATTAGTTTTTTTTTTTTTTTTTTTAAGATTTCTGTAGTTCCAATAATTTGCCTTACTTTATATTATATTGGATTATTTTAATATAGGTATATTTGTATATATTCTTGATGAAATCTTGAAATGTATTTTAAAATGTAATAATTGGGGTCTTACTCCGACATAAAACAAAATGAACAAGTAATAAAATTGAACCAAGCCCTTATCTCGTACTTTTGCATAAAAAAGTTTTAAATTTAGCCAAAATTAGTATTAACACTATAAAATACAATGATTAATTGCATCACCAGTGTTTTACAAAATTAATTTAAACTCATAGATTTTCTATTGTTCAACAAGCTATTTGAATTGCACAATGTTTTATTGTTCCATGTACGCTTGGACTTTACCGAATCTTCAATTAATATTGAACGAATAAAACCCTGTCAATTTTTTTCAATCGCAAAAATGCAAAAATAATTAAAAACATGACCGAATATACCATTTAAATTTATTCAATTACTACATCATAAGCTTATTTCAATATTTTTTTGCGAAATATGTGCATATTTTGTTAACGGTTTGTTATTTAATATTATATTTAATTATTCATTAAATAATGTAAAATTGAATAATCAATTCTGTCTTTAATTACTCATGCAGTTAATATAATATTACTATAGGAACATAAATTATATAAATCCTTTTCAACATAACGTCATAAACTTTATATTATAATGTAATATGACTATCTACTTCAGACAATGCATAATTTATTAATAAATTAAATAAACGCATTTTGAAAGAGATTATTGAATCCAGAACATCATCTATTTATTGTAATTATGAGTTTCACTAATATTTTTTTTATATGTTATAAAATAATAGTTTTTTTTTTCAAATTTACAAATCAAATGATCATTTGATTTGTTTGATTTGCGAAATACTATAGTACTATAAATACCTAGTATTTTTTTATTTTTTTATAATAGTGATAAGTTTAAAAATTATTATCACTAATATTTGAATAATAATTCAATTTTATGTTCCAAAAATAATATAGTGGCAAACAGTATTCCGAAGAAATCGAAACAAAGTGTTACTTGAATTTCGCAACTCCAAGTGGACATTGGCCACACCAACTGAAAGATCATTACGTGACATAGGTTTTGTTTTATTAAAAATTCTACAGGAGATCGACTGCAATTTCTTAGAGCTGCATTCTGTAATTGCACCAAATCAACCTACTAAACCTTTAGGTTAGTAATAAATTCCTAACTATATTTAAATTAATTCAATGTTTTATCAACTATTGATTTGAATTTAAAATGTTTAATTTAATACCTGAGTATTTAATATTTTTTTTTTTTCTATAATAGTATATTATTATATAATGACATAAAACAATAATAAAATTTAATTTATAGAAACTATTTGTGTTAAACAATGACTTTATGTATTATGAGAAAATTCATTACGATTTTCTTAATTTGTGAATATTATCATTTATACATACACAGTATTATATCAATACATTTTTAACGTAACAGAGTTATTTAAAACTGTATAGAATATAAGTAAATCATATCTTTTTATGTAATAATGTAGAATTCAGAGAGATAAACCTGGACGACACTTTTGCATCAGAATTAGACTCGCTGCGGCGAATATTACATTTCCCCGAAGAAGTGGCAATACTTTTAAGTGATAGAGAAAACGATTTGTTTTACGACGTTCCACCACTTGATTTTTTGCGGCAAGTCACTTTAGATCAAGATGGAGCAAACGCATGTAACACTTCTGTCAAAAAGCTCATAGAAAGGTTTAATGCAGTACGTACTATTAATGTTTATTTGTTTTTACTTTTAATGTTTTATAAATCATACAGCATTTATTATTCAACTCAGATAAAATAAATAAAATAAAAATTATATTTCAAAAATGTAATTTTAGATATTTTTCTGACGCTTGTATGTTCTTATACGTTTAGGTGAGTTCATGGACAACGCATCTTATAATCACTCGACCTACACACGAAGATCAAAAAGCTATATTATCGTGTCTTTTAAGAGTGGCCAAAGAATGCTGGAACATTGGGAATTTCAATGGAGCTATGGAAATTATAGCTGGACTCAAGTAAAAAATTATAAAAATATTAATTTAAGGCTATAATAGGCCCTATTAAATAGGGTATTATTTTAATATTTTATATTATTAAGTGCTAAAACGCTAGTATAGTTGAAATAAAAAGTAAATTTTTTTTTAGTTATTATACAATTAAAAAATATTGCAAGTATAAATTATTTAAGTTTTTGAACTAAATGAATGAGTTTAAAATACTAAAATCAAAAGTTGTTTACAAAGCAAACGCAACTAAAAATTAATTAATTTATAGTCATAAACAATACAATTTATTTTTATAATTTAAATTATAAAAAGTATTTTGATGTATTTTATTAAAATATATAATTTAAAATTTTTTACTTAAACATACTTTTATTCGACACCAGGGGGTAGGTATTAAATTATCATATTACGAAAATTACGGTTTATAATTTTTTTAATGAGATTTTCTTTGCAGAGAGTAGACATTTTAGACAATTATAGCGTGCTTATTATTTTCGTGTGACATAATTTGATTAGGAACTAGTTTTGTATTGTAGTTACTAATTATTATTCAAAAACTTCATATGAATGTTTAATTTTTTTCAAAATACTGTAGAGCAAGCTGTGTAGATAATTATTGTACAGACTAACGAACTATAACCATTACTGAATTGATTTTCAAAACCAGAAAGCGAAATTAAGTTGAAAAGATTGACAGCACGGAGGTTACTGAATTCAATCAGATGCTGGGGTTATTGATCACGAAACAATGACGTGTCAGTAAAGCAGTTGTTTCAACCGGTCTTCAGCGATTATAACTACAATGTTTGTAGGCCGGCCGAAACTACTAGCTTCGCTGATCACAAATTCAACAATATTAATGAGCATTTTTGCACCATACTTTCTGCTTAGTGAAATTGATTTTCAAATTAAAATTCTCGAGCACTTAAATTATATTAAAATCAGTTGAAAACATTCAATTTATTGTTCTTGTACAAAAAATATAATTGAAAAAAGTTATATTCTGCTCAAATTTAACTATTATAATTCTTTGTCATTTTTTTTTTTTTTTTATAACTTTACCAAATCAAGTTTCTAAATCAAAACACTACTGTACAACGCTTATTGGACAATGGAATAAAATTATAACAAAATAAACAAAAATTTATGATTTCTTTATTTTTTTAATCCATTTCAAATTTCAACACAGAATAAATCATAGAAAGTCAGACAACCTAAATCTTATACCAATGTATTAGTATTCGAATCTTTGTATACAGTGAAATTTCGATTACTTGAATTGGCCTAGACCTGAAAAAATCTATTTTGCTAAAATATTCTCACTAGGTACTTTCTTCCTTCAAAAACATCTTTTTTTTTTACCTAAATATTATGATTATTAGAACGATTGGTAACCAAGATTTCACTGTAATTTAATTGTTATAATTAT
This sequence comes from Melanaphis sacchari, assembly GCF_002803265.2. NCBI lineage: Eukaryota > Metazoa > Arthropoda > Insecta > Hemiptera > Aphididae > Melanaphis > Melanaphis sacchari. The sequence continues at coordinate 1,556,260 of NW_020271213.1, read as the reverse complement.
GTTTTTTTACATTAATTATTATTAATTTGAAATATTTATGCTTAGTATGTGATATTATAAATTAATAAACTTTATTATTAAACTATACATTTTTTTTTTTTTTTTTGCAAGTTATTGTAAAAAAAAATCCTTTAAGTAACAATTTTGGTTTTAACTAGATACAAATTAAAACAATAAGAACATTTCAGGCTTATAAAAATTAAAAGATTGGATATCATCATTATTATTGATAAGATTAATTATTATTTTTACTATGAATATTTTTTTAATTATAAAATTAAATAATTTAGATAGGTACAGTTTTATTTGTATTGAACAGAAAACAATTATTACAGCTAGGTATACAATATACAATATATATGTATAAATACATTTCGATAAAATATTAAAATAACATTTATTTAGAGAACATTAGATACAATATAGATAATAAATATTTTATCAACAGTAATCTATTAAAACTTATATTTATAACTTAATTTTTATTAATTTTATAGAAAAAAATGTAAAACAATTCAGTTTTGAATTTTTGTGATTTTTAGACTTTCTAAATATTTTATATAGTAATCTAAATAATCAATTTATAATTATTGTACAAAATATAATTTTAAAATCATTTTTGGATACATAAAAAAACTATTGAAGTAGCTTATAAATGTGTTTCCGTGTTTAGTTTAAAAATGAGAATAGGGAAATACAATTAATATATATTATATTTCGTTGTTAAGAATAATTTCTCATGCTAAGAAATTATTAGAAAAATGTAACAAAATAATACAACGCAATATAAAAATTATTAAATTATATTTCGTTAATGTACTAGTTCTCATAATATGTATAGCTAACATTTAATCAATAAAAATGATTTTTATGTACTCGAATATTTTCATAATAATTGTTCTAAAATCGTAAACAATTTTAAAAATTTATAAAATCATTATTTTTTTTAAATATGTTCACCGCAATTTATTATTTTTATAACATATTATTCAACTTAAAGCCACAGTTGAAATATGAAAATTTATACTTAAATATTTTACGAAATAAAAAATAAAAATAATACTTAGTATTAGCTTTTAAAATTAACGATAAATAAATTTTAAGTTAATAAGCTAAAAATATATTTTTTTTTCTGATAAAAGTTCTATTAAAATTCTTGTCTATACACTTATATTTATTAAGATAGGATTTTTTTTTTTAAGATTGTACACTTTTTGAACTTAGTGAAACTTACTTATATAAATATTGTTATGCAGTTATAACGATGTAAATATATTAGCTGTGTAAGGAAAATAATTAACTTAAAAAATGTATTCTAAAAATTTATATTATACTAGCGTTTATAGGCCTCAGTAAATATCCAAGTTTCAATAATATATTACGCAGCTTTGTGTTTAATAGTTTTATATCTATCATTTGGTTTTTTGTGTAGTATAATAATTCCAATAAATTTGAACTTATTCAAAACATCTCTGGAATAAGATGCCATAATATTATCTTACTAAAAGATAAGAATTCTAATTTTTTTTATATCGGTGTACATTTGTAAATCAGTTTTTGAGGCTGTGTAACAAAATATATTAATACATGAGATGTTTTAAATACGTTCATACTTTTTAGCACATTTCATTGTTTATGAGTTATTTAAATAATTTTTTAAGCGCAATGCATTAAATATGTTTTGTGATACGTGTTATAGATCAGAAAAAATAAGGCCTTTCATGCAAACAGTACTGGAAAAAGAAAAGGTTCCGTTATTCTATTATCTGACCGACACTTTGTTGTCAACATCACAATACAACAGCTTTCTACAGAAAGCCTTAGCTATGCCTGACTGTCCAGTTGTACCATTTTTTGGATCTTTTATGCGTGAAATAAGGAAAATAATGAAAGAGACGCCCAGTGCTATCGTGCTATCTGATCAAGACGGCAAGGTTTTAAGCGAGGTATTTATCTAAATCATATCAGCTTAATCATCAATTAAATATTACAAAAATGAGTTGTGAACCGTATAGTCGTCTATGTTGTTATTATTGTGAGCTTGACTCAAATCATTTGAATCGGTGTTTATATTTTTGTACTTAAATTATATATACAAAGCACTTACACTACCTACATAATAATATCATTGGTATGCCGTTTATCGTAGAATAACGCATTTTAGAGTATGACAAAGGCAATAATATTTTGTCGTTATACAATAATAATAATAATAATAATGGTCCTGTTTGCATAGCAATGGCTTGATCTCTTCAATTGATTTCAATAAACAGTCCATTATGAAACCGACAGTCTAAATACAACTTTGTAGGGTCAATATGTTTACAAAATTAAAGACGCGACAGTTAGTAATATTCTATAAATTATTGCTGTTTAATATTTATATTGTTGGTAAGTGATAACAAACAATATTGCTGTTAAATAAATATTATTTAGAAGATGACTAAACAATATTTAGGTAGATTATTATTAAAGGTTAAACACTTACAGCTACCTGTAATAAATATAGATGATAAACGATTATCAACTTATCAAATTAACATTATTAAACTCCATTTGAATAGTGCATCCTTATTCAAAATGAAAAATATTATATTTCGTTTTCTTGCTTACAAAGGTATGTACTATATAACGAATATCAAGAAAGTAGTCTTTTTAATTAAATAACACATATTTAAGATTTAAAACATTTAAATATATTTATTTTAATTATTTACGATATTAAAATAATCTGTTTACTCTTATTTTTATTTTTTTGCTTCTGACATCACTTTTTGAAACAACGATTTTCTTCAATTTTCATTATTGATAGTAGTTTCTAGTAGAAATTTAATATAAAATTAATACATGGAAATAGTTAGAAAATTAGGAAATTTCTAATTGTTTTGTACTTAGCTAACCTGATTATTTATTTAATTGTATAGCATTGATAAAAAAAAAAAAAGTAGAAAAACAGGAATATTGACTTGAAAGCAATACTCGTATGCAATGATTTTTAAAAACAATTAAATTTATTGAACCAACCAAATTTATATAATACTACTAATAGCATAATCATAATAATAATTACATACGATATAAACAATTTAGTCTTATAAGTATATTATGCTAAGCGCTGATAAACTATCTCTTTCGCTCAATTGTTTCCTTGTGTCCAATGATGAATCATTGAATTCAAATTCAATACTCCATTATAGTTATCTTCTCAATAACAAACATTAAGTACATTTTGTGATATACTATACAGCAGAAACTAGGTTAAGCTTAACCCGTTTTTTTAATTATTAAAAAATGTCTGCTATCAGAAGTGTTTATTATTATTAAATATAATATAGAAAATTATTATTATAAAATTTAATATTTTTTTTTATATATTACTCCGTCTCAATTATATATTTCATAGTGAAATTTACTTCTACAAGACTACCTATATAAGTGTAATGTACATATTAAAATATTTATTAACATTTTCATATATCATTAATCTTCCTGAAAATACATAACACGGAATATTAATATGAAATTCAACAAATTTCGTCGATTCGCTTTTAGAAAGCATTGTAAGGTGTTATACTTGATGATTATTAATTTTAATAGCTGTCAAATCAGCATTCCCGATAATTGTAAAATAGTATATTTAATATGACGGTATCTCAATATTTTTAATTACGCAAAACAAAAAGTTAATTTTTATTTGGAATGTTTTTTTATGTTATTACGTTTACGTTATTAAATTACATTTAAACTCAAACTATCCTATTCATTTTGTCAATAAATTACAGAATTTGGCAGAACATGAATATTTAGATGGATATACTACTTCTCTTGGATTAGATGGAATTGTTAACATGGAAAAAATCTATAAAGTACAATCGGTACTAGAAGAATTATCAGATTATCATCGACATTATTTTGAGAGGAAAACATACGAAGCAAAGTAAGTTAAGAAAACAAAAACGTTTAAATAGGTATTTTTATTACTTAATATGTATTGTTCTTGATTAAACCAGTTATAATTCATAACTATCTACTTACTGCATAAATTGATATATTTGACAAAAATATATAAAAGATACATACAACTAAAACATAAAAAAAAAAATGTATTAATAAAAATTACTCTGTACTATATTTGTACGAGTATTAAATGAATGTGAATGCAATGGATTCAAAATAAATGAAACAATAGTATTTATATTATAAAAAATATATGATAATTTAAAATAATTTAATTAATTATTTATACCATGAGAGATTCACCTCTTGTACAATTCTTAACAATAAAAACGCATACGATTATCGTGATTACTTGTAACCTAATTATCTGATTGGTTTCCTAAACTTAATACAATTTTCCATAACCACTGAGTATAACGTTATCATGGCTATATGAAAAATATCAAGTAAAACTATATTCTATTATTTTACTATTTACTATAAAAATGACGCTATACTCAGTAAAAGTTGACGCTTGGTTGGAGACTAACTAGTTAGAAAATTAAAGTTAAGTTATAAAGTTATTTTCAAACTTTTAAGATGGATTTTATTCATAATAACTGTAATACAATAATTAAATTTCTCTTTCTATTACTTGTTTTTTTTAAATTAAATTTACTTCTATTTAATATGTACTATACATATATATATATATATATATATACCTATTAATTTTGTATATACTTAAAAAGAACTAATAAGATATCACAAAAAAGTTATGTTTAAATAATTTGTAAAAAAATATTTAATAAATTATATAACTTGATTAATTTTAAAAACTAATGTATTGTATTTTATTTTTATCGTTTTTTAAAGAATGAATTTAAAAAAAACAATAATAACATAGTAAAGAACAGGTTTTTATGTTTTTAAAAGATAAAAAACTTTTAAAATTTAAAAATAAATGCGTTTATTTTAATTTTGATTTTAATTAAAAATGATGGTTTGGTAACATATGTATAATATTTTATGTTATTGTTAAGAAATAAAACAAACCAAATAATAAATAATATTAAAAAACCTAATTTTGTTTTAATTGTTAAAATATATAAAATATAGTTATTTAATTTTTGTATTCTTCTAAAGGTTGCATTTGTTAAATAATGGTGAATTACAAGATAATTGTGAAGAAGAGTTTTCTAGAAAATACGACCCTGTACAATCATTAGCCTACGACCACGGTGTTTCATTAATACCGCATGCAATGTCTCCAAGCTCTAAAGATTTTACGATCGGTCATCATGAATTACAGGTATTACGAAACAAAAATATATTGTTCATATAGTATATTTCTGTTATGTTTATAATAAAAATGTGTACGTTTCAACATTTCTACGAATTTATACTTACTCTTTCTTTAAAATATATGGCAGAAAAGTTAAAACACTCATATTATAACAACATTACTCGTGTTTTTATAACACAATACTATAGAAAATTGTTTACTATGTATCCTTTAACAGTATCAAGACTTGAAGGTTTTCTGCGGCAAATCAATATTTTTGAATGAAGTTGTTTCAAGAATAGTCTCTAAAAAGAATAATAATTCTATAAGTATAATAGAATATTTTAATATTGTTTTTCTTTAAATTATCTTTTTAAAGTTATTTAAATAATTATTTAGTAAACATTTTTAAAATATTAATAAAAATAAATTCTGAAAAAATCAACCAAGTTATAGTTGGTTAAATTTTTGATTTTATCAAAGTTCATAATAATGTTAATAAAATAAAAAAAAAACCAAATTTCATTCGTCTTAATAAATCTCAATTTTCATGATAACATTTTAAATATAAAAATCATTAACAATATTTAATATATTAATAAAAATATTAACACAATTTCAAAAACATTGAATTTTTGAAAAACTGTAAGAATCAATAACCATAATTTAAAAGTAATTTTTTATAATTATTGTATATCTGTTGTATTTAAATAATTTCTTACAGAAGAATTTTTTTTATATTATGGCAAGCAGCAAAATTTTAGTCTTATAAAAACAAAGAGTAATTCAAAAATATTTTATGATTTTAATTAATAAATTAATTTCAATGTTATAATTTATGTTTAAACTGCATTATTTTTTTTATTTCTACCGCATAATATATTCAAAATACTCTTCATCATTGGTTATTCAAAATAGATATGTTATATTCAAAAACATTGATTAGCACGTTGGTACTTTATAGTGTATTAAGACTTCTACGACATTCTGTATACTTCAATAACAGTTTTATTTTTTTTTAAATTCATAATTAGTTTATAAATAATGAACTAAAATTATTATGTTATACAATTTTATTTTATTAGAAAATAAAAAGATGTTGTGTATAAATACTTCTTATTATAATGTTATTTAGTTTAATACCCAATATTCTATACTAATAATTTAAAAATTATTGTACACATTTAATCTCAAATTTTAAAATATTGTTCATTTTAGATAATGCATCATGGGACTACTGTTGTTCATTGGGCAGCTGACATGGGGAGTAACAGATCCGCTCGAATTTTCATGCGTCTCGAGAGAAATTGTTCAATATTGACTTGGGAGAAGACGCCGTGGAGCGCACTGAAAAGAAGTTCTGGTACACCGGACTACTCTTTGAAAACCGACCCTGAAGATAGTTTACCTAATGCGCTGCGTAACAGATCATCAATAAACTGTCCATCAGTTATGGGTAAATTTTCGAATTCTTAACTAAATCATTAAAATTTTCATTTTATATAAATCAATTAGTTTTTAAAATTTATTTTAACTAACAAAACGCTTAAAATACTAAACACATATATGCTGTAATATTTTATTTATCAAAATAAATAGTGTTTTTAAATATATGTATATATTATTTTTTATTAGGTCTCCAGCAAGGATATTTGGAATTGTCGACTGTTAGAGATATATTTGTTGGTGGTGCAGTTGGAAGAGATCGAGTAATGGCTGATGGAGGGGCAATATTAAGAAAATATAGTTTAAACAATTTTTCGATATCAGAATGCTGTTTGGGACTAGTATATGGAACTAATACAAGTGAAAATCGCATATTTTATATGCTAGCTCCTCCAAGATTACTTGGGTAAAGTCTACATCGTATATATTTTGAAATCTAACACTTACAGGATTTTTGTCAGACGTACTTCAATTTATTATACAAATTATATTAGATTCAACTTTCAAAATCATGTTACATCATATAAATGTATACAAACAATAAATTATTGAAATAATTATTTAATATTTCTTATTTAATTTTAATGAGTAAAATATGACTTGTATTTATTAATTTAAAATAATGAATATTGTTTCATCAATCTTATAAAATAGCTTCATTTTAATCGATATTTTTTATGTAGTTGATTAAACATAATATAAATCATAATGTATTGTAAGAAATTTTAAATGCGATATAGGTTTTTATCTTAATTGTATACAACTATTTATGTGATCATAAAATGTAAGCACTAAAACTTAATAATAGCCTTAAATACTTACTTTTCACTATTTTAGTATAATACTATGTTATTACATAATAGAATTATTATATTTATTTTTTCATACTTATTTATAAAGCATTTGGCTCCATGGACTTCAGACGGTGGTTCAGAAACTTCGAAACGTTATACAAACGGTTGATAAACGTTCAATATGGCTTAAAAACAACTACGTACATCAATACATTATTTCATCTGGTCGTGGGCCAATGACAGCTGATGCAATACGTGTAAGTAGTGTTTTATTAATTATATTAGAGAAGTTATTATTCGTTAATAATATATTAATTAATATATAAATTACAAAATAATTAAAACTGAGTACAACTACGTGTAAGTAATAAGAATATCAAAGGCTGTTTGTATTTTGTATAAATTATTATTTTACATATAACTTTATATCGGTTATATGCATTGATGATGCGCTTAATGATGATATAATTTTAATTGATTGTAAATTAATAATAGTTGATTTTATATCGAGTAAAATTACAGTTATTTGGAGGCAGAGATTGGTCAACGACTGGTAATGCGGCCAATAATCAATCACCAGAGACGAGCATTGCTAAACGAGCTGCTTCAATGAGATTTCGAAAGAAAAAGTCGGTAGCTAGTGTGTCTGTACGTATACAAGAACTAAAAATAAAATAATTAAAACGTCAAAACATTTTTCTATAAAAATATTTTGTGCCTAGAATGATGGACTTCTTAAACCTTACGATGTCAACGACGTATTCAATAAATCTAGAATAGACTTGGCCAGCAGTGGTTGTAACTCACCATCAACATTATGTAGTCAAGCAGAAGATGATAAGGAACGAGATAGCGTCGACAAAAATATCGTTTCTGAGCCATCGACATCCGCAGATAAGTGAGTTATATTTAAAATTATTTTGATAAATCATTTTTTTTCATAATTATTTGTTCATTACTATAAACAATACTTTATTATAATACGTATATATTTTTATTAATATATTTATAATAGATTATTTGGTACATTAGTATATTAGTTCATTAATACTTAATAAGTCCATAAGCCGCAGCTGCGTACATTTATATTAAATCTATTTTAGATTGGAATTTTGAATATAAAATAATTTTAGTGGTAAAAACTATTGGAAATTATATTAACTAATAATTTTTTTATAATTTTTAATATTTGATATCTAATTAAGTATAAAATACGAGTATGATATTTTATTGTATATTGTATATTTAATTTTTAGTTTAAAAATAACGTATTAGGTTCAAAAATAATGTTTTATAATTTTAACACAATATTATACACGTCTACATTAAATAAATTAAATTTAGTTTTTTTTCCTTATTAGACAGAGTGTGTTATTTAATAATTCAAGAATTTTAATTTAAAATGGTATTCTGCAATCATTATTTTTTAAAAGTACTTCTGTAAATGTGAAACATTGGTAATAATAATATTTTTAAATGTTATCTTTTTTTTTTTTTGCTCAAGGATTCCTCCTAAAATTATAGAGCCAACTCAGAGTGATATTGATAATTCAACAATGACACCAAATAATTCACAATTAAATTTTGAAGATTTTTGTGCTTTGTTTGATAGTTTCAGGTAAATATATTTTTAATCGATTTAAATGAATACATTTTAGAAAAATATTTTATTCGCCTTTTATTAATTTTTATTACAGTTTGAGAATGCGTAAAGATTTACGAGATATTTTCGACCAAGTACGAGGAGTAACAAGTCAAACAAGTCATAAATCTGATTATAAAAAATCTGAGGATATCACCGTACAAAATAATGCAACCTTATCTATTCCAAGAATTACATCTGAACAAACTCAAAGTAAGATAGTTTCAATTTATTTAGTTTTAAAAAAAAAATAACAATATTAAAATTATAATATAAATTAATTTAATAAGAATAAGCTTTTTTTATCATTCCTTTACTAATAAAAATTGTGCTAAATTAGCCTGATAAATCTAATATTAATACTAGATTGTTTTATTAAAAGATTACATAACTATATATTTAAATACATTACATAAACGTTAATATTTGTTTGTCCAATAATATATAATTAACATAATATACTGTTTTATACCTCAACATTTTATGATAAGTCAAAAATAATTAAATTATATACCTACTAATTCTAAATTCTAAATTCTAATTTGTTGTACCATTTTTTATTCTCTTATTTTAATTTTTTATTATTATACTGTTTTACATTAATCTTAGTTTACCAGAATATAACAACTAAAATATTCTTTATCGTCAATATTTTTATAGGTTTAATTTCAATTAATAAAAACAATGGAAATAACCTCGTTCAACCAATTGATGCAACAATTCAAAAAAAACGTATATTTGATGCTATTGCAGCGTCTAGTATAATTTCTAATTGCACTGGTGTAGAGACATCACAGTCTGCAGCAACATGGTCAATAAATGACTTAATTAGTTTCTTAGAAAATAGACAAATGATAACTTGTACCGAGGATGAAGCTCGAATATTAATTCAGGTATGATATATTTTATAAATATGTGATTATTAATAAAGAATATTTGCACCTTTGTAAATCATTATTCAATAGGTATTTAAAGATTATATGTAAGTATTATAATATAATAAAAATTTTAAATTAATTTTTTTTTAACAAACTCATTCACACTTTATTATTTAGAAAACAGATAATGAATTTATTTCATTATTTAATCTCTTAATAGTTTAATTTAGTATTGTGAATCTTGAATCAATTAATAATTGTACTTGGACTAATAAATATTTAAAAATAGTATTTTTATTATATAATTGATTATTGAAATATATATTTTTTATTATTGTTATTTTTATTTATTTATTTATTTTTTTTTTATATGTATATATATAGATCTACGAACCAAACCCAGAAATTAGTGCTCGTAATTGTCTATCCTTCGAAGGATTTGCCAAATATATGATGTTAAGGAACAATAGCGTATTCAGTGAACCAGATTTTGCAATCGAAAATTCTGATATGAACTTTCCATTATCTTGTTATTATATTGCTTCATCACATAATACATACCTTACTGGTCACCAGTTGAAAGGCGACTCTTCTATTGACCTTTATAGTCGGGTAAAACTTTAGATTAAATAATATTATTACAATGTTTTATTATTATATACAATTAATCACTACGAAATACAATTTAATAAAATAAACATTTTTCTAATAAAACAAAAAAAGCTCAATAAGTTATTTTTGTGACATTTATGAGTGAAATAATATGTAATAATAATGATATAACTTAATGTATTAAATTATTAATTAATTTAAATTGTTATAAACTTGAAGCATATCTAGAAAAACAACTAAAAAAAAAAAAAAAAAGATTTTATTTTATTGCGATAGTATGTTTTAAAATAACGAATTATATTTAAATGTTAAAATCTGTTTCATGAGTTTTTAGGTTTTTAAGTATAAAATTAAATTAACTTTAGACATGATATACATAAATGTGTTATTACCTATTTTGACTAATATTTAAGTTTTGAGTTGCAAATGATTATTTAAATAAATATTTGAAATTTTTCATTATTATTAAACATTAAATTTACATAGACATAGCATGTATCAACTATTTGTTGAAAAATATTCTGTTTTTAACTTTTAAACAATAAATCCAAATTTTCATCCAACAGTTTATAATTATCATAATATTTCATTCGTTAAAAATGTGTTATTATATAAATAAATGAATATAAACTTATTTTAGGTATTGTTGGCTGGTTGTCGGTGTGTTGAGTTGGACTGTTGGGATGGCGACGATGGTAATCCATTGATCTATCATGGACATACTTTTACATCAAAAATACCATTTCTTGGAGCTGTAGATTCAATTAATCGTTTTGCATTCGTATCATCACCATATCCTGTCATATTATCTATTGAAAACCATTGTTCACTGGTTCAACAAGCTCGTATGGCAGAAATTTTTGAGGTATAATATTTTACACATTTTAGGATTTTTAATTTTCTTTTAATCATTTAAGTTACTTTTTATTCCTGAATACAAAAAAAAAAAAAAAAAAAAAAAAAAACAGTTATCAATAACAATGACAATAACAATAACAATAACAAAAATATTAATGTATACTTGTATACGAAAAACAATTCTAATTGAAACGGTCAGTCAGCCTAAATCAGAAAATTTATTTCATGATTATTATATTTTTTTATTTTTTTTTTAAGCAATTAAAGTCATTAATCGTTATTTAAAAAAAAATTATTTTTGAGGATAAATAATTATAATTTTTATGAATTTCTAGCTTCAAAATAATTTTTGCGTTTTTAAAATTTTGTCAAATTTTGTTAAAAATATGTTTAAACACTTAAAAAAAAAAAATTGTAATTGTACATTTGTGATATTTTTTATTACAAAAATTAAAAACTTATAAGAAAATGTGTACTAAGTTGTCAAGTTTTTCTAGTCAATGAATAATTTTTGTTCAACATTTTTCCATCCAATATCGCTCTTAAAATGAAAATTAAAGGATTTTATCGTTTATAGAGATACATAAAACATATTGTAAAATCAATACATTAATCGTTTCACTTAGAATCGAAAATGTTGTTGTTTTATTATTTCTCAAAATTATCTTTAAAGATACCAATAAAGTGAAAACCATTTCATGTTTAAGAACTATTGATTATCGTTTTACAAAATAAATAATAAGATTTTGTTTTGCATTTATTTTTTCAAAATTAAATCATGATGTATGCCTCAATTAATGATATAATACCTGAGATTTGAAGACAATTATTAAAGCTTATAAATCTTAGTTCGTAATTTATTACTTTACATTAAATTATAATATAGAAAATTTAGTTTATAAATGTATTATTAAATAGTTTAATTATATCAATAATATGTTTATTTAATTAAATGATTTCTATAAGACGTTATACATGTTTTTCTATTATGTGTATTCATTTTCAGTCCGTTTTTGGTGAAAAATTGGTGAAGGGCTTTATGTTTGACTCTGATTATGAACCTCAGCTACCATCACCAAGTCAATTAAAATACAAAATTTTAATAAAAAATAAAAAGATTGCACCGTTGGAAAGTGAAAAGAATCGAATAAAAAATAATAACAGTAGCACAAAAAGTACACAAGTTGCATCTTCAGTTGCCAGTAATCATTCTAATGCCGGAATTTCCGTTAGTATAAATTCTAACGTCAGTTCATCAGTAGCCAACAAGAATCCTATTATTGAATCTTCAGTGGTAATCAAGGATCCAACTGTTGAATCTTCATTGGATATTAATCAGTCTAATATTGAACATAAAATGGCCAGCAATCAAACAAATGTAGTAACTTCAGTTGTTAAAAATAATCATAATGTCGTGCCTTCAGTAGTAAGCAGTCATCCTAATATTGGACCTCATAGAAGTAGTTCAGCCAGTGCTGGTACTACCACCATTGATGATGTGGCTACCACCATCGAGGAAGAAGAAGAATACGAAGAGGATGATGAAGAATATGATGATAGTGACGAAATGGATTTTAAAAGTAATGTTACATTAAAAACTTAGAAGTAATAATATAAATAAACTTTCACGGATAATTTAAAGTCAGTTTTAAGTACTTAAATCATAAAAAGTTCACAATTTCAATAGGGATAACAAATATTTCAAAAAAAAAAAAAAAATGGTTAAGATTTATCATTACGATTAAGCATGAAATTAATATGAATATTAATTTAGATGAAAACTATTTTTTTTTATCATTATTAGGCTATTAATAGTTCTACATTAATAATTATATTAATTATTCATTGAAATAATATACACAAAAAAATAATAGTTTTATACTAATATACCTATATATTTATTGTTATGATTAAAATGTTGGGATTAATTAAAATTATTATTCAACTAACTTTTTAGTATATTTTAAGTTCATTAGACTTTTTAATAAACTATAATACTTAATTTATATTTTTAGAAACTGCAACGGAAAAGTTTAGCAAAGGTCGTAATAGGTTCGGTTCAAAGTCAAATGAAAAATGTGCTGAAGATGAAAAGTATAAAAAACATAACAGTCAAATTGCAAAAGAACTATCTGACATAGTCATCTATACCCAGGTAAATCAATTACCAGTAATTATAACTATAATATTAAAATTAAAATAATAATAACAATTAATTTTTAATTTTTTTTTCAGGCGATAAAATTTCGTGGTTTAAATACAAGAAGTCCGAGCAGTTTAGTGAAAAATAAACGAAAATGTAATGGTAGTGTTAGTGGTCATAATGGTTCTATAGTAAATACATCGTCTACTGGAATTGTTTCAACAGAACACTACCATAGCCGTGGTTCTACTACGATAAACCCACATCATCCGTGCTATAAGTGTTCTTCTTTAAGTGAAAATTCTGCTAAAAAGCTGGCAAAAAAACGCCCATTGGATTTAATCGCACATTCTGAAACTCAGTTAGTACGAGTGTATCCAGCTAGCATGAGGATAGATTCATCTAACTTCAATCCATTAAATTTTTGGTCCTATGGTGTACAGATGGCAGCACTAAACTATCAGTCTGAGGAAGCCACGGCTTCACACGTCAATGCAGCCATGTTTGAACAAAATGGTTATAGTGGTTATGTGTTAAAACCACGAGTGATGCATGATCCATCTCATAAATCATACCGCCAATTCAATCCAATGGAAAAACATTTTGATGGTATGAATCCTATATGTTTTAACCTAAGCATTGTCTCTGGTCAGTACTTATCGCCAAATGGAGGGATTCGAGCTAACGTATACGTCGAAATCGAAATAATTGGCATACCATCCGACAGTGTAAAGAAAAAATCTAAAACTATTTTTTGTAACTCAATGAACCCTGTGTGGGACCAAATTTTCACGTTTAATGTGCTGTTCAAAGAATTAGCGTTCATACGATTTCTCATAGTTAATGCCAGCACAAATCACGCGTTAGCGCAGCGCGTAGTACCACTCAAGAGCATGCTGTACGGATATAGGCACATTGATATGCATAACATGCGTAACCGGCCACTACCGCTTACCGCGTTATTTGTATATACTCTTAGCAAAGAAGAAGTACCAAGATCTATTGATGATGAAAATACATCTTCTACAACAGCACCAACAGCAGATAATGGAACAATAAACAGTGGCCTATCAACACACCGTAAAAAATTCTATGTAATGGTTTTTGGCGTATTCTCTGAAAACTCATATATTATGTTCAAAGTCACTCAGGATAGTACTGCGACAGATTTAATTCGATTAGCATTAGACAGGCGTAAGGAAGGTGACGAAGAAATGAAGTCATATGTGCTCCTGGAAGAAGTCGGCTTGACGTGGGATGTGTCAAATAATATAAGTGGCAATAACAGTGACGATATGGGGAATAACAGTAACGTCGCCACTGATGGTGGTAATGATGATAATAGTTACGATAACGATGAACCTAAACAAAAGAAAAAGAAAAAAAAGAAAAATATCAAGCGTAGGCGAATTGGATGGAAAAATGGTGACGCACCCATGATACAACGTGTATTGGATTATAATGAAAAACTGTTGGAGGCGCAGTCGCGCTGGAAAGGCGATGGATACTTTGTGCTAAAAAAAATTGGAGACGACCCAAGCAGCAGAGCGTGGCTCACTTCATTGCAATCAAAAAACTCAGGAAATGGTCAATCAGAATCATCGTGGGATGAAATACGTACGTTCTTAGTATGTATTTATAATGTTTCCGAAGAAAGACCATACGTTATTCTTAAGGTACCTATAGGATCAACTGCACAGGATATTTTAGCTCAGATTTTAGTTAAAGCTAGGCGTATGGAAAACCCAATTTTATTCATATTGGTTGAAGAACAATGTTGGGGCAGAACTGATATAAGATATAGGGTATTGGACGATGATGAGGTAGTATATAACACATTAAAACAGTGGTCCCGAGTTGGTAGGTTTGTTCTAGAGGATCGTTGTAGTAATGAAGATGAAGATGAAGGACTGGTTGCTAAGACTTCACAAGCATTGCAAACGTTTATAAGGGTAATGAGGATCCGAAAGGGCATAGCTGCTGTAAGTCGAGGTTGGAGATCTTGTGGTTTGCCAACGTTACCCGGTCATTGTCTGCGGCATCCGGAAAATGACAAGGAATACGTCATTAAAGAAGCAGCTCATGCTCACAAAAAAATGTTAGCAAAACATGAGAAGATGTGGTGGGCAAACTTAGAAAAAGGAGGTAGTGGTGACGGTGGTGGTGGCCTTGAACGTGGTTGTGATGATGACGGTAGTGGTGGTGAAGATGCTGAAGAAAATACCTATTCAGGATTTTTAAAATCACCAGCCCAGTTATTTGGTTTTTTGAAATCCTGACACATGTTGTGCTGCTTTCAAAGAGCACGTGATAGACACGATATTGGTACAATAGTATGAACAAAATAAAGTTTTTTTTTAATCTCGAAATGGAATTTCTGTAAATGAAAATATGGATTGTTTGCTTAACCCCGTGTTCCCATCCTGTATTTAATCAAAATCATTTATACTCCGATACTCCAATCCGCTTGGTGTTCTTCATTTCTCTTCACAGGGAACCGTAACATTTTCAGGGTGTAAGTAGATAAGTCATTAATACTTATATTTTGAGATTAATGGTATATATATATATATATATATATATATATGTATATATGTATATATACTTTTATCTTCTTTTTTTTTGTAAGAATGTGCAGATTAGCTGACATTTTTTATCTTCTGATCAATATACATTATTATTTATGCAGCTAATTAGCTATTTTAAAACTAACCAAAATCCTGAGTTTTATTTATTTTTTTTATTTTTGTACAATAATTTGTTAAAATTAATAAATTTTATTTCTAATTGTATATTATGATTTCATAATGCCAATTATTTTCCATTTTTACCTTATCAATTATTTTTCATATTATATTTGAGCTGAAAATTCCAAAGCTAGTGGTTAGTTACTAGTCTTAGAGGTTGTTGGGACATCCAATTATTAGTGTTTTTTTTTTCTTAGGTAGTCGTATAATTATTTATACAGCTAAATTGTTATTAGAAAAAAAACAATTAGTTATTGGATAGTCTTATAATAAGTTATGTGTGTAAGAATTTATTTGAAATTCCTAGTTAAAACTGTTGCAAATCTAGTCATTTTATAAATATAATTATTTTATGTATCTCCAACATCGTCTCTATGTATTGTTCGTATATGTTATTAATATTTTTTTGTAATTTTCTCAGTAAAATGTGAAAATTTCTACTACAGTATTTTAAATTATATAAACTATTATTAATATAATTATTATTCATTTTATTCATAATATTATAATTAGTATTACTATTATAATTAGTTATTATCATTACTTTTATTATTATTTATTGTACACTTATCAAAATAATAATAATTATTATTATTATTATTATTATTTCTATTATTCTTATTAATATTTTATTTGTATTATATTTTTTTATCATTATTATTATTATAACTATTATTATCATTATCTATAATATAATATCTAATATTATTATCATCATTATCGTTTAACTATAACTATAATTATCATTAAAATTTGAATCTCATATTTAATAAATTTATAAGAAAGACTGTGCAGCAGCTAGAATTTTTAACTAGGAAGGACACTAACACATATCTAGTAAATATCAAAAATTTCGTCACAAATATCTATGTTTAATAAATTTAAATTATAAAATCAATCATAATTTTCAGTACCAGGAATTATTAATACAATTAATGTATTACGAATTCATCTCACTTTTTTTTTCATTATGTACAAATTTAATTTGACAATAAAACTAGATATTTCAAATGGATATGTGTTTCTAGTGTCCTCCTGTGACTATGGCATTGCAAACAGTTTTTATGATAATGACAACAACGAGATATCACTTATCAGTTATTTTATACATGTTAACATCTAATATGTGTTGGTATTGAAGATTTTTATCAATAATATTAATGTTTATTAAATATCTAGTATAATATACATGTATATGTAATATGTATATTATATAAATTGTTGGGTTAAGTTCTGTAGAACCCTGTTAACCTTAATCAATGTATTTTATTTATTGCCGTTAAAATACCATTTATTGTTTTACTCATTATACCTATATTATGTTATGTAATCTATATAATATTATTATACTTTATAATATTATCATGACAAACGTATTTATTATTTTATGTTTAGTGGCTCAACTATTCCTAAAATCTTCACAGTTTTTTTTTTTTTTTTTTTAACACAACTCATTACCTATTTTAATCATAAGCATTGTGAACTAACAAAAAAATGATAATTTTTACTCTTGCTTCATTTTTAAATATTATTGTTTCATATTAACATATAATATGTTACAATTATTATTCCAAATTCATATTTGTTACTGTTTACCATGTCAAGAATGTAAAAGAGGTGACTATCCAGCTAACTATCGGAAAAGCTCCAAATATGAGAAAATCCAGTCTACTCATTAGACTTGACTCAATTAATGTTAGCACCCATACACTCCGACTTAAAACACTCTGATTTTAATGTATCACGCAATAATAATTATCACTTTACAAACACACTTTAATCTCACACCATCACTACTAAAAACATTATTATCAAATGACTAAAAGTATTAATTAATCCTTTCCACCTCCCTCTCTCACTAATAATACTAATAAAACAAGTTTAAAATAGGATGCAGTAAAAATTCTTTCTTTATATAGATTTCATTCAAATTCAATTATTTGGTTGGTTGAAAAATAAAATATAAAGCATTAATTGTAAATTACAAATTAAATCCATATTTTTATAACAATATTAATATTTAAAATATTGTATTACATTATTTCAATAAATTATATATTTTAGAAAATTATATAGCAGCTTACAATAATATGACTGGAAACCTATACTACATAATATTAAAAAACTAAATTGAATCATACTATACAAATTAATCGAAGTTTTGTTATAAGTTTTGCATGTAATTATGTTAAAATGATATCAAAATAATTCTAACTAAAGCAGAATTATAGTGTGTTTATTATTTTAATAATATTTTTACTGATAAAACAGAATATTTATGTATACCTAACTTGTGATGTACTTTACCCAAAGTATCTACTCGTAATTGCGTGAGTATACCCCATGAGAAATCCGATAAATAATAGTAAAAACACTCTATGTAAGTAGTTAAAAATAAATTTCATCATTAAAACTATATATATCAAAAAACAATAAGTTATTTTGTAAAATTATGATAAAAAATAAAAGAAATACAACACTGATAAAAAAAAATACAAATAATAAGCAATTGAAAAATGCAGCGTATAACATTATTATGTGTAATTTTGTATTTGATGGAAACTAAGTGGTAAAATAAACTTAACAGTTGATCGATTGTTTTATAAAAAAATAAAATACGATAACTATTTTAAGAAAAGAAAAAATTGTTTATTAACAAAGATATAGCCAAATGTGTAAAGCCATTATGTGAATAATAATAATTGTTCAAAAGTTTTTTTGTGTTCAATTGTTTATTTATTTATTTTCTATTGAAAACTATACGTAAGTACGTATTAACCACATTACTCGCTTGATAATAATAGACTAATGATATTTTATGTTTAACACGCAGCATCAAAAAAATAATTTATGTGAATCACTTTATCACTGTAAATAATCTTCCTATTTTTATTTTCATTCATATTAAAATTTAGAATTAAATTAAAATACAATTAAATATAATAAAATGTATGTTTTTAAGGCTATGATAAATTTTTAGTCACAATAAATGATTCTGAAATGTTACCGATTGGCGTTTGAACGTGAGTCGTCGAAGATTTGATTTTCGATGATTGAAATTTAATGGATCGTTCTGGATTGTTAGATTGATCGTTGGTCTTATAACTATTTTTCACTTCTGATATAAATCTTCCATTATCTGATAGGAATCAAACAATCATATTTATAGTAGTGAATTAAATATAACACAGAATTTAAGTTGCATGGTTAATTAATATTATACTAACCTAAGCTTATATATTATGACTACTTGGGTTAAATGTAATATGATTTGATTTATATTATTAGACTGTAAATTATAATATGATTGTAATATATTTATTTTATCTATACGAATAAATATCAATTCTTTTTAAAATGATAAATATAGAAAATACGTAGTATAGTGTTATCACTTATCATTTCACTATCCCGTTATTAATAGGTAAATATTGAATGCAAAATAGCAAAAATTTAAAATAAAGTGTATTAAAATTTTAGCCTAAATACATCGCACTAAGAAGTTTAATCATTGAAATAATTAAATGTATTAGAAAGATAAATATCCATAATTTTTTTATTAAACATGACTCTGTTTACTACCTATATTGTATAAAATATTTATGATTGACTTAAAAATAAATTAAACAAATCTTATATAGGAAACCTCAAAAACTTTACATTTATCAAATGATTAAATTATTATTGAACTAATGCTAAACTAAAAAAAATTTAAGTAACTTAATAAATTCAATTATTGTATGTCATTATCAAAATATTTAATTTTTGTATTTTTTATCGTTTTCAACTATTATTAATGAACAATTGAAAAAATTTTGATTATTTAATAAGTTATGTCTCGTGTTTTATTTAAATTTGATAAAATTATGTCGTACTAGATTTATCCCCTACTCGTACAGATACAGTTATACTTGAACATAACTTATCGTATACATAATAATTTGTGATAAGTTCAAAGCCCAGATTTTAAATTTTATAAAAACTATAAAAAAAAATGCTTTCAAAAAATAATCAAATATACTTTTTTAACGAAATAATTCTCTTAAAAATTATCATGTTTATTGGCACCCAAGCAATGGAAAAATAATGGTATAACTTTGGGTGTTTCTAACACTTTATCTTAACTAAAATTAATATTTTTGACAGCCTGGTTTTTTACTTTACCTCTTTTTTGTTTTAATTACATAGGTAATATAAATATTTTGAATTTTTGAAGCTTAAAATCTTAAAATCAGTTATAGATTGGTTAAATGTTAAATTAAAAAATATAGAAAAGTGATGACACCGCTTTGCTATACATTAGGCATCGAATGGGTCATTGTAATTCGTGTGTCAAATTCGAATTCAGTAACAAATAATTGTATATGAAAAATGATTGTAAGTGTCGGCTTATATCATTAAAATATTACATGAAATGTTGTTGGATATTAGTTATCTATTTAAATCATTGATTTTGCTATTTAATTAATTTAATTTTTGACAAAAACATTGCATTTATTATATTATTGACATTTAATTGTTGAAATAATATATATTTATACCATGTTAAAGTTTTATTTATTTTTAAGTTAATATCATCTAACCATAAATAATATAGGATATATCATAAAATTAGTTTATATATTTTGAAAATTTCATTACGTAAAGTAAAATTTATTTTTTAAGTAAAATATTTAAATTCCCATGAATTATAAAAATTATATAATATTATATGCAAATTTTAACAAAATAATTAGCGTCGTTATTTATGATTAAGCAAGGCTTGCAAACTTTATAATAACGTTATATTTGACAAAAAATGATTAAAATTTGTAAACGTAATTATAATGGAAAACGATAAACATAAATAATTAAATAACATAAACCAAAACAATGTAACGATTAACAAAATATATGATATATCATCAAACAAAACATAACGGAAAATGTTGTAAATAGTATATCATTAAAAGGAATAATGAATTTCCAATTATTTAATAGTTATAAATTATGAAATATATTAAAAATTCTAATTCTGGATAACGATAAACGTAAAAGTTTATTAACGTTTAAATTCTAAATAACGATAAACTCAAAATTTGTATAACGTTATAATTTTAAAAACGTATACCAAAATATTTTTTTTTAAATGCAAGCCTTGGTTTAGCAATTTCATCAAATTTTAACTTAAAATGTCTATAAAAAATAATTATTTGTGTATATTTTTAAGATTTTATAATTTCAGTATGAAATAGGTACTAATGAGAAATATTGAATTAAATTTTCAAAACTTTTTTTTTATAAAAAAAGAAAATCCTTATGAATTTCTAACTAGAAAATAGTTTGCATTTTCTTGAAATTTAGTCGAATTCCGTCAAAATTTTAACTTTAATTGCATTAAAAAAAATAAATTATCGATTATTTTTTTTTTTTATTAACTTATTCAGATATAAGAACGATTTATATATGATCTTATACAGATGATATTGCAGTCATGTTAAAATTATTATTGTTATTTAAAATTATGTTTTTCTTAAACGAATTTATCCAAATAAATTAATTATTATAATTTCGTTTAAAATTTATTTAAATTTTTATGTTTTTAAACTATCTACTTCAAAAATTATTTTTGAAAATAATCAATATTATTATATTATTTAAGCTAGCCACAGTTGTATTTCTGTGCATACTAGTTTTATCTCATAATATACAAATTGCCTCCTATCCTTATCGTAAATAAAAAAAGGTTAATATATACACTAGTTGCTTCTGATTACCAGGTATTTTATAACCATTAAAAAAATTCAAGAATAGTTTACAGTTACATATATTTTAATATAATTTAAATATATATAATATTACGTAATAATGATAAACATTAATCTCATAGATATATAGATATTTTTTTTGTTTCATCATAATAAATTTCGTTGTTTTATTTTATGTTTGGGAAGAACTTCATATTATACTATTATCTTTTTTAGTAAAATTTACGATACGCCAAGAGAAAATTTATGTACAATTTATAGACTTTTTTTTTTTTACTTCAGGAGGCGACTATTATGTGTTTTAGTATTAATATGCAGATTTCGAAATAAATTTGTTTGATAAAAATATAATTGTTATTCGTTTATATATTACAATACAATATTGTATCATAATATAGGTACTATACTATTCAATTATTGGTACGAAAAACTATCAAAATGATAAATTTATTTTATATATTATATGGTTAAAAAATTAAGTATATAAGAAAGTATACATCAATACATTTTATAAAAATTTTAACGACACATGTTTACCTGTATATTCGTGGTCAGCGCTATTAGCAAAAACATAGTCACTACTAGCTCTTTGTAATGCTATAACCAATCTTTCAGGATTAGGCGTTTGAGTGTTATTACCAGTTTGTGGGTTCCATACAAAAATATAATAAGCCGACAACATGGTCGCCACAGTAGACACCGACACTAGATATGCAATTACGGTCAAAATCCGAATAATTTTTATCTATAGGAAAATAAAAAATAGGTAAAATTATAATTACTAAAAAAAAAATAATCAGATAATTTATTTATTATATTTTATAAACTTTTTATGGTAATTTTTATTTTAATAAGGTATTAAACCTGTAGTTTTTATATTAGCAGTAAATTCTCAATATTTATAAAATATAATACATTTTAATTTAACACTGTCTACAAAATTGACAAAATTTTAATGTTTTTTATTATTTACATTACATTTTTGGAACGCGCTTAAAACTGAATACAACTTCAATGTTAAAATTTATAAAGAATAAGAAATATGTATAAATTTATTGAATTTTTTACTTCATCACTTCGTTTAGAGTAAAACTAAGAAAAAAAAACTAAAAACATTTAGAACTATAAGTCTTTCGTTTCAATTTTATTATTTTATTTTTTAATTGATTATTAATAATATTATTACGTATAATAACTATATACTTACTTTTCTTTCTTTTTTCTGAGCTAATATTCTTTGTTTTGTCACTTCTTCCTGCATCACTACATCTCCGTCACATTGATCACTATTCATTATTACTGTATTGAGTTAATTCACTATAAATATCTCTAAAACAAATTTAATTTAATTAAACATATACACATATATTTATATATATATATATATAAAAGTGTGCAATTATTTACAGAACAACAAATAGATATTGAAAAACTGAGAAACAAAGCATATAGTATAACAAAAATTATTGATACACAATTGAGAATAAACTTCGTTAACTTTTGTTAAGTCTCGGCTATCGAATAAGGTTTTTAAAGAAAAAAAGGAGGAATAGCTATTGCCCGTATATTATAGGATTTAAAGCGCATGACCCTTATATAATAATTGAAGCCATTATTAGTAAGCTAGTTAATTCAATCATAGCGGATTGTCTACTTACACCATACGAATACCTTAGTCACGATACTACCAGCACTAATTTTATACTAAATTATAACCATCTATAGAATAAAAATAAAACAACAGGAACAGTATATTATATAATATATTAATCAATAAAAATGTTAACATTTATCAAATTATGAAAATGTACCAGCTTTATAGAATAAAATAAAATATTCAAAATAGAGAATAAACTCTTATGTGGTATGCATCTTAATACGTTTTAACAATACTACTTCTACTTATCAGCTTGAAATTAAACATTCGTGTATATTATTTAGTGTTAATAAATAATAATCTAAAAAAAAAAATTATAAATCTATGAAAATAGTAAATTTTCTTTAATAATTAGGTATAACATGAGATATAAATTTCTTAAGTTAGTGCAAAAATAAATAATTGTGAAAATTAAACACAAGCTTAAAATTTTGTCTTAAATAGGTACATAAATTATTAATATCACATATTTTAATTTGAATTAATTTATATTATTGTATAATGATTTTTAATAAATGGTTTTAAAATCTACTGTATTTCCCCTCCGTAGGTTTATTTTACTTCATTTAAGAGTATAAAAATCAATAAGACAGGTAATCGTATGGTTTTATTAATTTATAAATAAAATTCTATTGAAATATTTTACAAAAATAAAGTGAAATATATACTAATTCATTAATATTATAGTATAATCTATTAATTTCTTGTAAAAATAGGGTACTATTAAATAATATTTTTATAGTACTTTTTTTTTTTTTTGTATTTTTAACACTTAAAGGGTAATTTTGGAGTAGGGCCGGATTGGCGTGATGATTTATTGAATAAAATTCGGTGAGTCACTCAAAATATAGAATGGTTATGAGTTTTAAGTTGTAATATTATTTTTTTATAATAGTGATAAATTGGTACAAATATTGGTAGAAAATAATAATTGAATCGAATTACTTAACCGTATAGTAGCAGTAGCTATAATTTATTTGTAATCAAATGTTAGAAATTCTAAGACTCGGCAGGCTAATCTGGCGATGTGTGAGTGTAGGTATTTCTAAATATTAATACAATTATTACAAAATAACAATTATAGTAATTGGTAACTTAAACAAGTATTTATTTTGTTATCTAGTATTAAAATTAACCAAAATCAGTGAGTCATAAAATCATATTCATTTTGATTCATTTTCAAATACTTAAATTTAAAATACAAACAAACTATATAAAACTTTCGAAAAATGTTATGCATTTTGATACAGAATGCAATATAGGCGCAATACTTATTTTTGTTTAAGTTAAATCCAAAAATTGATATTTTTATAAATGAAAAGTGTTAAATTAAATTATATTTACAAGATTAATAATCAACATTTAAATTTTTCTTTACTTTATACATACAGTTTTAATATTTTTTGTGCAGATAATTAATGTATTTAAAATATATCTTATACAACGTATTCTATTTAATTTTAATAAAATAAAATGTAAATATTTGTAAATTAATAATTAAAATGTCTCATCTGGAATTGTATAATATAAGTCGTTTAACTTTTATTTTGTAAATTTTTGTTACACTAAAATCGTGTTTAATAGTTTATGCTATGGATTTACTATAGCTAATGAAATATATAAAAAACGATTATACAAAAATTAATGATATATTTTATTTTTTATTTTATTTTCATATTTTCTGTAGTACTGTTTTACCTTCGTTTTAAGTAATGTCTTATTTTGGAGAACATTTAGCTATTCGTTTTATGCTGTATAAGCTTATAAATAGTAATAATACTCGTGAAAAATCAATTAATTAATTTTGAACAAAATTATTTTGCAATAAACACTTAGCTTTAAAAATTAAATTTTGTATAATATTACACAGGTAGTAGGTATAAAAAAAAACACTCACACAACAAGACATAAATATATCGTATGGTATATTAATACGCGTTTAATGATACTGATAAAATGTATATGAATTACAAACTTGTAATTCATAAATTATAAATTATAAAATACAATCAATTATATCATTTTAAGATGTAATGAACATATTAATTTAGTAAAAAGTAATTAAGTTTTAGTTTTGAAATCATTTTATATATAATGGTATCAATGAATAATTTAATTATTAAAATTATTTATAGTATCTACAATTATATCAATCCCTTCACGCAATTGAGTTTCTGTAATTATTAATGGTGGTGAGAATCTCAATGCACTCGACCCAATAGGCTTAGATATCATTCCATTTGATTTCAGTTCATTATTTAATTTGTAGACATCTGATACTCCTTCTGAAAATGTACAATACAAATTAAAACAATTATACGTTTAACCTTAAAACAATAAATATGTTTATCTTTAGAATAACTGTAATAAATTATTATATTAACTTTTAGAGCTTAACATAAAACCCGTGTTTTGGTTGACAATTTAGAGTCCTTAACTATTTTTAGCTCAAATCTAATTACTATTAAAAATAGTAAACAATTATTGATGATATTTTTTTTCAAAAATAATTATTAAACCACACGTACATTGTAATGCACATTGATTGGGTAGTTAACTAGTTGCATTGTACACGTTATACATTTGAACATTAAATTATGCGTAATAGTTATATATATTTAACAACTACATGATATTTAAATTATATAAGCTCATAGTTCACAATATTATTAACTTATTATATGATAAACAAATATTTATAAAGATAAATATTTAAATAATAAATACAAATATTACATTAAACAAATTGATTTTTCATACCTATTATTATGTTTACTAAAATATGTATTTATGTTAGTAAGAACATACTTGTATTCAATACGATAGCATTCAGTAAGCCTCTTCCTCTGACTTTAATTGCTTTATCTTTGCTCAAACGTGCATTAAGTTCAGATCTAAAGATCTCACCCATCTTGAATGCGTTTTCAACCAAACCTTCGTTTATGATTACGTCTAGTGAAGCCAGAGCAACCTTACACGCTAACGCATTTCCACCATATGTCGATCCATGTGTACCAGGAGTAAGAACATCCATTACTTCACAATTACCCAATACCGCAGAAATCTAATGGGTGAATTTATTTTATTTTATACGTTATCGAAAATAGGTACAACTTTATATTTTTCAAGTCATACTCACTGGATAGACTCCGCCGGAAAGTGCTTTACCGAGGATCAACAGATCAGGTTTGACGTTTTCATAATCGACAGCTAACATTTTTCCGGTTCTACCCAATCCAGCTTGTACTTCATCATCAATCCAAAGAACATTATATTTTGTACAAAGCTCGCGAACTCCTTTCAAGTAGCCTAGACTAGGTACCACTGCTCCTGCTTCGCCTTGTAATGGTTCCACCATAAATGCGCATACGTTTGGATTTCTCAATGCTTGCTATAAAAAATTCAAAACAGGAGTTAAACTATAGGTCACTAGATAATAAAATCAAAACCATATAGTGCGTCTCATATTTTAATTAAAAAATTTAAAATTATATATTTTGGGAAATTATTGATAAAGAGTAAAATCAAGTGATAGATAAAAACAAATTAAATTCAAAAATTGAAATACTAAATACGAGCTTAACAATGAAATTAACTAAAAAATGTATGAATCAATTATTTTATTAGAAATAATTAACAGTAACTCTATGATTATGCTAATTATGTCTTAAAATTTAATATTTTCATAAATAGCGAATTAAAAATAAATAACCAAAGAAATATATACTTAAAATAAATAACTTTAAAGCTTTTAGTAAAATATATTTTTCCTAATTATACTTATAAAATAAGCCAATAAAAATAACAATGATAAATCGATTTTCTGTTAGTAAAATAAAAAAAAATCTTCAAATAGAAAAAAACGACGTGATTATTTATTAGTTTAATAATAAACTTTGTTTCATATTCACCTCTAGTTTTCCTAAATCATCATAAGGCACTATTTGATAACCAGGAACATGAGGTCCAAATTCATCGAAGGAATTTGGATCTGTAGATGAGGAAATAGCGGCGATTGTTCTCCCCCAAAAGTTTCCATGGGCAAATACAACTTGCGCTTGATTTTGTGGAATTTTTTTCACCCTATATCCCCATTTTCTAGCTATCTTGACACTAGACTCTCCTCCCTCAACACCTTAAATAAATATGGAGGAAGTCAGTTGAATAACAAACAATTAATATTTGTTAAATTATTCCAGTTGAAAAATGTTTAATTAAAAATTAATATTTACATAAAATATAATGCATTTAAAAATGTTCAAAATAAATGTATTTTACCAGTATTCATGTTCAAAACTTTTTCATAGCCAAATTGTTTAGTCAAGAACTCATTAAGTTCATACAACGAGTCGTGAAATATAGCTCTTGACGTGTGATGAAGCTTGTTTAATTGATCTGTCATGGCCTTAATAATTTTTGGATGACAGTGACCCTGATTGAGGGTGGCAAATCCTCCCACAAAGTCATAATATTTTTTTCCTTCAACGTCCCACATAAAAATACCTAAAATTTAATAATTATAATTTTTTTATAATAACGATTAAATACACTTAAAATATCAATAAAAAATGTTATTTTGAAATTTTAATCTCGATTGAAATTGGTTTATAATACGATTAAATAATACCTTCTCCTCTGGTGATAACCACGGGGCTAGGATCATAATTGTTTGCAGAAACTTTTTTCTCTCGTTGAATCACTTCAGCAGATGATTTAGCAGTAGTTGAACTTAACCGTGTGACACTGACATTATTGAAAAGTCTTGTGTACTTAAGTAACTGGGAACTACGATTTTGTAGGCCTGACATTCTGTTTTGATATCAAAGATCATATCTGAAAATAATAATGGAACAAGTTAAAATATAATATCTACCTATAGGCTATAGTTTTGTTACAATAAATTAGCAAATTAAATAAAAATGTATGTCATAAGTTAGTATAGATTATAAAAAATAGTATAAAAACTTAGACTAAAAAATATACATAATATTTCTAATTTTAAATATAAAATAATAAAACACTTTTGATAAAATTAACAGAGTGAATGATTAAAATAAAAATATGTAAAATTATTAATAATATTATCAATACGCTGAAATAATACATTGTTAAATTATAATAAAAAAAATTTGTCTGAAAAACTTGACTAAATAGAAGTGAATAATTATTTATGCATTTAGATTTCCATATATTATGATTAAAACAATAAATAAAGTTTAAAAAAATATAAATGATTTTTTTTCCAATGACAAAAGCAATATATATATAACAAAAATTTACAATTCTAAGTCAGGACCAAAATGAATACTGTGCGCAGACGAAGTCATCCAGTAGAGTATTAAAATAAAAACTATAACTCCACTCTATTCTTAAATAATCTTAGAATAGTAAAAGAACATTTAACCATTCCAATTTAGTGATACGACAAATTAATACAAGTCTTATTATTGACCTTTTCATTGATACGAGTTCGATGTTTATAGTCTGGAAATTCACAGTAGGGGAACATAATGATTCTCGAACATCGAGCAAAGACAAAATTAAATTTGTAATTCATTTTTAAAGTAGATACATGTTATTATGATTATCACAAAATAATTGTAGATGCGATAATTATTTTACGGATTAACGTATTAATATTAACAACACTACGTGACTATATTTTTTATACACTTTACATCGAGCACATGACGTGCACATAAAAAAAAAATTAATTTGTTCTCGATTTCTTATTTCTATAAAGTAGCTAATTTAAAAGGTCAATGATAACATTAATATTGTTGTTTGTTGGATGAAATTAAAATGATTAGGTAACAGCTGCTAGGCATATGTAATATTAAGATAAAAGCACAAAATATTTTAAATATACCATGTCAGTATGAAAGAAATTATTTATTTAAGTAGTCATTAATCATTATTAATGCATGACTGAATGACTATAGTAAATGTATGAACATTTTTATATACATTAATTGATAAGTAAAATTATTGTCAAATTATATATATATAATAAACATAAATTTTCAATCTAAATCATTTTTTTTTTTTTTTAACATTTCTTTTGAAAGCTTTATTTTTATATTATTCAAGTAATAATTTATACATCACTACTTAAGTTGTTTTTATATAATAATTTCTAATTTAATATATCTTTGAATATCAACAATAATATTAAATGTTATTTGTCACGCAACTCCAGTTTTCGACAAGACCTGGTATATTATATTTTTGTTATAATTCATACAAGCGTTCAAACTTGCATACATCGTAAATAACTAATAAAAAAATAAAACAATTGACTAACTAATAGATAGTAATATATATAAATTATAAAATGTCCTTACAATTTAGAAATATATGACGCTAAAAGACTATTCGCGTTCAAGATTTTTCGTTTATAATTATTTATTATTGAGTTAAAATATAACTAATAAATTACAATTTGAAAATTACTAAAGAGGATGTTACACCCAAATGTGTATTTCTATCTAACATTCACGAATACGAGTATAGTAAAGTTACGTACCAGAGTCTTAATAAAATGTATATATACTACTACAAATTTGCTTATAGATAAAATATAAATTATGCTCCAGCAAAGAGCATTATTTTTTATATAGGTATTTATTTCAAAACAAATTATATGAAATAAAAAAAAAAAAAAAATGAACTATTTAAATACATATGACTCGTTTTAAAATAAAAAAAACTCATCACTCACGCATTGTTTATATTGTTCTCTATAAATTCGATAACGAGTAAATTTTATTTAATTTTTATTATAAATAAACTGTGATAAGAATTCAGTATCTACATAAATTTTCAATATTACCTATATGTGTATAATATTGAAACACACGCGAATTTAGCGTTTTCTTGATGAAAAACACTCGAAACTTATACTAGGTACAGAATACAGAATAGCGAGCAGGTGTTAAATTAGTCTATAATAATTTAAATTATAATATAATTCAATCATAGGAGGTTAAGTGTTATTTATAATAAGGTAATTTTATTTTTTATTTTTTAATTAAAAAATACTAAAATTTAAGTTTTGAGCAAATAACTTTGTTACCGCTGTTGGAATAGAAAAGTTAATTATTAATAAACCTATATGTAACTTATGTGAAGTGTATATTTATTTTTCGTAAGTAATTACATTAAATATATATATATACATATATATTATCATAATAAATTTATATTTATCATATTAGGTCATGATAGTATTATTTAATTGTAAATAAAAATTGATGATATTTTATAGTAATTATGTTTTGTTATCAAATAGTAAAATTGCGTTAAACATATAAATGGTATAACGTCGATAAGTATAGCATTAAATACATTTTTATTTTACTATGTAAATAAAGTTAGCCATGTTATGTATATATTAAAAATTGGATACCAATAAACTAATTTTCTCATTTAAAAAATAATCAATTTATTATTTAAATAACTAACACCCATACTAAAGAAACTGCAAATATATTTTATAATA
Organism: Melanaphis sacchari; assembly: GCF_002803265.2. Taxonomy (NCBI): domain Eukaryota; kingdom Metazoa; phylum Arthropoda; class Insecta; order Hemiptera; family Aphididae; genus Melanaphis; species Melanaphis sacchari. The sequence continues at coordinate 1,525,014 of NW_020271213.1, read as the reverse complement.
TAAATTTATAATTATATTAACAAATTCACTTATTTCTTGTTTGAATATCGAATTTATGTTGTAATTTCTAATATATATTGTATACTTCGTATTCTCGTATTATCTAGCATATAATATATTTAAAAGATTATAGTACACTAATGTCCAAAATTTAACGATTGACTTTGTTATAAATTATTTTAAATAAAATAGTAGTTTAATTGTATATATAACGTTACTAAATTTTATATTATTTTGATATTTTGGTGAATGAAGTCTAAAATAATAATTAAAATAAATTATAAAATTAAATCGTTATTTTTTGGTGAGAATTTCATATTCATTTGAATTATACAGGTATTATATAATACCTGACTTCCTATACCTAAGTGTTTAGTATCAATAGAATACTTCCAATATTATATAAAAATTAATTAAAAGATGACTAAAAAATTTAATTTAGATAATCTAAATTTAGAAAATTTAGAAAATGACATATGAACTTTATCACAGACAGAGTAGACCTATATTATAATTAAATTAATTTTAAATCATTAAAAGGACACCATAGCCACATATGTTATCTTTAGCTGTCTTACATATAACATAGGAAATTTTTGTTCAATAGAATCAATTTTATGTTCTTAGCTTTAATATTAGAGTAAATTTACTCATTATCAAACTTAAAGGTAAGAATTTTATGTAGCCCATTGCATGGGCTTTTATTAATATTATAATTTTAAACTAAATTCGAGCTATGTAAAATATTTAAATTTTAAAATACTCATAACTTAGATTAAATTCCTTTATAAAAACCTTTAAGTTTGATAATGGGTAAATTTACTCTAATATTAAAGCTAAGAACATAAAATAGATTCTACTGAACAAAAATTTGCTATGTTGTATATACGTAAGACGGAGACACACATATGGGCACTCTTAAATAAATTGCACTTAATAATATATGCTTATCATATATTATAGGTAGTAAAACATATTTACACTCCAAGCAATTTATTTTTATTTTATTATATTATAAAATTTAAATATATCAAATAATTTAAACAATTAAAACATATTATATTGACCTAACTTAGAATAAATAATAAAGGCTGACATACCATCTAAGTTAAAATTACAACTACATCCATAGTATTTAAAAATAAGCTATGGCATTACTAAAAATAGAAAACATAAATTCTAAAATGTAATTAAGAAAAAAAACTAAAATTTTTTATAAGTTGTGATAAATATCAATTGCATTATTTAAAATAATAACAAAATAATTAACCAAACATTTTATACTTACATAAAGATTAGTAAAACTTGAATATATTATACCCACACGATACGAATATCGTAAATAGTAGGAAAACTTGTAATAAACATTAAATAGTGATTACGAGGATTTTATACTAATTTAAAAACGTGTATTCCAAACAACAACTGATCCGTTTAATAAGGTTTATCTTATCTCATTATTATTTCTTTATTTTCGATAAAAACACACCATTTTTGACACGTGCATTAAGTATGTTATGTCCAACATGTACTTATAGAAAATCATGTTCAACAACATATTCGTAACTATATAATATAGCTACAAACTAAATAATAACTCTAATCATAATACCCATTGAAAACAAACACATTTTACTTGACATTAAATTTTTATTGTTTAAAACTATATAATATCAGAAACTTTAATACTATTAGATATTAATTAGTAATAGCTAAATATTAAGTTTATTTTTATTTTCAGTCTTAATCAACAATAATTCGCCATATTTTCACCCATACATACATATCATTATATAATTATATACCTTAATATAACTAATACAACCTTATTGAACATTTAGATTAATATTTTAGAGAAAATATTTATGATCCTTTAAATTACTTTTTTAGTTATGGTAATCAGCTTTAAGCGGAAAATTGAAATACAAAAATAATGTAAACTATGGCTCTTAATATGAAATAATCTAGTCTGAATATGACAGTCGTGTCACAAAAATAATACGTGAAATACTGATAGTTTTTAACTCTTTTATATTAATTTAAAGTGTTTTTAAATTAAATAAAAAATATATTACACTGCGTTAATTAAATTAAAGTGGCATTAAGTTAATTAAATAAACAAAGTATATTTGCTTTTATAAATACCATATTGGTGTACACTAAAATGTTCGATTATGATTTGAATAACAAATAAATATATGAAATGAAAACAAAAAGTAATAACCAAACTTCAATATACCTAAAAAAAAATCATTTAAAACGTTTATCAAAATAAAATTGATAAAAAAAAAACATTCTAATACTTGGAGTTTTTGAGTTTCACAGTAGATATTGCGTTAAGAAGATTTTAGTAGAACTTTGTAGATTTATAAATACATAATTTTCAGATAATTTAATTCCAGGTAAAGGAGTATTCTATTGTATGAGTGAAACAATGAAAAAAAGCAAAAACATTGTATTTTTTTTAACTGAGAAAGCTACTTACAAAATTATAATATAAACCAACAAAACCAACAATGACAAGGAAAATATTTTTTATATATTTTAATATTTTTTTTAAAGTTATAACCCAAATAAATATATAAGTGAAAATAAATAAATTATATTATACTACGTACTATAACATTTGCGTATTATATATATTATAAAATTTGTTAGTAATACCGTTGATAAGTGAGAAAAACAACAGAAAACGTGTACATAATATAAATATTATATAGGTAATTTGTATACCAGCTAAACAAATACAACTAGTTGATACATCAATTTATTCAACATTTATAACTCTACCATTAATCTCAAAACATAATTGAAACATTTATGAATTAAAAGAACATCGAGCACTCCAGATCATAAATTGGTGACACGATATTTTTTAATCTATTTATCGAAAAATAACTATTTATTTTAATTGGTATTTGTTGTAATACAAAAAATACTATTTAAAGTAATTTAATACTTTTTGATTATACGTATACTATTATTTAGTTACTACTCTTATTGAAATTTCCAAAACATTTAGATTAATTTTAAGCTAATAGTTAATAAATACCAAGAATTTCATCAAATCTATTGTTTTCAGACGTTGTTTATATTGAATTTATACCAAACGTAAAACTTTACATACAAGTTATATAATAATGTAACTAGTAATACTATAGCGAAACTTTCCAGGTGTTTAAAATTTAATATTTAGCGTTTATAAAATATTTTTAGAGTATTATACCCAATTTTTATTTTAATCGAAAATATATTAATTTGTTGATACTTTAATTGAAGATATACCCTAGTTTTATTTTAACCGAAAATATATTAATTGTTCGATACTTTAATAGAAGAATAATCATTTTTATAGGTAACTATGTTGTAGACATTTTTTTTTCAAAAATCCACAAAGCTTAAATAAAAATATAATAATTTTTTAATTGAAATTATTGTTTAGAAATATTACCAATTACAATAGAGCGGGACTGGATCCCCAATAATCCGGTGAACGTGGTAATTCGGATGGAATAAGTCCATTTGTTTGTAAATAGAAATAGTTTGTTCGAATTTGAAAGTATTTTTCAGAAAAAAATTACTGAATACCATATTTTGTTCTATTATTATACACATTTTATTCTGTAATTCATTATATTAAAGTTATTTATTATTTTTGTAACAATTGTAACTTAAAATACAATAAATATAAAGTTGATAGAGTTAAAATAAAAATCTTAGTCATTTGAGTAGATAATTTTAAAAACCCTCCGGTAATTCCGGCAAATCGATGCTCGGTTTGACTTCATCCGGAATTTCAAGACTCCACTGTAATTATTTTAACTTCAGTATATTTAAATATTTTTCAAAAATAAAATTCTGTAATTTTAAATAATTTATACAAAAGACACTTGTGATAATTTTACAAAATAAAAAAATAATAGTTTCTCTGCAAAAAAAAAAAAATGCATTTATCTTTTAAAATTTTATAGTTATTAAATATAGGTTAATATTATTAAAAAAACTATTATAATTAATCGTTAATAACTAATAAATTATTTTTAATTCGAAAATATTATAAACTAATAATCAAGTTAAATTATATAATCCATAGATAACATTTTATAATAAGCTCCGTATAATGTTAACCATCTCTTTTACTAAATAACTAAATATTATAATATATATACCCAATATTTTCTTGATAATTGATAAATTATTACAAGTATTAAAATAATAAACCCCGTATAATTTAATGATTATTATTATAATAATTACTTGTATAAATAAGTTGTAGATATCTATATCATATTTGATTAGAGCGAACATAGTGCAATTAAAAAGTAGATAAATCTGAAAAGTCTAATTATGCTTCTATGATAATTAAATATAAATAATGATTTACAATCACCTAATTATGTTTTTATAATCCGTTAGTTAGTAGTGGTTTTATCTATATGACATACATCTGTCCTCTGTCGAAGACACTAGAAATCGAAAATTTATATTAAGCAATGATAGTGTTTTATGTTAATCTACTAAAAAAATTCAAAATGGAGCTTTCATAAAACTATTACATATAAATATAAGTTCACTACTTACAAAAAAATTACAAAATACTTTTGTAATTTTTTGTGATATAAGCAAATAATATGAATTTAATCATTATATATATATATATATGAAAAAAAAATCACTCACATATTTTTAATATTTTTAAAATGCTATAAGCATTATTATAACTTATGAGATATCTTATATTAAAAGTTTTTTAAGCTTTTTTACAACCTAACAAACAAATTGTACCCTATCCATACATTGAAAATAAACTGAACAATCTCAAAACTTTAATATATTCATAAATTATGTAAAAAGAGTTATAATATTTTAATTATAAATATTTAATGAAAATATGAAGTTTTTACAGATATGAGTTTTTAAATTGCGACAAAAAAAAATAAAAATAATTTTATCAAAAATTGTGTAAAAGTTATTGTTTTGTTAAATTTTTCTCGATTATTTATAAATTAATGAGAACAGTTTATTCTCTCATCTCTACCAATGTGACAACTAGATCAAACTTTCAACTATCAATTATTACCCTCAAAGTTTAAAATTTAAGTATTTTATTACCCCTATAAAGAAATGTAAAACATATGACACATATTTGTAAATTAATACTTTCATCACTCAGTTTGTGATTTTAAACATATCAAATATTTTAAAAATATGATTTAATTAACTTTTTATAGAACATTAATTTAAATAACTTAAGTTACAAAGTAACTAAAAAACATATATAGTCACTATTAGTGACATAGAATTATAAAATTAAAATATCATGTATAGGTTTATTTATTACTTAAATTTAAACTAAAAGGAATATTAAGTATAGTATAACTATCAAGATATTATCCTTCAATAAAGAACCAATATCATTAAATAATAATATCACGAAATTATCTTATTCACTACTGAATTTTCGGTACGCGAGTTGTTTCTAAGATTGTAGATGTGCTATACCATTAATGGTGTTTTTACATTGTTGAAAAAAAAATGACATAGTCATGTTAGCCAGAGAAGATGGAGATAGCTTTAACAAAGGTTTTTATGTTTCCAAATACTTTCTTTCTCTTTGATGCAAAGTATCTTTTTCGACTACTCATCTTGACTGGTGGCATTGAAGAATGCCACATGCTGACTTCTTGACACGTGACAGTTTATAGTAGTATCGTCCCTTTTTGTCAATACTAAACACTTATTTTGGGTGATTGTCATCTGCCAGGTAGTAATCTCCACTTCTTTATTATATTTTAAGCTTATTAATAAATAATAAATAATACTATAATTCATTATCTAATGTACATTATTTCTTATAAATAAAAGATTTGTAGTTGTCAATTTTATTGGTCTACAGTAATAATTATGGGTTATGGTTACAGCGTTACATTAGCGTTATTATTATACATTGTACTCGAGTTTTAAACTGTTGTTTTAATTTTAAATATTCATACAGAGTTGCGATAACTTGTAAAATACAATTATGTTGTGTCTTAAATTTTATATTAGTACCAACTTACATCATAATATTATTGTATTATTTTGAACAAAATTATATGTAAATTTTAAATTTTGAGCAGAGTAATGAATGTATTTATTTTAAAATTATGTTTATTTGTATTTATTTTTTTTATAAAATGTTCTGTGGTTTATAAATAGGGGTGGGTAGTATTTTAATTAAACTTATTTAAAAATACCTTTTAAAAATATTTTGTACAGTGAGTATTTTCAAAATACAAAATAAAATTATCACTATTGAATTTTAGCCCAGTTGCGAGATAAAAACTTACTATAGCTTTGTTATACAATAAATAATAATAAATTTTAAGTATAAAATACAGTTTATATTATAGTCTATAAAGTAGCTTGTATTATGTTCAAATTTGAACCGAACCAGTTACAATAACATGGATCTCCAGCGCAGTTAAAGATCTATAATAATGACAAAAAAACGAAGATCAATTTATATTTTCCCAAACACCAACAAATTCAACAGCTATCATAATAAATACAAATCAATAAAAATTCGTCCAGTATTTAAATCATGAAATAAAAATATTACATATCTAGAAAACTACCTTAAATTTCGGTAGTTGCTTTTTAAATATACTATATATTCATCAGCTCCAGTAAATACATTATTTTTATTCTCAAGAATAATTCTATGTTCAAATTTTAGTGAGTATGAATAATTACGTACTTGAAAAACTTGTATTTTTAAAAGGTAACAATAATTCTGTAAATTGAAATTAATATTTTATTTAACTTTTTTATTTTTATATTTATTTCTAATTTCTAACTTATATAATATTTTTCAAACAGATATTACTATAAAATATTTAAGCAACTTGTATTTATGTGTGTGTGTATATATATATATATATATATATATACTGAATAAATGATTATTTTAATAAACAACACTCATTTAAAAAAAAAGCTATCAACGTTTTTGAATAAATTTTTTTTCATAATTTACAGTCAAATAAAACAACATTTTTTATTTTTTTTTTACTTTTTTAAAAAACGGCATACATTTTTCATTTCATAGATCTATGAATACGTCTTTTCAGAGTATTTCGATACATAAAATTAAAATTTAGACGAGCATTTTATAAGTTATTTGTACTTAAAATGTAGGTAAACAGACTACAATACCGACAATTTAGTGATATTTACGTCTCCACTCAACCCACCATAACTTTAAATACATACTTATAACTCAAATTACTTGTCTGAATGTCAACTTTTATGTCGGTATTAAAATAATCAAAAAGTATTCTGCTTCTGAATATTAAATTAAAAATATATATTATGATTCAAAAAAAAAAAAATAAATAAATTAAAAATAAATTAGTATAAATTATTAAACAATTTTTTACTTCGACTGAAAATTGTGTAAAAATAATATTTTCAAAATGATTAATAGATTTTGAAATAAGAAATATGGATAGATAAAATAATCACTTTGTATTTATATTTACAATATTTTTTCAGAATATATTTTAATGTAGGTATTCTTCATAATTTATACATACATTTTTTTTTAAATTTTCTAACAAACTTGAAATTAAAAATTATTTTATATTTTATATTTTCATTACCTACATTTTACTTATTTTCAGTTTGTATTTTATGAACACAATGTTACGCGTTTTTCTAGTCTCTGTTCACAATGAATGATTTATTTATAGTAATTGTATATATTTTACTGTTTAACGTGATGTCAATTTTTTTTTTAATATTTTAACTCCCTACTCAATTGAGGATATTTTAGTAATATGAATTACTCGGAAAGTAATTTAAAAAAAAATTATTTATTTGATTACCTTATTTAATTATAAAATAATTAAATTATCTAATTATCTCATCTAAATAAATTCAGCAGTTATCTGTGGTAATTTATCTAGATAAATATTATAAAAATTGATATATTTTAAAATACTGAAATAGGTAATAATTTACTAAGTACCTATGTAATTAAATTTTATTATTGATTAGATTATATTTTTAAATTTATAACCAATGGTATTGTTTTATATTCTCGTAATTAAAATATTATATTTAATATGAGTTAGGTATTGGATTATTTTTTTTATGCATGATGAATTTGTTAGTATTTGATACCTATCTTTATTAAATGTATAGATTTTAAATTTTTTGTAAAAACTCTTTATTTTTATAGTTACAAAAAAGTGTTTAGATATTTATTTTCTGTATAATATTATACTTATTTATGGGTAAGTTTAGTTAACATTTATTTTTTTAATTATTATTATTATTTTATTTTTAATTTTTTTTTTTTTTTTTAATATTAAATTTTCTCTTGTAATTTTCTATATAAATTGTATTTTATTTTGTTATTTGTATATTTGATTTTCTTGATTTTATTTTAAATTAGGTATCTTTGTTTTGATTTAAAATGGACTTTTTTTTTTATTTTATCTGTTATTATGCACTGTTAGTTCATATTTTTTAACGTTTCTTTTTAGTTCATCTAACATTTTGTTTCCTAATATTACTATAATGTTACTGCAAGTATACAGTCTTTTAAAAGTAAAAAATAGATTATAATTTTTTTTCGGTATTAATCAGTTTTATTAGTTTATACTCATGTAACAATTTTTCATATAGACATGAGATAGATTAGATTATCAACTTTGTTACTGGATATCAATAGCAAATTGAGAAAATCAACAAAATAGATTTTGTTTATTTATAACTTATAAATAAATTACAGTAAAAAACTGCGAATAATTCCATTAATAATATTTAAGAGTTTCTGATGTATACATTTTGAAAAAATATGAGATGATATTCGTACATATAATAATGATCTCTCATCAATCGATTTTCTTATTTTGTTGTAATTCATGACAAAACTACCATAAACTGTTTAAATTTTCAACAAACATTTATATTATCATTTCAACGCATAATATGATTTTAATAATATTAATTTAACTATTTTTGAACTATTTATTAAAATTTGATATTTATAATTCTTTTATTTATTTTTATATAAAAACAAAATTCTGCATAAATTTTAACTATAATCATATAATATTACATATATAATATACATATATGCATATGTATGATTATTTTTTTGTAATAATTTTAAGTTAATATTTTGACAAATTATTTTGTAGTTAAAATCTTAAAAGCTGTTTTATTTTTATATTCGACGCTAACAATTACTAAAAATTATTTATATCTATTTGATACAATGCACGAATCTATATGTTGAAGCTAATAATAATATTGTTATTTCTTGTTAATCGCACTCACAAACGGTAAAATTAACATCTTTATCATGGTCATCACTCATCAAAAAAAAATAATTAAATATAAAAATATTATACTAGATTATTTAAATAATTGATTATTATCATCAAATAAAGAATATCGAATATTGAGTAATAATATTTCGAACTATGAAGTCAATAAGTAGCAACGTTCGTAGCCGATGACAGTCTTAGTGTCGTATCGACACAATGTAAATAAAATTATATCGACTAAAATCACGATTATTGGTAGTGTAACACATTCGAAAATCACTTGATATAGTATGTCAGTACCATAATCATTTCTTATGCTATTTCCACTGAAATTACTTTTATACTATGAACTGTAAAAGTTTCATATACAAAATATGAAGGAGATTTTAAATCACTTACATACACGTCATGATTTATATATTTTTTTTAAATGCATTGTTGACTTGAGCGTTTGTGTGCTGGAGATTCGAAAGGCATTTTACCGAATACTCTCCGTTTGTTATATTCTGACAGTCGAAACGCCTGAAACTAATGATGTTATTTTTAGATTCCAATAAACAATAATAATATATAAAAATAATACTATTGACAATATGTAATAAATAATAATTTATAATCTTATTTCATTAGAATATGATCTGAACTTGAATTAAATTTTAATTTGATAATTTAAAAAATATACCTACAATACGATAAATTTAAAGACTCTTTTGTTGAATATATCAAAAATAGAATATTATGTGTACTTTTTAATAATATTTTTTCTTTTCTAAAATTATATAATTTTTTGACTTGTAGAAAAACGCAACTTACTTTTTTATTGCTCCTCGTATAACATTTTACAACTGAAATTGTACAGTTACACTGTTTATATGCACGTCACATCGGTGCAAAGATAACTCAATGAAGAAGTATACTCGTCTCATTCTGTACAGTAAAGTAGTTATCTAGTTTTTCATTTTTTTTTTTTTAAATCCTTCAAGTTGATTTCCTAGCTAAAAAACTAAATTTTATAAAAGTATATGATATTAAATTAATTAGCCATGTCCTAAATTAACAAATAGATACTTGACCTCACAGAAAAAGTTTACAAAAATTGTCGTGTGATGCACTAGATCGGATTATTTGAAATTTGAAATTGATGTTGTATATTGAACCACTAAGATGAAAAGACAAAATTGTATCTTATCAATACACAATTTACTTATACAAAGTTAAATTCAAATGAATTCTATGTCACGTGGTCATTAATTTTATTTTATTTCGGTGAAACTGATAAATTAGAATAAGGTAGAAAAAATTTTGGATTTTCATTCTCTGAAATGAATTGAGCTATTTATTTGAGATCCAGAATTTAACTTATCACGTGGCGTACAATCAATTATGGAAGTACTATTTAAAAAAAAATTATAAATAAATATTTTGAGTTTTTGACCAGCTAGAAAGAAAAGAGTGCAGAGATCAAGATGAATATAGAATATTAAACCTCTTACATTTAAAGTTGATTATTCGTATATGCGTATATTATTTTGTAATTGAATATTCAGATGATATTTCGAACGAATTAAGACATAAGCAATAATTCTAAAACTTGTATCATTACTAAATTTTTTTTTGTATTCCAACACATCGCGTTCATCAAATAAACGTATTAACAAACTGAGTAACTTATATTTTATAATCTTAACTGTTATTTCAATACATATAAAAATGAAAAAATTACGTTTTCGTATTTTTATATTTTTTAATAAGCCAAATAACTTATAGGTATTTCTGTATAACATATTACGTTACTTAGAGAGAGACAAACAATATACTATATATATCGTCTGATATGACTAAAGACCAAAGCGAATACTAAGCAGAACTATTGAAATTTAGAGAAAAATTTAATTTTAATTGATAACTATACATTTTATTTTATAATATAAACATTAAGTGACGTTATATTTATTCAACAAATATAATTTGTACTTAAAAGCCATACATGAGCCGTATGCCATATTGAATTGTTTATGTTATTAAAGTACGTAGTTAAATATTATTTTAGTATTATGTTTTAATGATATAGACATAATATGAAATATTTGTTTAAAATTTTTTCTTAATAAACTATTAATACCATACATCACAGTGTCGTATTAAATCAAATATAATATTTTAATATGCATAAAAACGTCAAACGGGATTAGAGTTAACTTTCACAAATACAAAACATTTTAAAAATCAGTAAATTTCTTAGTAAAAAAGAAAAAACTCATTCAAAAGAGATTGATGAGAATATAATTATTGCTTTAAATATATATATATATTTATTTGTATAGTTTTACTTATATTAAAATAAGTGAATTGTTAAAAAACAATTCTATATTAGTTTAATAATTAATTTAATACAATTTCGACAGAGACAATCGTTTAATTTTCCTATTAACTCACAAAACAGTGAAAAGATACGTTTATACATTCCAAAATTGTACCCTTATTTGTAATATGTATGTGATAGTTAAGTATATCTAATAGCTTAAATACTTTTTTAAAAATCAATAATTGAAGGAAAAAACAAATTTATCATATAGAATTTAATGTTGATATAATCTGTATTCTAAAAAAAATCAGTTTATTTCACCAGGGTTGACTTAATAAATTATGGTTAATTGTATTTTATAAATTACTTAAAGCCATAAAAGTTACTTATTTTTAATACATAAAATAAGTATTATAAATATATTAGTGTAGTTGCGTCACCGTGAATAATATGGCATCTTTATAAAGTAGATTTTAAAGTACTAAAACATTTATCAATAAATGTGTAATAAAATTAAACATTTTTTGTAAAGTTTAAAAATAAGAGCAATATTATATAGTTTTCAATTTTTGGCTGTAAGCGATTTTAAAATAAAAATCTATATTAATAATATTTAGTTGATTTTTAAAATAATTTTACCTATTTTAGAATGGTATAATAAAAGTATCAAATTATTAAAATATTATTGGGATACTGGTCAAAATTTATTTAACAGTACTTTTACATAAATGTATTAAAAATATGCTACAATTTTTTTTTTTTTTACTATAATTATTTATTTTTAATTAACTTTAGCTAATTTCAATTGAAATAAATATTCAGAAAAACTAATATATAACATAACTATATTTAGGTATACTTTATTAAAATAGCAAAAAAATATCTCTGTATTATAAGTTCATAATTTAAATCAATTACGTGTTTTGGTATTAACTCTTATGATGAGATATTTTAATAATAAATGCATAGTTGTTGTATATTTATTTAGAGATAAAAATTACACATACATAAGTTTAATATTTAAGTTATTATTAAGGGCGAAATAAAAGTTCCAAAAGTTCAGTACATCGTCAACTTTTAAAATCAAAATATTTTTAGGTAGTTGTATACAAAACTCATAAAATAAACTTAACAATATAGATAGCAATAGTTATATAACGAAATTTCTAGGTAACAAAGTCTCGTGGGGAATATAAATAAAATCGTAATATAGAGAAATTTGTTAAATAGAATTACATATTTTTAATACTTACATAATTACGTATTTTATATTCTATAGAGTATTAAAAATATACACCAAAAATCATATTATTATTTTTTAATCTTAATTCAAAATAACTTATCAGTGAGTTTCATTTGCTTATTGATTTTATAAATTGTACTTTTTATTGCAAAATATTTCAATTTCATTAGAATTTTTGTTAACTTCTTCATAGACATATACTTCATTTCGTTTTTTTATTGCAAACAAAGAAAGATTCTAGCCTTTACTTCATTATGTGTTAACGATTTTTCAATTTGGTTGAAAGGGAACTTGTCGGAAAATTATATTTTTCAGAAATATCTTTTTTTAACATCTTTATCGACTTCATTTAAAATTTAAAATTTATCAAGAATTGATAAATACTTACGTTTCAATATTTTTTTGGTATGTATAGAAAAAAAAAACAAAATAATCTGAATGTACGAATTTACGAATAGTTAATTTGTTATATCGTACACAAAATATTGTAAAGTGGAAGTTCGTTGTATAAAAGTTTCACTTTATTAAAATTATAGAAAATTAAGATAATAATGAGTTATTGAAATCATTTTAAAGTAAGTGAACTATTTAATTTGTATGCACACAATATCATGTTATATTTTGGAAAATCTAGTTTCATTTAGAATTATTTTTGAATAAATTTATAGCTAGTTAAATGTACAAGCTTATTTTTACAATATAATAATAATACACTTCATATATACCGCATTTAGATACGTGAAGAAACAAACCTTCAAATTTATGAATTTCTTCTAAGAAGCTCATTAAATGTAATATGGCGTAATATATATGCAACATATTGATAAGTTCTTATTTAGTTGATCAAAATATTATTATAGTTTTAAAATATTAAATGTGCTTTGCTTTTAGTACTTAATATTATAACTTTTCATTTACATTTTCCTTTAAATAAATATTCTTTACTTGGGTTAAATTAAATATTTTTAAACATTTAAAAGCAAGTAATAAATGGCTAATTATTTACTACATATAAAAAAATCACAGTCAATACAAATAATTGAAATGCCCACTGATTTATTGATTTTTAATCTAAATAATAAAATTCAAGTAAATCTAACATTTTCATTAAAATTATACTCGAGTTTAATCAGTTCAAGGCTTGTATTTAAAAAAAAAAAAATTGTTTTACGTTATTTACAATTAAAACATTATACAAATTTTGAGTTTATCGTTATTCAGAATTAAAATTTTTAATATATTTTATAAATTATAACTATTAAATAATTGGAAATTAATTATTTCATTTAATGATTTACTATATTAAACGTTTTGCTTTATGATATATCATATATTTTTTTAATCGTTATGTTTTGTTTTGTGTTATTTAACTATTTATATTTATCTTTTTCCGTTATAATTACGTTACAAATCTCAATCGTTTTATTGTACAAAATATAATGTTATAATCATAATGTTATTATAACGTTTTCATTCAAATATTTATTTGTTAATTTTTGTATTAGTAAAAATTTACAACATTTGATTTTAAAAATATCAATTTTATTAAATATTTCAAAATAAATCATATTTTATTATCATTTTCAATTTTACCAATTAACTTTTACTCATATTTTTTTTATAATTAAATAAATTTTCTTAGGTATATAATTACTCTAAAATCATATTATTACAATGCAACTACCACATAAGTATACTAAATCGTTAATCCTGACGATAAAAAAATATTGAATATACTGACTATATAGAACTTATTAGTACAAATAAATTATGATTACAACATTTTTCTATTGTTTAGGCATAATTTATAAACTTTTATATTTCTAATATGTTCAATAATTACGGTAGGTATAACTTAAATATACTAAATTTTTAGTTAGTTATTTAAACCATCTATTTCGCCATGCATTTATCTTAATGATCCATCAAAATATTTATCTCTCTAACACTTTGCAAATAAATATATACGCATGTTAATATAATTTTTAAATCCACATCCAGTATATGTTTGGTACTTTAATAATAGTCGACTTAATGAATAATATTTTGCTTAAGGGTGATATAATTCCGAGTGACATTTTCATGTCTTTTTCTGAATCGATGAAAAATACATTTTCAAAAATGTACTAATATAAAGCACAAATAAAATACGTTAGGTATAGTGAATATTATGTTTGAAGGACAAATGATGAAAATCGAGTAAAAAAGAACGCTGTGAGAATTTTCGATTTGGGATCCGGTAAAAAAAATAAAAAATATAATACCGTGCGTGTGTACATATTATAATAACGGAAAACCGTTCGTTTTAGGTTCATAGGAGTTTTCTGCAAAAAAAAAAAAATCTGACGAAATAAAAACACTACATAATAGTTTGTTTTCAGATTACAAATGCGCACACACATAAACATATAACATTATACACGTATATGCGGAATATACGAACACCGCACGCAATCACACAGATGCATAAACAGGGATTAAACACGGTGGCGTAGTCGAGTGAAAGTAGAACGGGGAAAGGCGAATAACCGATTCGGTAAGATATTATATGTTAGTGTTGGTTCGGGTCTGCAGCGTGTGTGCACAGCACACATATGTCATGATAATATTATATCATATAATATGAAAGAAAAAAATATATAAATCTATATATAATAACAGTCGTCGTCAACATACATGATGTTAATATAAAAAAAATTCTCTTGACCGACACTCAATTTCCTAAATGTATACATCATCATATGTGCGTCGTGGTTGTCGTCGCCGTGTCAGAAGCAGCGGCGGCGGCGGCGTTAGTCGAAGATTGAACTCTCCCCGCGTACGTCATCAGATTCACATCTATACTGGCCGCCGCCACCTCCACTGCCACCTCCAAAACACACCACCACCACTGCCTCGAGGTAGTGATATTTTTAGATTTTGGAACACAGCTCACGCGTATGCGTATTAGGCCAAATGCCGCGACGACGGCGCAGCGTCCGTGTGTTCTCTTGTTGTTTTAAACGCACGTCTCTTATAGGTAGCTCGGTTGTCCCGGCTCGGAGAGCGAAGGGGGTTGAAGTGGGTCCCCCGGCTGGATGTGGGAGAACGGTGTGCTCCGAGGCTAAGACACACCCACAACAGTTGTGGTTGGTCCGACGCCGGAAACCCTCGACTACGGTACAAGGTCGACACTCGTCCGTGTGCTCTGATCTGCAGCGTTTGTCGACAGTCATTACTCTGGGAGACGTGATCTACAGTTGACGTAGTGACATCTAGCAAATTCAGTCCCAAATGATTGAATTAGTATTTTACGTCGTGGCTTTCATGCATTACGTATACTGCATCTGGCAAAGCGACATTGGGACACAGGAGGACCAACAGGTAGCACAGGACCACCCCACCGCAGCAGCTGACGCATCCAAGGACAACAACGCCACCAACGCTTCCTAAGCCGCTGCCGCAAAGTCCAGTCGCCCACCACGAGCCATTGACATTCGACTTGTTACGTTCATCTCGAAAAAAATAAAATAAACGTATAAAACTAACTACACGAAAATATTATAATACACGTATAATCATAATAGCACAATTTTAAATACTATAAAATATCTCATCACAAGTGACCCTAACCGTCAAAATAGAGACCACACGAGTGTTATTTGGCTTTTTTTTTTTCATATTTTTACTTGTCGCAATTTGTTTTCCCTTTTACTTTCACGTCTTCTACAGTAATTATGTCGACGAACATTTACCAAATTCGTTTGGCCCGAGAAACAAATTATTCATTGACATATACGATACCGAACTTTCCGTCACTGAGATACATTCATCTCAACAAGATAACGGGAGTAGTTACGATCCGGACCGATCACTTTTATTTCACATGTAAGAATGGACAATTTATTTATGCTGACGGCGTAACACTTTGATAATCGCGTGACTCAATGTCCATTAATATTGTATATTTTTTTACAGGCTTACTCAGAGGCGACCAGATCAGAGGAGGTTCGTTCAGATGGATTAATGAAGAAGACGATTTATTTTCCATGCAACCACCACCAGACTTATAAGAGGTATTTGACTTATTAGCGATCAGATCATTACATTCTTCATCTTAGCTACTATAATTGCGTTGTATACCTACTGATTCTTGCTTATGCTTTAATAATATTATGATATTTATACACTTCGATATTCTTATTATATATTATATAAACTATGCGATATTATAATCCCATTCTTATTATATACCATACTCATTATTTACATAAATCTATACAATTTGTATGCACATAATTACTTTTAAATTATAAACATAATTATATGTAGCTTTCTAGTTAAAAAATAATGCATTCAAATATTTATCATAAAAATAGCAAAACTGCTAATATTCAAATAATTACATAAGATTATATAATTTATTTATCATGAGTTATTATGTTTGTTTCCAAATTTATTTATTTACAAATTTATCTCAGGGATTTTTAGAAATATAATATACTATTAAAAATTTATTTCACGGAAATTAATTCTCAAAATATGTAGATCGGTTAAAAGCAAAACTAATAATAAAATGTTATTCAAAAGTCAATACTTGTAGGTACCTATAATATATTATATTATTAATCTCAAATTATTTTAAAAATATTTGCACAAAAATGTTAATTTAGATAACATTTAAATTTTTCTGATATTTCGAAACATATTATTTTGATTAAAAAATTATACCACGTAAAAGAAGTCAAAAACTTAAAATATACGATTTAATTTTGAACATCCCTATTTAAATGAACGTTTATTATATTATTATATAGCTTATAATATTGTTTATATATTATATTATATAGTATTATTATTATTGTTGTTATTTTTATTTTTATTTTTTTATTTAAACTTTGAAAATTATTAGTGTTGACATTATTATTATTATTATTATTATTATTATTATATTATATACTTGACATAATTTTTTAAGTTAATTTTATTATATTACTGTCGTTTCCACAATATATTAATCAATTTTAAAAATAAATGAGTCTTGTGTAATATTATTGGCAAAAGATATAATAATCGTACTAAATATTAAATACTATGGATATTATTTACGCATAGGTAATCAATATATTATTATTATTAGGTTAATCGTGTATAAAGTTTTAAGATTTGTCAGAATTATTAATGGTTTACGAAACGTATAAAAATATTATAGCATATTATGTAGTATGCGTAGAAAATACAACTAACGATAATATTGATAAATTCATAATCATTACAGTAAAATATTGTTACTGGTTTTATTTTTTTATTTTCAGAATATTAAATTCTACGATAATTTATTACAAATAATTGTTACCTACTACACTTAAAAAAACATTCAATATTAAATAATATTGTATTTTATAAACTCTGAAAAAAGTGTAATAACTCGTGGACATAGCACACTAATTACGGTTCCCCGAGATTTTCCGTCGATCTTTTTTCTGAGCCTGCTACAGTGGACGACGGGATCAAGGTGAATGTTAAACGTATACGTGAGCACACGGTACACAAAACGAAAAACATTCATGGTCCAAAAACCATATCTATAGTATTTATGTATAGGTCATTATTATTTTATATTTACCAGACGCGGTGTGCAGCGTATCATAAAAACGTCGCCAAATTGTGAATAATAATAATTAAGATACTACGTTTGATTTGGACTTGTAAGTTGCTTTTATCGAGGTAGTCAACTGAGATATATCCTACGATGATATATTTTATTTGTTATAATTTTTCATGTTATAAATGTAATATGAAACGAGAATAAACGACGAACGATGGTAAAATTCGTTGTACAAGCAGGTAAATATTTCTATACTTAGTACTAGAAATTAGACTATAAATTTAAACGCGATAAAAACTAGCCAAACATTAACTTAAATAAACATTAATACATAATTATACAATGTAATAAAAAAGAAATGCACAGATATACATAGAAAAAAAAATAATATATTAAACATTATGTGAAATCCAATACCATTTAAAGTGGTCAACTTTTAATTTAACTTAACTTGCATTTTGATCATAATATTTATCTACCAATACACTCACACAATTGTGAAGAAGATCCAATTACGACGACTTATTTGGCATAGTAAACTTGGTGCTTGTTTAGCGTGGAGAACGATAAACTCAATAACACAATATGGTACATATTCTGACGTAAGTACACAAAAATAATAATATTAATGGTTCGAAATTTGAATCGATATTTTCTTGTCTTAATAGGCATTTACCGATAGTTAAATACCCTTATAGATACCATTGTCTCTGCATGTAATACCTAGAAAATTAATTAATACTTATATTAATTTAAAACCAAAATTAAAATAATATTAATTTTATTTATTTTTTTTTTTTTTTGGCGATAATTATTTTTAAAATTCGTTGAAAATTCCCTAGGAAGATTATTATAAAGTTAAAATTATAAAATAAGTAATAACATAACTTTACTAGTCTACCGTTTTTATAATTCACTTCGTTCGATTTTCTCTCATGTTTTTTGGACTCTTGCCGCTATGATTATTTCCACTTATCCGAATTAAAATTACTTGTGAATTTTACCTGAGTAAACATAATATTATATTGTAATAATCATTAATATTTAATGCATATTATGATTACTTTGTGTATTTAATATTATCACGAAATTAAACATAGCTTTTTCAAAAGTAAACTTCCAAATTTCATAACCTACATACGTCAAGTGATGCCACTTTTATTTTCTTTAAATCACTTAATTCGTTCACGATTCGTATTTATTATAATTTGTACATTTTAGTAGTGTTATATAATCATATAGGTTTCGATTGATATGTAATTAAACAATATGGATGGAAACGGAAAACAGAAAAAGAATATTATTATAATATAAATGCTTATAACACAATTTATACTTTGTTTCTTCGACAAGTTTTCCTAACCCAATTTAATGAAATAGAAAATACAGTTGACACTAAAATGTATTTTTTCTAGCATAAGTAATGTGTAAATCATTTATCATTCTCTGTTCTATTAGATATAATTAATATATAAACCATTGGTTATGAATTCAAATACGATTATTAAACTTAGATACTGAAGATACTCGTATATCAATAAATTATTATCGGTCTTAAATACTAAATAAAACTCTATCTGTAATTAATTTTCTAACGCTTTAAATAATATATTTGATATAATACCGAAATATTTGGCACAGAAATAAAAATAGGAAATATTAATATCTATGAAAAATAAGAATCGTCACAAATAATATATTCATATAAATATATAGTAATTAATAAAAAAAAAAAAAAAAAAAAAAAAATGGAAATTTCTAGAAATTTAATATGATGATTTGAGTCACGTTATAATATATTAAACACAATATAAAACATCAGTATAGATTCTTTCATACACGTTTAAAAAATTTTCAGGTGTGCTTAATTTTTATACTATTTAAAAAAAATGGACGAATACCACTTATTATAACACTAGGTTTATATATTTAATGTATATTATTAAATAATTAAAATATATATAGTATATTAGTCAACAGTTGTAAATCACTGATTTAGATACCAAGAATTTAGGAAAAAAAATAAACGAATTATTTCAGTAACAAAATAAAAATGTAAAAGGTTGTAGTTTGTACAAATAAAATATAATTCAAGATGTATGTATTTCATATAATTTTATGTAAATATTAACTAAAAATTAAATAACTATTATATTAGATCACTAAATTGTACCTATCATTTTGAAATCGAGATAGGTTAATAATAAATTGTCAACATTACATCAAAAATATATAATATATTTATAATTTTTAACATTAATCGTTAGATATTAAGAAGGTAAATGAAGGAGTAAAATTTGAATTCAATAATATATATTTGCACACGAAAAGCGATTCTAAGCATAGTCAGTCTATCAGAGTATATTACGAAGATCATTTCAATTAATGTATTTGGATATTACAATTACAGTAATTTATTGTACATTGTACCTATTATTAGTATTACAGTAAGTTGATTCAATTTTTATGAAATATATACCTAGCTTTTATTATATTATAAATATTTAATTTTTAATATAATAATAAATATAATTTATATTATATCATATAATTGTTATTAACTTTTGAGTCACTTTCGTAAAAATTATGGAATAATTTATTTATAAACACTCGTATCTTAAAATTAATTGACATATTTTGAAACTATCATAACATAAAATAAAATTCATAATATACGTAAAAGTTTTAAGTCCTCGTGTACAATATTTTTAAATTGAAAAAATAAATTCAATATAATTTTTAAATTCAATATAATGAAAATGGTTATAGGTATATTTGTAAGTTATGTAATTTTATTCAATTTTGAGCATCGAATGACTTTAAAAAATATTGTGCTTATATATTTTTTAGATTTTTTTTTTCTAGAGTAAACTACTAACCAGCAATCTTGAATTAAATGGTAAAGCGTTAAGCATAAAAATTGAACATTTAATACATTTAATATAAAATATATAAATAATACAAAATAATTTTCAAACTTTTACGATTTTGACTATTTATGAAAATATTTTAACTTCAAATGCTTATAAAAAAAAAGTAATGAGCATTTATCTTTATTTTCCTAAATAACTACAATCAAAACTTTGTATTACATTTTTTGAACAGTTATTTATTTATTTATTTATGGAAAAAATATTCAAAATATAAAATATCTATAAATAGGACAATAATAATCAAAATATTTTGAAAAATTATACCAGAAATTTTAGATATTATAATTTAAACATTAAACATTTGGTGACATTTTAAATTATCCACGATTATTCGTTTTAAATTAAATAGAACCAAAAAATTAATTAATGAGAAATCGTTAAATTACGCGTAAATATCCTATTCAAAATTTAAACTTCAGATGCTTATAAAAAATATTTGTGGATTTATACTTAAAAAATTTGATTTTTAAAAAAACTATTAATAGTAATTAACAAGAAACTTTATTTTAAAGGTTCAAACATTATGTAAAAACGTGAAAGATTTTAGGAATTTTTGTCAACAAATTTTTATAATTTTGACGAATTTTGTCAAAATTTAACATTAAATGCTTATAAAAACTATTTTATTTATACATTTTAATTGGTCTATAATAAGCTTAAAATGAATATTATATTAAATTATTTAAGTTTTTGACTAATTCAACATTTTCTTCGAGACTAATAAAAAAAAAAAAATCTTTAATAATAAATAATTCTATATAGGTTAAACAGAGAAAAATTATTGTGATAAATATTTTTATGTATAGAAAACTCTAACATCTACAGTTATTGATTTCTAAATTATATTACATACACAATATTAATTTTGAAAAATTCGCTAACAAAGACCACTCTTAAAATTGAAATTCGGAGCATTTTTTCACCACATAAATGTTTAAGTATATTAAATATTACACTCAATATTAACACTAATATTGCTATTTTTTATTGAATTTGTTGTTTAAATAGTTTCATGAAAATATCCTGAGTATGAAATTAAGTTAAAACATTATCTACCAATTTAAAAAGTATTATAGGGAATATAATCATTTAATGAATCAAAAATGAACTGTGTAAGTTTTAAATATCAAATATTAGTATTGTAAGATATTTCCAGTATAGTTAATTATTATCGAATTAAAACAAACTTATTCATCATATTAATCATAAAAAATGTATACTAAAAATCAATCTACTTCTTAATCTCCGAAATATCGGTCCTGAGAATTTAGTACCATGCTTTTAAGATATAATAATCTTTGATTAAAATCATAAATGTCTAATAAACCAATCTAGCTGATAAGATTAATAATAAAATAGTACATTGTTTATTATTAGTTATTTTCTTAAATGCCTACTAATTTCAAGGAAATAAGTTTATTTTATACTAAATTCTTTTGACGAACATTTTTAATTTAGGTATTTACACTTTTCCTCGTTTAAAATTGTATTGTTTTAAAATACCAGTTAAAATACCTGTACACATTATTAATATCTTATACAATAACGTGAAAACTTTATCTCGATTAAAGTATAAAATAAAAGCAAAGTATGATGTTCTTTAATGTTGACATTTTAAAATAAATAGAGAGTAAGTTAGACACGTATGTATAACATCACTTTTGTGTTTAATTAAAAAACTAGATTTATTATTAGGTATATTATTGCAGTCAGTTAAGAAAACAAATATTTAATGACCTAAAAAGACTTTAAATTTTTGTTGGCGCATCAACAGTCTGTGTTTGTTCCTCGTCGATTTTCTGTAGTTAGTGTAGTTGAATCGTTGTTCGTGAAAAAAGTAACTTTTAGCTTTTCCACTTGAGAAAATATCTGCTCGACTAGTATATAAATCCAATATAACATACTCGTATATTTTTTATAATCTGTAAATACAAAAAAAAATATTTTATACTGCATTCAATCAACAACCTAACTAATAATATGGTTTAAAATAATTACTCAACTATGTTATATATATACATAACATTATATGTTTTAACAGTATCTTATATTACCATTTATTAAGTAGTTATATAAAATATTAGCTATTCGTTTTAATACAAAAAGTTTAATTTAACAATTTAAAAATTATGAAACTTACAAATAAGTAATTTAAATGAAAAAAAGTAACATTAGTGTATACATAATTATACTATTTATAAGTAATTTAAATATCTAGTTGCTTACAAACAATTTGAATAATAGAATAAAGTATCTCAAGTATAACTTGACAAACGTAAGCTAAAATATATAATTTAACGCATACAAACCTTTGATTAATTTTATTTTTTGAAAGAATTTTTCACGACAATAGTATGAAATATAAAATTGAATAGGATATAGAGACTGAATGTTGTGCACTCGCTTCGTCCACATTATACCTATAAAATAATATTTTGTAATACATACCATAATTTCTCATTAAATTTATTTTAATAACACTTAAACTAAGTAGTTATTACCTTGATACTAACTTGTATTGATTAAAAAAAAAAAAATTTAAAAATAAAATGTTTGTATATATTTGATTAACGTTGATACTTCCCATCCTCCCTTCAGCCCTGATTTGACATTAGGAACTATAGTGTTCCTTTCACCATCAGTACCTACAAAATAGTTTGATATTTATTAACAAAATAATATAAGCTATCTATACGTTTGAACACTGTGATAAATAATCGAATTAAATACAATTATTATCAGACTTAAGTTTTTATGAACTATTTTTAAATTTATGTAAAATTCACACATGTCATTAAATAATTTTAATTCTTATTGTTAAAGTATAGTAAGATTTGGGTAATAATAATGTAAAATAATATATTAATATAATAGTACCCTCTTGACATAAAAATATTTTTATGAGAAAAAATTAAATATTATACATAGCAAAGAACGTTTGTTGTAATTTTTAAGATTTTTCATTTGTTATACACAAAATAAAATAAAATCATAATATTCGGCATCTAATCTTTATAGATTGATTTTCTAAACAAATAATCGATTAAAGTATATCTAATAAAATATAATTTATTTTTGGAAAGACATATTATATTTTTAATTAAACACTTGATAGTAGGCTTGAAAATAAATCGAATTCCATTTACCACGTAGACCAATGTTAATATGTGTTAGAACGTAACCAATATCAAGCTGTATTTTCACAGATCGTAGGTACATAGTATATATTAAGCTCCTAAACATTAATTAATTTATAAAATTTGCTCATATCATGAAAATAAAAGATTGGAGGGTACATTTTTTTTTATGAGCAGTAATGTTTGCTTATTTTATTCCTCAAGATCAAACATTAACTTAAATTTAATTTGATAAAAAAGAAAAAAGAATATACAAATTAACAATACGAGTATACCAGACACATCCTAAAGAGTTTTAACAATTTTATGACTTCTGATATTTTCATTTCAAGTTTTTATATTTTTATAAGAGTAGGCAGTAAATTAAAAATTGAAGAAACTGCCAAATTATAATGAATTGAAAATCAACCCTAATAAAAGTCTATTGACACGATTTATATTAATGTATAACTTTATGATCTGGAATTCTCGTCACTATTTGATTGCGTATTTTACTACCCAACATCACACATTTATACTCAATAATGAAAAAGAGTTAATGATATATTGGTATTTAAAATCAAAATATTATATAAAATAGGTTCATAAAGCAAATTATTTGTATTATTGTAGCTGGAATACATATATATATCTTAGTTTAAGATCCAATAGAGGTTCGTTCACACATCAGCCTCTTCCCTCAAATATATGGCACTGAATGAAAGGTTCATGTATATAATTTTAAGTTAACCTAAATGAGCTTTTATTTATTTTTTTTTTTTATTTTTTTTGTTTATAATATAGCTTGAGATAATCGAATTAAATTTCGGCACTAATGCTTTCTTTTAAATTATTATCCATACTTGATTTGTCTCATGTCTGTGTCTATTATAATTGTAACGCTTTAGCCAAACTAACAAAATATAACCGTTGTTTTATCAAGATTTTGGACAAAATATTAATGTCATATAACATGTAATAATTCAATAGACAAATATAGAAGTAAAGTGTATGTACTTAACAACAAATATTATATTTATATTTAAGGTATAATTGAACATTGAAAGGCGATAAATTAATACAAGTTTATTTAACATTTTAAATACTATACATATATGAAAATTAAAAAGGAAATCTAAATGTTCTTATAGGTTTTGAGAGTTGTATAAGTATTGGTACTAAAATCCAAAACCACTATATGGTATTAGATATCAGGCGAAATTTGATTACTGTGATTGATTCAGTCGCACAGGTTTAAACCCCAGTGAAAATAAAATTTTAAATAAACACAAGTTTAATGGCGATGGATAACAATCCATAAAAAACAATTTGTGATTGAATAATACTACGTAAACTTTAAATGACAGTCAATCATATTGGTAGATTATTGTTATTTTTAATACAGAACTAAATCATACACAGAATCATTTTATATTAAAATAATAACTGTTACCCACCATAATGCGTTCCAGTGTGTATTTTTTTTAATCAACTGAAAAAATATTCATAAATTATACAATAATATTATGTTAAGTAATGTAAATACATTTTCCCTAATAATATCACTTTTATCGGTTTATTTCGAGAATTTGAGGAATAATAATTAATTTTTTTATGGTAAATAATATGTTTGTTATGTCAATCAAAGCCATTCGAATTATTTAGGTTTTTAAATAATAAACTTTTAAAATATGGGTTAGGTTGAAATTTCTTCCATTTTACATTAAAAATATTAAAGTTAAAATTAATAATCTAAAATAATATTTCTTAATTTAAAAACAAATGAGGGATGTAATATTATTTTCTAATGTTAGTATAATATATGTATAATATCAGTGACTGATATTTTCTATACCTAAATAATGACAATAATCAATACATTTACTTTGTACCGGTAATAAGGTTATTTTTTAATATTTTATTTTATAAATATATTTATTTATTATTGAATTACGAGTACATAAGCAAGTTAGCTAAAACATCATTCCCAATCAGTGGCTGTTTTGGAGAGTAACTTAACAAATAAAATAAAATTAAACAAAATCATAATTTTTTTGAAATTATTATTTCATACTTTATATTTATTTTATAAATTACGATTTAACAACAATATTAATAAGATTTTTAAATTGTTAGATGATAATATTCTATAATAAATATTGTATTTAATATTTATTATAGCTTATAGATATTTTTTTTCATTTTTAATTATGATATTGTAGTTTTGAAATTAATTATTGTCATTCTATATTTGTTTTAAAACAATAAATATATTCTTTGTAATGATTTCTTTTAAACGGTATAAACATAAAATTCAATATTGTAAGATTGATTATTTTACATGTTTGTAATTTAAATTTTATGTTTAAAAAAATTAATGGAATATTACTAATTCCATTATAAATAAATAATAATATTCAACAGAAACATTGTTTAAATAAAATATGATTTAATAATAAATACAAGATTGATTACTATAGTATACCATCTCATTTAAAATGAAAATAAATCTGGTGTATTAGGTATAACAAAAAAAGTTTGAAAAATGAGTAACGTATAATGGACATGGAAAATTAAAAATGTATGGCACGGTAGAAAGATAAGTAACGTTATGTTATTTTCGTAGAAATTATTTTTAAACACGACCCTTTGTCAAAATGGTTAGCCTGTGCTACACAAAATATTTACTCAATCGATAACTCGGCGCCACCACCTATCAAAATATGTAAACAACAAAGATTTTCCCAAGTGAGGATAATGTTGACAAGAGATGTGAAAATATATTTAGGTTAGTCTAAAACTAGATTGGGGGAGTTTGAGTCTGGTGCTTAGAAAATACGATACTACAATCTTTTATATGGACCATAATATTGTTATAAAGAGGTTATTAAAAGGAAAAAGGAAAAAGATAAATACCGTTGATTCCAAAATAATATGACGCACATTTATTTTTTCATCAAAAAAAAAATAATAATAATAATAAATAATAAGTCGGCGAAAAATAGAAATATAATTTTGTGTACCGATCTCTTGCTATAAAAATTAACAATAAATAAAATAAAACTATATATTTTTACCAGATATGTACGTAATTGAAAAAAAAATTAAAATAGAGACACATATTATTAAAATGTTGTCCATAAAATTATATTGAAAAATGGAAGCAAATAACGAACGATGCTTAAGGATATAGGAAACAAATGCACTATGATTCAAACAATCTGTAATATCAGATAATTTTATTATTACTCTTATATAATATAATATACATGTACACAACAATTCAATAAAATAATCTAATATTTTATTTTTTTACTTATAGGGCTATCCAAAATTATTATTAGTTTTATTCACACGTTTAAACTTCAAAGTTTAAATGTCTATTAAATATAATATTGGCTTATATATTGTTACCAAGAATTTTCAATTTTAGTTAAAAATACTAATGAGAAGCCTATAATTGTATTAAATATTTAAACCTAAGCTATAATTAATTTCCAATTTTCATGATATTAGGAATATCTTGACATTTAAATTTTAAAAATTTGTTTAAAAACACTTATTATTTTATTTTTGCATATAAAATTAATCATACATATGGATTTTTAATATATTTCAATTGTAGTAAAAAAAAAATTTATGTGGGATTTTTCATTAAATGTTCTTATGTTTAAGATTTTATTCATTTTTGATTGAACGTAAATAATTTTCGTATAAATACTTAAGTATAAATAACTAAAATAATTTTAAATTTTAAATTATCTATAAATACCGTGAATTCAATCTAAATATTTAAAAATATGTCATATAGTATAGATAGAAAATCATAAATTAAGTAACAATAGAATATCTGAAATTTCTACGATTAAATATACTTTTTGAATCAATAAAGAAAAAAAACACCATAAGAAAGTTCATTATTATTGATTTAATTGAAAATTTAGTATAAAATCATTCGCAATAACATTATTATTTATTTTATACAAGTGTCCACTAATAATATATTAGTATAACGTATAATATCTTTTCACACAAGTGCGTAATATTATCAATAATAATTTGAATTTATCTGGAATAAATTCTTTAAAATATGATAAGTAATTCTTTATTTTATTTAAGTTTTAACATGATTATGTTTTTATAATTATATTTAATAATATTTCAAATATTTTATCAAATTAAATTTTTAACGCAGTGTTAACCATTCAATATTTTAAAGCAATAAGTAAAAAAAACATTCTCTATATCGTTAATATTTTTTTGATAAAAAGTTATGTGCACAATGCACATAAAGTTTAAAAATTTTATTTGCAAAAACTATTAAATATCAATTAACATGTAATGAAATAACACTGGCCTAATGATGTCTAATTAGTATAGATTATATTATTACTTTTATAATAAAATAAGTCTGGTAAGCGAATCGCTCTACGGGCGAGTAGTGGTGTTCCGATTATATACGGCAGTCGCCAGTCACAACACAAGTTAGAAGTTATTTATACATGATAAAATATTTATTTTTAAGTGAACATTTTGAAAATTTAATGCTAAGTTTCTTTTAAGTTTTTTTTTTGCAGCAGTTAAAAAATATCAAAAAGACAGTTACTTTTTTTTTGTTATAAGCGTTTCAATTTTTAATTTTTTTGTTTATGTGAGGAGCGATTTTAGCTTGATACTATTTTTATTTCAACGATTATGGTTAGGTAGGAGATGGCGCATGTGTTTCTAAAATTTCCTAGTTCCCCTCTCTCCCCCCCCCCCCCCAAAAAAAAAAAAAAGTTAACAACAGAACCGATAGCTTAAGTTTCAAATTTTAACTATTTTTAGTTATTTTATTGTAATTCTAAAAGTCGAAGAAATATTCACCATAGAAAACTTCAGCATCACCATTAATTATTATAAATTTTAATAAAGTTTGTTTTGAAAAAAATTAGTCTAATATATTTATATTAAAAAATAATTAACTAATAATTTAATTATATTTAAAAAATCCCTTAAAATAGAAGCTTCTTTGCATACTATTTTCACTTAGAATCGCTTTTTCACTTAAAATAATTTATCATCGAATTTAAATTTAATACATCCATTTCAGTGACCTATTTAATGTCAGAGGTACACTCAAAATTTACTATATATATATATATATCAAAGTGACTCCATTGGTTTTAAAAATTAGTTATTACTTGTTACTTATTAACTATACATTTATAATCTTTATAAACCCAAAATCTGCTTTTCTATATATTAAATGATATTTGCTAATGATCAAAGCGCCTTTACGTCTTTATTGCGTATAAAACAAACTATGCAATATAATATTCTGTTACAAAATTTTGAAATGTGGGGTACTGATATATATTTAACGATCAAATATATAATTGAGATTCCAATTTAAACTTCTAAAAGCGTAAGAAAGCAAACAATCTTCAAAGCCGTATTAAATATTATATTATGAATTTGCTAAATGTATGTATATTTAATTGCTTCCATACTTTGTCTCAATCCATTTACAGTGGCAAAAATGTTACTTTACATAATGTAAATTAAATATTTAAATTTTTTTACTAAAACAATAACACAAAATATTCTTTTTAATGTTTACCACAGTAAAACATTCGAATAATACTCAAGATATTTAATCAAATCAATAAAATTGTATAGGTACTAATTATTATTGCCATATATCAAGGACATTAATTTGAAACATCATTATTCTTCTAATTTACTTCATAACGTTAATAAAAATATTTATTATTTTTTTTTTTGCGTATTAATTTGTTCAATAAGATTTATTTGTATGATTTTCTACTGGTTTTATAATAAATATAGTTTAATGACAAAGATAAGTTAAATTAATTATTGTATTCATTACATTTAAGCATTTAAGCACGTTAATAGAAAAGTTAATAGAAAATAACATTTTGTTGTTATACAAAGAAACTTTTGATGTAAAGTAATTAAATCATATTTTAAAATATTAAAAATCTTCTGTTGTGTGTGCATCACAAAAAAACTTCTAAATACATTTTTATACATTTTTTCTATCTTACTACTAATAAATTATTTCTTGTACATATTTTAAGAGGTTCGGAAATTTGTTTGAAAACTAATTAGGTATCTAAATGTGAAAATTATTCATATTAGAACATATTATCTAGTCGATTTTCTTCTGATACTTATTAATTATTTTATTATGATTGCCTTTAAGGACATGATTGAAAAAGTTGTAGATACCTTACAAAGTAATCTTTTTAAACAAATGAAAAAAAGATACAATTTCCATATAATTTTATTAAATATGCAATTTCCACGTGTATTTATTACCATCACCCATTTGTTATTGTTATTCAAATGTTTTAAAGTATAATAAGAATAATTATTATGATTTTTACTAAACAAATGTAATGTTTGTGCATTGTGTTATAAATGGCGTATTTCTCAATTATATATTTTTACCATATTATGTGATGTGTATATATTTTTGGACAGGATCATACTTTATCATTCGAAAATATTTAAAGTATCCTAATAATATAATATCTGATCTCCTCAATTTATGTTATGCAAAATATTAAATTACAATAAATTATTTTATTTTTTTTTATATATACCTATATTTTTAATATGTTATATTTAGTATTTAATACTATAGAATTTTTAATTTTATTAACGGGAAACAACAAACATATCAAAAAAACTATATAAATCGGATTATAAAAAATATACATATTACCAAACCAAATAAAATATTCAATTAACCATGCACATAAATCCCAAGATGTATTAAAAATCAGAAAATCAAAAACTGAATATAAAAACATAAAAAATATAAATTAATCATGTTGTATATCAAGTGAAAGTTAAAAATTATACGATGATACGTATAGTCAATCGGCATGAATAAAAGGTAGTTATAAATAAAAAGTGATTTGAAATAGTCAATCCATAATTCAGTAACGAAAAGTTCATGTCAATATATTTTCCAATTTTCTTTTATTTATATTTCATATTTATAAATATATAAAATATACACTGTTTTAGATATCTATACTACATTTAATCCCTAGTGACAGCTATCAATTTCTGAATTCCCACAAGCACACATCGATAGAAATCACGGCATAAAATTCTTTGGGTAGCGTTGTCTAAAGTTAAGTCATTTTCTGAAAATAGTGATTTGAAAAAGGTAAAAAATCAAGTCATTATTCATTGCATAATATATATATACATTTTTTTTTTTTTTTTTGTTTTGATGTTCCAGTGATTGAATCAAAAAAGTTCTA
The DNA here is from genome assembly GCF_002803265.2 of Melanaphis sacchari. Lineage (NCBI taxonomy): Eukaryota > Metazoa > Arthropoda > Insecta > Hemiptera > Aphididae > Melanaphis > Melanaphis sacchari. The sequence continues at coordinate 1,493,227 of NW_020271213.1, read as the reverse complement.
CTTTGGTAGTGGGTTGGCGTTTTCTTAACACTTTAATGCTTTGCTTACAAAACTGCTAAGACACTTACTTGCCACATGTATATATTATGAAATAAATTAGGTCTCGTTAACATTCAATATTCAACACCCACTATATTCAAGAATTTATGCGATAAAAAATGTTTCGAAATTAAAATTCAGGTAAAATATTACAATTATTATTGTATTATTTTTTAATATAAACATTAGAAACAAAAAATAATTTTAAATTTATGAAAATATATGAAAATGTTGTTTAACTAAGAACTAATTTATTTACCTGAAAGAGTAAAATATTAATTCAATATCTATACATACTAATAATACATAATATAATACATATTAATAATGGGTGCTATAATTGTTTGAATTCTACACCATTATTATAATATGTTCAACTAATTTGTGTTTGTATTTAGCTAATGAACTGTTAATAGATAAATTACAAAATTAAATTAAATACATGAATCAACAGAGGAAGTATTTAATTAATGTTGCATATTTTCAGTGACATTGAATTAATGATTAAACATTATCGGGTAAGTACTAGTATACTATAGCTTATAAGTAAGTCATTCACGTGGTTAATTTGAAACAAATTCACACAAACTATAATTTAATTTCACTATTTCATCAAACAATAAATATTACTATAATAAGTTAAATAAGAATGTTTCGATTGTAAATCATTAAAATAAAATAAACAATATTGAATATCTAATACCTGCCCTAAGTTTTATAAGTAATTTTACTTATTTAAAATAATTAAAAATCATACGAATAAGTTTAATACATCATAATTAGGTAATACAATATTATATAATATCTGTTTTTAATTATTTATATTTTGTGATTTCAAAAAATTATATATTTCTGAAGTCCGGGTTTTTAGGTTAGGTTAGGTATTTATCTAAGCTCATATCTCATAGGTACTTAGTTTATAACTCTACAACATAAGATTGATTTTTTAATTAATTATTCAGTGTAGACTGCAAGGTTTAATTTCCCATATACTATGTGAGTATAACATAGAATAAAAAAATATAATATTAAACGGTAATTAAATAAATAGTATAACACCTATTTAAGGTGTTGGTTTAGGAATTGAAGCATTATATCGAACTAAGTGCTTACTTAAAATATTTGATGGGATACCTAAACTGATATCATAATGAATTTTTACATTTTGACTCTTAATTCTCATTATATTTTAAAATGTAAGTAAATGTTTTTCTTTTCATAATTATTTATTGTTTTTATTTTTATTTAAATATTAAAATGGGTATATGTGTTTTATCCAGTTTGTGTCTCAGTAAAGTTATTAGATTTAATAACAATAATAATATGCAATATTATAATATGTATTTTATCAATTATAATACAATTTGATTTTGATATTAAATTGTGTACATTCAAAAACCCTATAACACTCAGAATATTTTTTTATACTAAGTAATACTTCTATTTTACAATTTAAGTATTGTAAAATCGATGTCCTGAAATTATAAAATAAATCTTTTCATAACTTAAAGTTTGTACATTTATACCTTATAATATATCAGTACACAATAATTGATACTTGTGTTTACATACAACGGTAAATCGAGTGAAGGGGATTAATACAAAGATATCTTCTTTCAGTTGTTTATTTTCTATATAACAATTAATTACAATACATAATATTTACTGTATACAAGAATATTAAAAATAATCTGATTTATTGAGTCAAATAAATTTATTTCATTCTTAAATATGTTTTTAATTCCAGTGTTATAATGTTAGTACATACTACAAGATATCTCAAAGTTTAAATAAATAGTTCTATAATATTTTTCTAACATAACAGTTTTTAAACTTATACATTACAAACACATTGTTATAATTAAATATAAATTAATTACTTCATAGTCTCACCTAAGACTCCAAACGTTGTGAATTTAAAATGCGGTTTGGTCAATGTTTTAATTAACTTCAACTCGTCATTTTGTTAAAAATGAAATGAAAATATTTTTAAAGTATATATTTCTGTTAATTACATTTCTTATTAAAATTAATTATAACTATAATTCAAATCTACATTAATAAAAAATAAGGTTTTAAGAATTTTTAAATATTATAACATGATATGAAAGTTGTTTAAAAATGCTATTATTTTAACATTGTTACGGAAAATTTAGTAATTTAGTGATTGAGTAATTGAAAAATTAAAAAAGTTGTTTAATATAAGTACGTTAAAGCATCACATTTGCGTGTTACCATTTATTTGAAAAGCTTTGATAATATGTTTGAAATTATATATTTAACTATCTTTGGCAAGACTAAGTTATATTGGTGACTTCAACGTATGAACATTTAAATTGTTTAAAGAGATTATTAATAAAACTTAGTAAAAATTAAATCTGTTGATTAATTATTAATAAATATCAGTTGAGTAATGTTTTAAAATTAAATTCGATTAGTTTTAAAAACGAGTAAAATATATATTATTGCTCAATTGCTCAAGCCACACACCTATCGATAGCCATAGTATTTATATTTTGTTTTTCTTATATCTGAATGAAAAATATTTAACTATGACAACGATTATTGTACTATTATGTGTGTGTGCGTGTGTGTGTGTGCTATAATTTTATTCATATGAATCGTAAATCGTGGAATTTTGCATATAACAATTGAATATCTGAAAGATTGGCCACAAAATGTATCATCACTGCGTGTTTTTACTAAACTGCCCAATGATTTGATATAAATTGGTTGTAACGACAACAAATCGGCGTCGACGCGTCGTACCCCGTCGGTGACAATCCACTCTCTACCGTACTACGGTGTAAGTAGTCGTCCATGGCAACGATTGAATCGATAAACGAAGACGACGATAACAGCGGCAGAAAACTGAATCTTCATATCAGCTCTATGACTGATGAAATCTATTTATACATACATATTATACATAGTTATAAACAATTTTAAAAATAACCGAGAAATTTACTCTGCTGTATATAAAAGTCTCCTACAGCTCGTCATTGAGTAAGTCACTTTAATTGATCTTGAACGTTTTAAATTGTAATTTAATGAATTATAATACATCATTGTATACATAAAAACAATTTTAAAGGGAGAAAGATATTCTATGCTTTTAATGAGTGTTATAATATATTATTATGGCTATTACTTAAATATTTAAATTTTTGATAATTGGTTATTGTGATAGTGAACACAATTTTTAGATATGCCCATGTGTCACTCTACTTCACTTATCTAAACTTTAAATTTTAAATATTTATAACTACTTATTATCTAAAAATGTTTCAAAATATTTAAGCACAGTTTTTAAAAATATAAAAATATGTATCTTAATACTTAATCTGTTTTTTGTTAAAATATTTAAATACTTAGTTAAATATAAGTCATATTATATATTATATATGATAGACAACTATCGTTTATTTGTAATATTTTTTAGATTCTAAACGGAGTGATAAATGTATCGATTTTATAATTATGACTGAGTGTTTTTTTTTTATTTATCATCTTCATATAGAGTAGGAAAAATATTTTGGTAGAAAAATATATCTTGGAAGGTCAAAATTTAATCATAACCAGTACTTTTCAAAATCATCGAAAATAAAACAGACAAAAAATTCATAAAAAAAAAACTGAAATTATCATGAGAAACCGATCTTTGAAAAAATTGATTTCTTATCAAAAATATACCAAATTGTATTTTTCTATATATGGTATAATTTTAAAAATATGACTCTTTTTGAGTATGGATGATAAGTTTTTTTTTTCCTGAAACCTTGAGATATTTATAAAAGTAATGTTGGATACAATTTTAATAAGAACTTTTTTTTCCTCTATTTTCCTTAGTTGGGAAATTGCTTTAAAATTTAAGGTTTTAAGTTACATTTACCTGGCATGATTTAGACATGATATTATTTGATGAATAAACTTGTAAAATAAAAAGAACAACAGTTATTGGTAAAAATGTTATATTCATATCTACTAATTACAAATTTTACACTCATACATGATACAAAATTGTATTTTAGATAATAGATTTACAGTTTGTTCTATACTCTATACTTATAAGTGTACTTTAGCACATACTTCTAATACAATTAATATATTTTAGGGTGAATTGAATTAAAATATTATAAACCAGTAGATACTTTTAATTTTAAAATGTATACATTTTATTGATTACATAAGTATAATTAATAAAAAAATCAATCCATATATATATATATATATATATATATATATATATATATATATATATATTCAAGTGTTATGACATAATTTAAAATTTACATAAGCTAATAATTTTTATAATATGAAATATAACTAAATTATTTACCTTTTATTTAACTCTGTTATCTTTTAAATGCAACAATAAAGAATTTGTAAAAGAACATTTTGTTCAACTTGTTTATAGATTTGTGAACTACATGAATTGTTGGATGTAGAAATCCTAGACCAGAGATGGCAAACTTTTTTTAGGTCAAGTGTAAAATTTTTCAAATCAAAGTTTTGAAAATTTTTCACGTGCCCAAAGAAAATTATATTTTCCAAGGAAAAAATAAACTTACAAAATAAATATAGTAATAATATAGTAATATAATGCATTTTACAAAGGAATATTATAATTTTTAAACATAATTCGTTTCTTTGACTATCTTTTAAGGTATAACCAAGATTTTATAAATTGCATAATTTTTTAAAATTTAATTTTTCACGCGTGCCATTGAAATTTTACCAACGTGGCACCTCTGGCACGCGTGCTGTAGGTTCGCCACCCCTGTCCTAGACAAACAGATTTATCTTCTTATAAGAAATTTTTCGCAGTTGGTTTTTTGACCCAAAAAAAGTATCTGTATAATAAATTTAACTATTGAAATATAAATTTATAAATAAAAGTAACTATACTTTGCTATACTATTTTAAAAACCCATCTTAAAGAGGTTTTATAAAGGTAACCAACTATAATTTTTATATGAATATTATGAAATTAATTAATATTTTAAACAATATAATTAGTAGAATCATCATAAAAATTTCATTTTAAACGTATATAAATAACCAAAATTAATACATTGTTTAAATTTATTTATTTTATATAATTAGTTATTAAATACTTACAGAGTGGTATTAAATGCTAACGGTCTTTCTTTAATTTTGTCTGCGTTTACAGTTAACTACTTTTGTTTGTTAAATATTGATTGACATAATAAGAAAAAATAAAATATATTAATTTAAGTTAAACTAGCTTATTTAAACATTAACTTAACTCTAATTTATTAAAAATTAATTATTAGTTTTTCTCAAATGAACAATTAATTTATTTAATTAAAAAGTTTAACCTTGTACTTAGGTTAACTTTCAGCAATTTTTATTTTTTATCAATAATAATTTACAAGGAACCGTGTATTAAATTTTCATGTTTTTAATCAAACGAACACTTTTATATTGACATTTAATGAAATAATTAAAATAGTAGTTATTTATAAATTATTAAAAAAAACCAAAGTATTTTGAAAATTATACCACTCATATAAAATGATTATATTAAACACTCGGTGAAAACTTCAAGTTTTTAAGCTTTTGAATCATAACAAAATAAACAATTTAATTAAAAATACTTTTTCTATATTATAATTAAGAATAGTATTTAGATTTTTATACTTTTGACCACTTAGAATACTAACTAGATCCAATTTTTTTATCAGAAACTGTCCCCAAAGTTAAAAACTTAAGTACTTTTACTGCTCAAAAAAGTGATGATATAAACACAAAAAGCACACATTCGTTGTAAAATCAGTACATCTATCAATCTACTCTGAATCTAAAATAATTTATTGGTAGAGATGCAGAATGCAAGTATTTTGTCAACTATTTTTCATATATGGAATTTAAAAAAAGAAATATAAATAATTCAAATTAATTTTTTATTATAGATATCCCTTTTGCTTTAATACACCATCAGTTTAATTTAAAATAGTTGTGACCATACCTTTAAAAAATAGTATACCTTAAAAAAAAAGAAAAACTATTGGATTAATTTATCGTAACTAAGTATAATGGTAATGTTATTACTTATTATATTATTATATATTTTCCATAGATATACTATCCATACACTTGATATTTAGTTCCATATATATATATATAATAATAATATAATATAATTTAATATACATATAATAATTTTAAATATAACAATTATAATAATAATAATTTTAAAAATAAAAAACAAAATGGTATCAATATTGTATAATATATTGAATTTTATAAAAAAAAAAATTTAAAAAAAAAACAGGAAACTCATTATGCTTTTAAACTCTAGTTATATGTTATGTATTTCTAAATACGACTGCCATATAAAGATTTAAAGATCTAATAAAAAAAAAATAAATATTCTATACAGAGTGATCTGTAGATATTAAGATATAGGTTGGTGAATTTAGCATATAATTTATAATTAAATATTTTATGTATAATAAATTAAAATATCGGCAATTTATTGGATTTATTTTAAAGTTTATATATTTTGATATAAAATTTAATTAGTTTTAAACAAAACATTAAAAAACATACAAATATGATAGAATAATTTTATATTTTGTTTAAATTTTTGATTTGTGTTACTAAATATGGATGCCATATTAGGAAAGAATAATCAAAATTTGAAGAAATAAATGAGTAATATAATAATATATTTAATGCAGATACATCTCTAATATTTTGATAGGCGTGTTTTAAAAAAACTAGCATTACAAAAGCTTTATTTTTGCTTTTATTCATAATAAAAAGCATTATATGGTCGTCATTAATGAAAGATAATTTAGAATTAAATTTTACCCCAAAATCATGTACTATAGAAACACTTAATAATTTATTTAACTTTAAGTATAATTAAATTCTTTAGGCAGTCTTTTTAAGAAAAAACAATATAAGACTATTTTTTTTTTAAATTTTAGTACATAGCGTTTCATAAGTGCCATCCATACATATTTTTTAAACCTAACTTGTTTAAAAACATCAATTAAACAATTAATATTTTGAAAATATTTACATAGAATTTTAGAATAAGATAGAACTTCAGATATATCATTTATGAAAAGACAAAAATAATATGGTGACAAATTATCTCCTAAGAGATACCAGAAGTAATGAGGATTCATTCAGAGAGATAATTTTTGTATTTTACATTTTAAGTACGACTAGAAATAAAAGAGTAAAACCAAAAAAGAATTGGTTCGGTGTAACCATACATTTTAAGTTTATTAATTAATAATTTATTATTTATCCTATCATAGTCTTTTTCCATATCAATATGAATAAAATCGGCGTGTGGTTGATTTTTTATGAAAAAAATGAATCCAGAATTGTGTATTTTAATATACATAAATTAGTTATTGTTAATCTATTTTTCCTACTATATTGGTTATTTGACAATGATTTTGAGAATAATTTAGATACTATTGACTATTTAGTTATAGAACGATAATTATCATTCATTAAATATTTGTTGTCTTTTTTGAAAATTAGGGGTTTAAGTGAGGATTTAAATTGTACTAAAAAAATACTGGATAACAATGATATGTTAAGTAAAGAATTAATAGCTAGAGTAAAAATGAATGCACACTCTTTTTACAAATATTGGGGAAATTTTATCAGGACCAATTTCTGTTTTTTAACTAATATTCTATAGTTTATTAAAAATATCTATTTGTTTTAATTACATTTTATTATTGGCACCGATATTATTTTCTTTTAAATTGACTTGTGAATAAACTATATTATTTAAGACATTTGTGTTAAAAAAGTTTTCTTTAAATAATTATCGCTATTATTTTTAACTTTTTTATTTAGGTATGTTATACCTTGTTGTTTATTTAATTACTATTTTTATTATTTTTGATAACAAATTTTCTAAATAGTTTAGAATTAGTTTAAACCGCATTTTCTGAGTTTTTGTATATAACGTATAATTTAAATATCTTAAATAAGATTATCCATAGCAGAATTAATGTGATTTTAAACTAAATCCAAACCGTTTTCGATGCTATTTTTATAAAAATTATCTGTAAATTCAACATTACCTAAATATTTTAAAATATAAATGTAATCACCTATACGCCAATATTATACAAATTATAATCATAGCAAGATAATATTTATTTATAATATTATGTATAAAAATAACATTCATTTAATACATCATCAATATGCATAATTTTATAGGATTAATGCATAAATCGATAGCTATAGTGGTAAAAATATTAAAATATGTAATCTAAAATGGTGTTTCGCTATTTTTTACACAATTTAAATAAGAAAAGTTTTAAAAAGCCTAATTTATCATCAAAATAAGAATAAGAATTTGAAAATATTAAAAATATTTTAAACGGTAAATTAAAATCAAAAAACAGTAAGAAAATATCTCGATGATATTTTTTACATTACGATTCAAAATAAGAATTATATACATTGGATTTATTTGGAATGTACACAGAGCCAATTGTAATAGAGAAATTAGAAATGTTTAAAAGTACAAATAATAATTCTAATCTTCAATTAAAATGTAGTTTGAATGAAAATTATTATAAATAACAATAAGTTAACCACTACCTCTAGATAAGCTCATTTTTCTATCATATCTATGTATATATAAAAATTATATATACCATTATTTAATATTAAAGCCCAATTTCAATGATATAAAATTATATGTAAGCCAGTTTTCAGTGAATATATATTAATATATATTATTATTATTATATACATTATATAGATATTATGTTATGAACAGGCTACAGTTCAACAGGGGATTTTAAATCTTAAAGATGTTTGAAAATTTACTACTACATAGTTTTGATAGTAAAAATTGAAGCTGAAGGGTGGTATATTTTTCAATGTTTTGTACTGTTAATGATTTTTGGGATGCCTTTGTCATATTTCATAATTAAATTTTGTTCATATTTTTCTTTTTTTTTAGGTTTACCATTTCATCTCAGTGTTTGTCCGAATAAATATGAATATTTGACCATTTAAATATTATTTTTTAAGTTTTCTTTGTTCTTGTAGTATAATTTATGTACCTTAATGCCCTGTAAGACGAATTTTTATTTTACATTTTTAAGTCACTTTCTCTCTCATTTTTATGTAAATTAAATAATATAATATTATTCAAACTTATATGTTTACACATGAATTCATCGATAATATTGTGTTCAAATAAAAAAAAGATCTTTCTAAATCTTGAATATCCCTTAAATTCAATAAAATTTGAGCTTTATTATTTTCTATAGATAATATTCATCCTTCAAAATTTACAATTTTTAATTAAAATTTTCGATTTTCCTTCATTAGAATTGAAACCATTTTAAATAATCATCAAATCTTTTAAACAGTAAGTTGAATTTTTCATAATGAAAATTTAATAAAGAAATGATTTTTTTATTTTATATAACACTTAGATTAGAAAATTCTACAGTTTTTATAAAATTATCAAGTCTTTTTTTTCAATTGTATTTTAAGCAATGAATAAGTGTTGTTTTTAATATTAACTTAACTTTGAATTTGTACAACATAACCAACTACTATACATGCGTGCAAATATGATGACGGTAAAAATTGTACTATTTAATAGTTATACAACTACCTATATAATATAATATATTTTATATATAATAGTTTAAAGTGTTTTTATCATAATATTTAGGAAATAGGATATTATTTTTAACAAATATGATGTTTTTGGATTTAATATGAAAAAAAAAAATTCTTACCACTGCAGTTGCCATGGCAACTAAACAATAACAAAGTTTAAATTATATACATCGAGTATAATATGTGAGTATGTATTAGTTAGAGTAATTGAATCTTATTTGATTAATTTATATTTCTTAAAGATTACGTAATATTAACCGAGTTTGTGTTACGCGAAACCGTATGAGTAAAATAATATTGAGCCTTAAGAATGGGTCAGAAATAAAAGCAACCACCAAAAACAATATGATTCAATATTTTTCTGTGTACTAAAAGAAATATCAACTTATTTTTATTATTATTACTATTATTACTATTATTACTCTATTTGTAGAAAATATATTTATTTTCTATAAATACCCGTACGAAAATCACACGTACATGAAATACTGTTTATATTATATACACATATATAAAATGCGTGCAATGTAAAACGCATTGTGAGCCAATTGAAAAGTCAAAATTAAAAACTCTGCCGTTAATATACATAGGTCACAATATTCCTTGTAAATATGATGAATTAATATTCCGTCCACATATTTTTGTTGAAATTCCCGCCTCAAAAACATAGTTTGCAACAAACAAAGAATTTATCATGATTTTTTCCCCAGTTAATATCAAAAATGTATTGATATATTTGTTTGTTGAAATATTATAGTTCAACTTTACTATAAAAAACGATGAGTGACTACATTTGTTGAAAAATCAATAAAGAAAAAATAACACTCATAGGTACTTATGATAGTAAATAAAAATATAAAAATGTTTGAAGATTATAGTTATTAGTAATTATTTTTTTTTTATAAATTATGTATTTAATATGATTGGCTTCATATTGTTATAATATATAGAATATAATATCAACTAATAATGGCTTTGTATATCAAGCGAGCTTAAATTGAAAATTTCGAATGCCTAATATGTTATAGCTTAAAAGTAGTCTAAATATTTTCGAAATTATATTGTGTATGGGAAATTATAATTTTAGAATGTTAAGCTGTTTCAAGTTTTACATTTAATATATTTTAATTACAGCAAAAAAAAAAAAAAAAATGGTTTAAAAAGAAATCGCTTTTTTACTTCCACCTCCACTTTTAACCAATATCGTCATAATTTGAAATTCTATCACTTATAAAATATGTATAAGTGGCATTACACTTAACTGTTATATTTAATTATAATAACAAAATTACGAAAAACTTTATATTATATTTTTAAGCTTTTTAATTATTTACGCAAAAACAAAAATTTGTATTATTCCTAAATCAAATAAATCGAAAAAAATATTAAAATAAATTTTAGATAAAAATTAAAATATTTTGTAATTTTCTCAAAGAACGCTAATATTAACTTTTTTGATAAATTTAAGTCTCAACTATTATAAACTTTTGAATAGATATAATATAAAATTAAATCTAATTGTACGTACAAATTCTCGTTTTTCATTTTTTTACTACCGTTTTTTTTTTTTTTTTTGTCGATTATTACTTTAAAATACCAATAAAGACAAATTGTATATTTAATCAATACACTCTTTACTTGCCAAAAAATTTAATATTACTTTATTATAAACTCAAAATGTATAATAATATTGGCGGTCGTTATTACCGTACACTTACCGTTCATAACTGCACATAATAATTATATTGTTAAAAAGATAAATTTTAAAGGTTGATAATTCAAAACCGCACACATTTGATTGACTGTTAAAAATCAAGCATATTTTATTGTATAAAAAATAATTTAAATAATTAATTTAGTATATATTAAAAATAATTAAATATATAATTAAATTGAAATAAATTTACACCCTAATGTTTTTAAATAATTAATTAAATTAATTTCCTTGGTCATAAAACGATTATATAAATTTAAAATATATTTTTCTTTTTTCTCATATATTTTAAGTGTACGGTTTTCATTATTGTTTCGTAAAAGTCTAAATTTATTTTCAGATTTTGTGATCTTGATTAAATATGATTAACTATAGTGCAGTACTAAACAATAATGTTATTTTAGATAAATGTATATTATTTTATTGATATATATTAATGTGTGCGGTATTGAACGGTTTAATTTGAGGAACATATGCGGGATTAAGATATAAAAGTGTGCAGTTTTGAACGATGATCTTTTTTTTTTTTTTTGAAAGTTTGTGGTTATGAACGAAGCTCAATAATATATATTTTGTGTTTTTTCTAAACATTTAACTGTATTTGCATTAAAGGTGTACTCGCTAATACAAATACAAGCAACTAGTATACCTTGAAACTTTTAAATAACTCGATAAAATACAAATAAAAAAACACAGTACACACATTTAAAGTTATTTTATAAATCTAATATTAAGTAATTTAAAAGTATAAATAATTTATAATGTATTATATTGTATAGGTAATAAATTACATTATTCGAATGAATACAATTTGAAATTTCGCACCTCTGACATAATATATACTTTTTTATAGAGAAGATTATTAATTGTATACTTTCTATTTAAAGCTAGCTATATAAAAATAATCACACATTTATAGATAATGAATATAATAACTTTAAAAAAAATTTGAACGAATTATAAATCAATATTACATTTTAATTAATTTCCATGATTTTAACACTAATGATTTTTTAATTTAATTTCATGAAAATAATTTTTAAAATAACATATTGATACTATGCGATATTACGAGTATAACCTCATTCAACTTTATCAATACCTATCTATTGATCAAATTAACATTTAATTAATTTATAATACTAAGTATATTTTTTATTTTTTAATCACTATGATATAATACATAACGCTATAATTTATTTTATTAATCTCGTTATGAAAAGTTGATAATAATGACTTATAAGCAGGGCTCGAAAGTTGTAGCAAATGCATGTTTTTCTTGGTTCGTCCTAGAATATTCAAAGTAAGATACAAATATGTTTCACACATCTCTGATGTCATACGTGAAATTTTATTTTGCTATTTTTTGAATATTTACGGTTTTTATTGTTATTTTGCTAATTTAGTGTAAAAAGTTAAAAAAATATAAAATAATTTAAGTAAGATGATACACTCTCCCCTTTCAGATATATTTATATAATATCTAGGATTAGGAGGAATCTGTTGACAATAATTATGCTCCTAAGTCCAAATTTTAAAGTTATTTAGTCACTATTTATTATACAAGGAAATTATGACAAAAAAAAATGAAAATCTAGTATTGTCGAATCACTAAGTAAACTGAGTAAAATTGATCAATAATAGGTAATAATTTTCAACAATTGATTCATATTCCATATAAATATTACCTAATTAGTAATGACAATATTAATTATTATCGTGGAAGCAATTTTTGTAGTTTATTTTCCATCAAGCTAAGGCTATCATTATTTTTTAAAATTAAAATATTCACTTTTTCGCGTATGAGTTCCGCTCTAGAGAACCTACCTATTTTTTTTTTTTTCGGTGCACACGAATTACGTCCCGAAATCCATTTTCCACATAAATTACGTCCCGGCAATATTTATTGAGTACACGAATTGCGTCCCAACGATATTTATTTTATACACGAGTAGCGCCCAAAAGTAAAAACATCATTTTCCTAAAGACTTAAGATAGTCAAAAGCACATTATAACTATTGGCAGGTAGGTTAAAAATATGGTTTTTTTTGCAATTAGAAGTAAGTATGTAAATTAAATTAATATTAAAAAATTATAAGACGTACAAACATACCTAATTTTCCTTCCCATATACAAACTAAAAATATAATCTGCTTAAAAGTTACCTTACCATTTGAAATAGAACTGAGAAAAAATATAATCATAAAAGAGTCGTATGAATAAAGTCGGACGCAACTCATGTAGTTATATAGATAAAGCCGGACGCAATTCGTATACCTTCTTTCGACTTTTATATATAGGGACACAATTCATGTGCAGCCTTTTTTTTTCAGTTATCAAATTAAAATATTTCTATAATAATCATAAATTTACTATTTCAATAATTATACTTTACATACATATTATAATACATAATTTAAATATATTATTTAACCTTTTATTCAAATTTGTATTTAGAAGTAACTGGAGGAACTATTGAGCCCCCCCCCCCCCCCCGCCCATGGTGAAACTTTTGATGTAGCATATTTTTTTATTTTTTAAATTTAACCAATAAATATGTTTAAATTTCAAGCATTTGAGGAATCGTGATACATTTATATATTTTGTGTTTCATATAAAATTATACATCGGATAATTAAATACTTAAAGTAAAGTATACTATTTTCTTAACAGTTTCCAATTTAAACTAACATGAATAAAGTATACTAAATATTGTATTTTCAATACGATTAGTATTACATATGGAAAATAAACATTATATAGGTATCGTTTATGTTTGTAACGCACAAATAATATTTTCTCAAGTACCTATATTACTTCTATAATTATACCAAAATTAATTAATTCGAAATTTCATAAACATGAACTAAAACGTTATTTCATATTAAAGCTTTAAATAAATCTATTAGGTAGATACGATATATACATTTTATGAGTTAGTGTAGTACATACATTTGTATAATATATTATATACTTACGTGTAGTAACAACTAACTATAACTTTTGTACAAAAACGATAATAATTTGTGATAAGATACACACATAAATTAAAATTAAAATAATATGCAAATTAGTTTATTGTAATAGTATTATTAAATTATCATAGAATTCAAATTTTAGACAAACTAATCAAAAAAATATATTGATGAAACAAAAATAACCAGACTATATTATTAAATAATCATTGTATAAATATTAAATATTCCTATTTTTGAAGGTATTCATTTCTAACATAAAAATATAAATTAAAATTTTCTAGTTTATTTTGGTAATTTTTTAATTAAAAATTCATTGTAAATTATGTTCCATTTTTAATTGCTTATATACATTTCAGCCAAGGTATATTTTTTATATGTTAATTACAATCGTGGGGTGTTTTTTGTCAAATTAATATTTTCCTTACCATTTTCAGTCTTAGAACTAGTGATATAATTTAATTTATGTCAAGTTATATTTGACGAAAACCCATTCTGAGCGGAAACGGTCTGACAGCCTATATCACAAAGTATATTTCAAGATATGTTTTAAAAAACATATAGCTGTTAAAATTATTTATTTTACTTTTAGTGTTACGGTAGATTAATGAAACTTTTTTTAAAATATTGAATTTACTATATTGTTAGCATTTAATAATTATAGTTATATATAGAGATGTAAGTTTGGTAAATTAACCAATTATTTTTTTACAGGTAAATATTATTTTACCGAAAAAATTAGCATGTGTTACCTTAAATTAAACGTCTTAACGAGATGAATATTCTTAACATATTAATAGAATGAAATAGTTTATAATTTATTTTATATGATTCAAAACGTCAAACGTTCAATTTGCCCACAACTATTGATAGTATATAACACATCATATCATACCATGAATTAATTATTACCGCTATTAATAGCACGGTTGTAGACATAATATTAATATATTATAATATTTATTTACAATTGTGCTATCAATAAATTTGTGTCATTAAAAAAGTTAAAATGAAACCGCGAGAAATATAAAAAGAAGTATTTTATAGAAGTTAAAAATAAGCATTACGATAGTTATAAGTTCATGAAGAAGTGGAATTAAGAGTTTCTAAGGGTGCTCCTATGGTGACGTACAAAAATTAACAAAATTTACCAAATTTACAGAATTTACGTATAATTTACGTAAATTGTTCTCGATAAATTACCAAAAAAAAATTTACGTAAATTTTACATCTTTAGTTATATATATTTTAATCAAATTATATCAAATTATATAAGTTATATAAGTCGATATAATATGGTTAAAATATAAGTTATATTATAATATAATTCAGAAATTTAATAATTTTTTTCTGAAAATGTCGTAAAACAGTAATAATAAATTCATAGTCAAATAAATCAAAAATATTACTCTGTATAGAAAAATTAATGAAAATAAAAATAAAAATTTATCATGTTTATAATATATAAATCAAAAAGATAAATATTGTCATACACTGAAAATGGTAATATAAACATTTGATGAAAATTGTATGTATTGTTATTTTTATTTTTTTAAATACGACAAAATATCAAGTATGTTCAAGAAGAATTAGGTATTTTACTGCTGAATATGTGAGTATTCAATATCGTAAATTTTGGATTAAAAATGCTCATAAAAAATAAATTTAGTTTTGTAGTAATTTTTTTTATGTGTAGGTGGAAAAACTTATAAAAAATTTTACATTACATTTTCAAATCTTAAATCTAACAAAAAAATGTATGCATTTTTAACCACAAAATCATTTGTAAATTTTTGAGATTTTGACGAAATTTGTAAAAATTCTTTTTTTTTACACATAAAAAAATATTTTTACTATAGATTTTCAATATTATTTACTAAGGAATTAATAATTAATGAGGAAATTTATACTAAATTTTCAAGAACTTCTATCCAATAAATAATTTTTAACTAACATTTATAAGATACCTATTTGAAGTTTAATATAATCAGTTATCAGTAATTACAATTTTGATTGTAGTCAAATCCAGAACAAGTAAATAATTGAGTTCCCAAAACCGACAAAATTGAATATGTAAACTTACTTATTATTTAAACGTTAATTTATAACGATATTAAATACTTTGTTTTAATACCTAAAAATGTTCATGGAAAATAAAAATTTTTTACGTACATTATACCTATCTTTATAAATTTCACTATACAGAAGGACATTTTTGATTTATTTTAAAATATTTAGTTTTAATATCAACTTATTTTTACTGTATTTAACAATATTTTCAGAAAAATTTTATTAAATCAAAGTCTGACACTGAAGTGCTTTAGTTTCCTCTCTCTTCTATTATACTATTTTATTTTTCACACGTTTGTCCATATCTATTGGGTAATACGATTAGTTCAACCTGCTTACAGCATTAATTGCTAAATTGTTATATCACTATCTCATAATTTGATTTTTTGACATTACGCATTGATAACAAGACAACCGATAGATGAGTTTTATAAATGTTTTTATTATTATTATTGTACGTGACTTAAAACGAATAGGCACCTGCTCGTGCATTAATTTTGAATTTAGTAGAAAATTATATTTTTTAAATGTGTTAATAAGTATACTTATCTTATCTGACTAAGATCGCTTTTTGCGAACTCCAAAATTGACTGTTGAGTTATAATTATAAATGTATACATCATACAGATTAGAGAAGAAAAATAGATTATATTTTCTCTGCGTTATTTTTTTTATACATAAATGTCTTAATAATCCAACGTTTAAAGTAGAAGTGTATACTTAGGCTTATTTTTTAAATTATGCCATGAGGCTAACAAATTATCTCTGCAATTGTAACTTTTGCACTCCTAATTTCAAAAATGTTTTTTGTGATTAAAATAATATAAAAACTTGAACTTGGCTATATCGTCAAGAATACTCATTATAATATGTAAATTTAGTATAAAATATACAATACTAATTGGTATTATACATTTCTTAAAATGATAATATTACATAAATAAATAGTTTAAAAAATATTTTATCATTCACAAATTATAATCAGCAGAAATCAACGAATGAAATTTCAATGATTACATAAGTCGACGGCGATGACGAGATCGGGATTGTCAATAATTCGCAAGGTACGTGATAAACGACCGATCATTTAAAATTAATTATTTTGATTGTAAGATATAATAAATATTTTAGTTTATTTTAACCAAAAATTACTTATTTTTTTATTTTTAAATAATTTTACACTTTTTTTTAGGGGATACTTATCTCAAATGTGCATACTGAGGCGTTATTATAGTAGCAAGAATACACTTTTGTAAAAAATAGCAAAACATTGTCTTACTTACAATCTCTTCCAATACTAGTTATTGTGGTTAGTTACTCGAGAGCAAAACAACTCTAGAATAATGGAGTGTTAATCTTGTGAAGTCTTGTCAAATTATATTTTTTTGGTAAACTCGTAATAATGGTAACCAAAAGGAAATTAAATAAGCTTTTATCACAGGTGACTTTTTTTATTCGTTTGACAGTTTGAGAAATGGAAATCGAAAAATATCTGTTATATATCTTCAAGTCTTTGGGTAACGTATACGACAAATAATATTAATAATAATAACAATTTAAAAAAAAACTCTTAAAGACTTTTTTGGGGCATACGTATGAGCAAAAATATTTCAAATCCCTATGAGTAATATTTTTTGTATTAAAACTAAAACTGAAAAATTTGAATAACAGCAACAATTGTTTCAATATATTTGTATTTTTAATATTTCTGTAAAAAAATAATGTGAAGTTTTGCATCAAATTCCCGAGCTTTTAACCGAGTCTAAACATTTTTAGCAAAAAAATAAATAAATAAAAAACATTCATATGCCTACAAAAATCATAAAACTGGTCTAGATATTTTAAAAATGTAATTATGTATAAGGAGTTATAATTAATTAATAGAGAGATTTAAGGTATCTCAGTTAATTTCTTTTGAATACAACAAAATAGGTAATACAAATTGTATAAGTATAATTCAGTATTGTAAAATGTGCTGTTAAATTAATAACTCAATACGTTACTTGTGCTACCAAAACATTATAGTGTTAATGCTAAATGAATTAAATTCCGTCAACACTTTTTATTAGTAAACGTTAAATCTAAATAATACTATGTATACTATATACAATATACATTATTTCATTTTTTTACGCTAAAAGTTTATATTATGCACATTTAAGGATATAATTTATTATTTTATTTTATTTTACGAAATGTACTTATCTACAAAAGCTAATCGACACATAATTTATTTACCGAAATATGATAATAAAAAACAACATAAATATTTTTGTATTTAAAATTATTAAATGTATGCATAAATTCAACAATTTTAACTTACTTTAATTGAATTGATCGTCTCTATTCGATTATCTCTGAAATTTAAACATACTATTTTTAATTATTATTTCAAAAATAAAGAGACTAGTTGTCAATGTTTTTTCGATATTAATGAAGATTGACAATTTTATTTTTAATCAAGCATTACTTAAAATTTACGATATTACAAACCTACAACTAATTGTATACAACATTTTGCGTTCTATAAAATCTAATAAAACCCAATGACCAAATACACATGTCGAATATTTACAGGAAATGAGATCTGGTGTAGACAGGTTGTTTTACTCAGCATTTTTACCGAACCCAGTATAAAATGCATATAGGCTATGCTTAGTACTAGGAATGTAAATGTGAGTAGTCTAATTTCGGGTTAACTTAAATTCATTTAAAAATAAGACCATAAGTCTTTTGAAATGAGATTATGGGTTGACGAAGGATATTCTCACTAACTCAATCACGTTTATGCAGATTACGTACCTTTATTGGTTTCGAGTAAAAACATAGAAATAAACATTTTAATCGAATAACAATAGTTAAATTCAATAAGTAATAATATATTTTTATTTTTTTTTATTGTTCATAAGAACAACTCGACAGTAAAGCTAATTAGTTACAATAACAAAATTACTATTACTAATACTGAATTTTTAATTTAACACTTAATTAAAGTATTTACAAATAATATTTTGATTAAATTTTGTTAATTAACTTGGTTGATTTTAAGAAGCTCAGAATTATCTTTTTCTTTTTAGAGTTAAGTTCAAGTAAAAATTCTAGATTTTTTTTGTCTTATTGAGATTTTGACGATATTCCTCACAGAATTTTCATTCTGTACATAAGTGTTTTACTGTAAATATAATTCCGTATGATTCTATTATAGAGGTTCTACTTTTACCATGAGAAATCCGTATGTGAAGGTAATTATATCTAATAAAAGCGTGTGAGTGTTTAAGTCAGATATAGTGAATTTAGCATGCTTACTTGCAGTTTCGTTTGATCATTTCCCTTTATGCCAGAGTGCCGGGAGTTCGTAATTTGTGCCAAAATAAAAACATGTAATTTTCATCACTGCAGGTAGCCGAAAATAGTGTTTGTAATTTGCACCAAAATAAAGGCATATAATTTGCACCACCGTAGGTAGTAAGAAATAGGAAATGTAATTAGCACCAAAATCAAAATCGATTATTATAAGATAAGTATTATCGAAATAATTACATATTTTTATTTTTATGCAAATTACAAACGCAGTTTAAACATTTTAGTATAAATTACACATGTTTTAAATATTTAGGCTCAATTTTGGTGCAAATTGACTACGCCCAGAGTGCCATCCCCGGGTATCTAATTGAGTGATATTTATTTTTGTTTTTAGTTATGGCTTTGTCTAGCTTATTTTGTACTAAAATTACGATATCATTTGTATTCGTTTTGTTATTTAATGTTTAGTTAGATAACTTAGAGAGTCACTAAAAATAATATATTTGGATTACTTTTTATCGATAATTAACGGGTTTAGATATGTTATTCTAATTTTTATTTTTTCGACATCAAGTACCAAATTTAAATATTTTTCACTAAATAAAATAGCACTATTATTTTTGCATTTAAGTTTTTTAATTGCTTCGTCAAATATTTTTTTTATAAGAACTATTGTTTCGTCCATATCGAACAACATTTAAAACAAAACTCAATTAAAAAATTAAAACACGTGTATTATAGCTATACAGTGCGTTAAACGTATAACTATATGGTGTACTGCAAACAACTGGACAAGAAACATGTTATACAGCTGGAGTTCTACCAAAACGAGAATAATAAATTTTTCGGGACGTGGAGTTAAATTTAATGGTCTCGTCTTATTATTGACGTAATCTCCCCTTATCTTAACAAAATCCAATATACAAACTACAATTGAACAATGACAGGGAATTCATAACCTGTTAACTGCTACAAGTACATTATTATGTACACAGCGTGTTTGTGAGGTCACACCAACTTGTGTTGTTGTGCCTCGTACGCCACGGTAGTTTATCGCAATTATGTTTATTAAAATTAAATATATTATAAGGTTTTAAGAAATTAAAATAAAGTAAAATACTTGTAGCTTTTAAATTTACAGAATTTCTTAACAATATAACAATATTTAATATATATAATCTATATAAACATTAAACAATGATACCTATTTAATGTTGGTATTTTTATACAGATATAAGAACAACTTATGTTGGATTTTGAATTACATTTACAAAAACTTGACATTTTGCAAGTGTCTATAAATAGCTCAAAAAGAGTTAAAACGTTTATAACATTTTATTATATTATGTGTAAGAAATACTAACATAAACATTTTATAAAATTGCTTATTATTACCACATTTATATACAGCAGTTAATGTGCATTAAGCTAATTCGAGAGTTTGTTTTAAGTTTTCAAATTATGACCAAGTATAAAAAGTTTGTATGAAGAAAAATAGTTATTAAACAAATGTATATCCAACGTCATAGAAATTTGAACTTCTAACGCTCATAAAAAAATAATGTGATTTTCCAGTAAAATGTTCACTATTTTTTTATAAATGAAAAATTATTGAAGGATTTTGTATTAAATTTTCAAATTTTAGTTACAAGTATAAATAATTTGTACATTTCTATCTGCAAAATAATTTGCAAATTTTCGAGATTTTGATGAATTTCGACAAAATTCTTACTTTTAAATGCTTATTAAAAAAATATTGTGACTATAAATTTTAGATGTTATTTAATTAATAAATAAATAAACTATAAAAAACTAATTTCAAATTTTTATTATTTTTTTTACAGAACGTTAATTTTTTTATTGACGTTAATGGAAAAATAGTTTTAAATTTTAAATACCTATATACATTGCTCAAAAAAAAAAAAAAAATCGTTTCATTAAGAATTTAAAATGTATATTTTCATTAAAAAGATAAAAAAAATTATCAGAAAATAGCAATTAAAAATCATAAACATGTTTTAATAATAATTTTAAACATTTTTTTTTTATTTTAGACTGTATACAATAAAATTATTTTCAAAAACATATTTATACTTTTCAAAATAATTATAAATACTTTTATATTTGATTGTAACAATTATCATGTACCAACCTCCAACATTGTATACTATGATATGTATTTGAGGTATAGTCACATTTTATTTATATAATATTTTCATTACTATAAGACATAAGTTATATAGTATGAAATAAAATATTTAACACAATATTTATAAATTATAAGTTCAACATTCAATCTAAAAAGTTTTAAAAATGTAATGCCAAATGCAATTATTTTTAGTATTCTAAAAATGTGTATAAAAAAACTTTCATCTTATTCTTATGATAAAAGTATATTATACTCGTAGGTACCAATATTTTCTTATATTATCATTTTTATAGAATAATATATAAAGTTGATTATAAAAGGGTACCTATTGTTTAAAATAATGTATGATTGATGTGTACGAAAAATTTACATTTAGATCACATTATACATTTATATCTATATAAATTTCAATGCAATGTAGGAACTAGATATTATAAGTACTAAAGTTTCTCAATTCGTGTGCATTTTATGTAATATGTTAGAGGTTACGGAAAATGATGTATTATCTATACTATATACTTTGCACTGTCGTGTTTTTGGGAGATTCATAAAATACATTATTTTAATATTAAATATACAAATTTAAATATATAATATAATATCTACAAATCATAATATTTATAAGAAAAAATACATGGTTTGACAATAACAAAGTTGAAGATAACATGAAATTTTACTCTTGAGTATACTTGATCTAAAATATAGATTATTTAATGCTTTAATTCATTATACTTGCATAATTTATTATTTGGTCTTCAATATATAAATTGCGCTCAATTGAGTTATACGCTACTCTATTATAAAATATGATTTGTTTTAAATATATTACTGTTTTTATACACATATCTTATTGATAACTTAAAGACTTAGATTTTTGGATTAAAACAATTTTGATAAATTAATTTATACAATTTTATTAGCAAATCTATTGACATGATGAGGTAAATTTTATTTCTAAAAACATAAAAATTACTAAACAATAGGTATTTTAAATTTTATATGAAATTATTAAACATTTTTAATTCGAATATAAATGAATATTATTAAATTTAATTAAATTAAAAATGCTTATCATAAAGTGATGATAACTTAGAAAAGGTATACGTGAAACATTAGATATTTAAATTATTGTATATCGAAAATCTGGCAGACTGCTATTACTTTGTATTAAGGTTACGCAGGTAGGTATATAGTATATACATTAAGAAACTCCAAGAGTGTAATTATATGGTTTGAGTTATATTTACTCAGACGGAAAAAAACAACTATATTTTTGAAACCATTAAAAATAGTGAAACCGATATACTTTTCAATTGAGCCGATCAAAATGTATGAAAAGAAACGTTTTTAAGAATTTATAAAAATACATTTGTTCATTTAAAATTTAATTGAATTTTTGATAACTCAATTTTTAATGAAATTTAATATTTACCAATATTTGAATAATTTCCATTTATATTATTCCTTTATGAAACCATTTAAAATTAAAACAACTATAAATAATTTGTTTTAAATATTTTTGTCATTTATAATATTAATTAAAAATAATTATCATTTTACATTTTAATATGTATTTATATGTATATTAAGTAATGAGTAATGACATTTTAATTTTATTTAAAACCGTATTTTAAATATCAATAAGTACCTATACGTATCAGGTTTCAAACGAAACAAAGAATGTGTATTGTGTCTTAGTCTTAAAAAATTTATTTATTTTTTAATTATTAATTTTTATGGTGGATGAGTTATGTAATACTTGCATAATATACGATTTTACAGATGATAGGTATTTATCAGTTTCACAATTAAAAGTGTATTATTTTATTTTTGTGTCTTATGGCCATGGTTTAGAGAAAAAAATACTTTAAAATTCATAATTGTATGTTTTAAACAATTGATTTTTCTTAAAAATTACTGTCATGTACCATGTTACGTTATATTCGCTTTTTAGTTTCTGAACATAACGAAGAAACGTTGGAGTTAAGCCTCCCTTCTTGAAGATCAGGCTATTTTAAAAATACAAGTCTATTTTATTCTGTATCATAGTTTTAAAAAATGCTACTAATGTTTTGAAGTGATAAAATTATATTCCTACTATTTTATTTTTAATTGTAAATAATTATAATTTAAGTTGTATGTAAAAATATTACAGACTAGATAGTAGATAATATCAGATAATAATAATTTAATCTTATATTTATAATGGTAATAAAAAAAAATTTAAGATATATATTTGTTAGATCTTGGGAAACTTTTTGAGGATTTAGTTTTTAAAATGTACACTGATAAAAATTTCTATAACAAACCTGTTAAGTAAAAATAAGTTTTTTCGCCTTACAGAATTTGTAAAAACTTTAATGTAGTTGGTAACTTTGAATCGTATAGACTACTACGTAAAATACATTTAATTAAAAAAATACTGACTTCAAGAAATTATAAGTACCTACGCTAAACAATGGAAATAACAATATTACCTGCACAATTTTGTTAAAATAATATAAAAATGTATTATTATTTATACAAATACTAAATGTAGAAATGTGTATTTATTTTCAAAACAAGTTTTATTTATAACAAAACAATAATTGCTTAAATTTTTATTTTGACATCCGAAACCTTAAAATGTATTTGGGTAACTGGCTATTTAACTGAAAAATAAAATATAAATAACGCTAATAAGTAATAACTATTGTTGTTGAAGCGATATTTTGTTCAATAAAAAAAATGTATATATAATAAATTAGTATTCAAAATGTGAGCGTTTTAATATGTAAAAATAAAAATAAAATAATTGCCTTGATATGACGTATTTTTGTACAATAAACATTGAAAACACTTTTATTCTGTTGAAGTCATACTAACAACTACTGCGTTTCTGTTAATAAATAAATAAAAAAAAAAAAAAAACAGTGTATTTAGTTGTAAGTTTAAAAATAACTTTTAGCAGAATAATTGTACTTGTTGGAAAATTAAATAATATTTTCTCAGTCAGTTTTATCATAAATGATTTTAATACCCATAAATAAGAAAAAAATTATTTTAATCAACGTTTTATATATTATGTTAAGGCGGAAACTGGTAAAGATATAGAATTGCAGCCATAAAAAATTTTGAATTATACTTACGTAGAACCAATACTACAAAATTTACCAACACTACGCTCATATTCATTATCAGGTACTTATTTGATCAAGTACTTGATGTCTAATAGATAGTTGAATAAATTACATGGTTTAAATACAATAAATTATATCAAATATTAATAGTGTACAATTGTGAGGGGCGACATTTCAAAACGTACTATTTCCAAAATGTCATAAATAATTTCTCAAAGACGCGTATTTATATCGTACCTCTAACAAATAGCGAATCTAAGGTTGAATTTTTTTTTTTTTTTGGAAGACTTTTTTGGAAAAATTACTTATGAGCTATATAATATACATTATAATGTTTTAGTTCACATGTTCCTAAAAATATGAAAGAAATGGTTAAGGGAACGTAATTAATTTTATCATGGTTGGATTAGAAATCGTTTATGTCAATTGTATCTATATAATATATTAATTAAATTATAATTATAAATTTTAATTATTTTGTTTTAAAATAACTTCTATAGTACAAAATCTAATCTGCACTTATTTTTAGAAACAAAATTATTTATAATGTTTTTATTCCAATAACTGTAATAGTGTAATAAAATTCCCAAATCTCAATGGTTTCCAAAATAGATATTGTGTAATCAATTATAATGCATTATTACACTATTTAAAATATTTATGTAGAGAAATGATTGTTAAAGAGGTCTACGGGGCCGAGGCCTCTAGCCTCCCTCCCTAGATCCGCCACAGCCTCTGTAAACTGCATATTGTTATCTAACATCTAATTCCTTTCTTGTAATAGAAAAGATTCTTTTCATCAGAAATTATAAATCTTTATTAAAACAATAATAAAAAAGGTTTAAGGTAGGTATACTATACATTTATTTTGTTCTCACAGTATTATTATTTAATATTTATTTTAGTTTATATTGTTGATAAATAAATTTTAAATTCAAGTACATTCATATAAATATAATTGTTAAAATTAAGCAAATTATTTTGTAATAATTTATTTTTATATTATTTAAAAAATGTTTATATTGTTCTCATTGTTGATATTTATGTTTACCGACTTTGTGTTCAAAATCAAAGCCTTCACCTTCCAACCACGTATATAATATATAATATATGTTTCAGAAAAATCACTGCTATATTAAGGTAATAGGTATACTCGTATAGGTAGGTACTAGGTACATACATTATAAAAATACATGGGTATTTTAAAGGTATGATTTTTTAAATATTAATATTTATTAATATTTTACGATTTAATGATTTTAAAATATTAATTAGACTATTAAAATAATTAATAATAAATAACCTAATTATCTACATAAAAGTTGTGACAAATGTTTATGGTCGCTAAAAAAATATCACGATTCAAAAGTGTTGTAAACATTTAAAAAAGGCCAACAAATTACAGAAGTAATTTTATTTTACTCAATAAAAAAAAATAAAAGATTAATTTTTTTTAAATTATATTTTAAAATAAATGAATTATTTTAAGATTTATAAGTCACAAATAAACAAGAAAGGAACTATTTCGTAATAATTACAGCTTTTTATTGATGATATAGTATATAGTTTATTTTTTTTACCTGTTGTACCGATATATTTATATTTTATAAAAATCTTAAGTATAGAGACAGCTTTCAAGAATTGGAAACTTCTGATTTTGTTATATTTCGTTATATTATTATTTATTAATCAATGGCTCAATTCAATTCAACGATTCTTAAGAATGAATAAATCCATTATATTAATGTAATGTACCGAAAACTAAATTAAATAAAGAAAAATATATGTATAAATAGAAACTTTTTGCTAAAACTGTCTACTATCTCAGCTTATGTAACTAAACAAAATAATAAAGTTTTTGTATTTTAACTTTTAAATATAGGTATGGTTATTAACTTATACATTTTAATACTTATTCATAATAAGTCATATAATTATTAACAAACCTATAATATCATATATTATCAAACATTTTTAAAAGATTTAAAAAAAAACTTTGAACATAATGTAAGTATTTATGAACTTAGGACTAGCCCATAAAAATGCCATTATATTTCTACATTGGTGGGAGAGGGGCTGTGAAGCTGTAACATCTCACATTTTCGTCACCCAGGTTCTGCGGAGTTTTGTACAACGACAGTATAAATAAATAGAATCGCCATTCGACAACCAGAGACTGAAGTCAGCGTTCTCTAGATTTTATTTAGTCCCACATTGTATAGGATGATCAATAAAACAATAATAATAAATAGAGCTGAGATTTTGATACAAAGGCATTTTTTTTTCTGGTGTTTTGAAATGTTGGTTCATACGTATAAAATGTGTTTCGGATGATACTGATTATTTTAAAGTAATTTTGTTTTGTATCTTTTAACATTTTTGGACTAAATCAACCTAAAATACATTTATAGGGTATTTTTTGACAATTTTAATGAATTTTCTCAGTTTTTAAAACTATTTTCTCGAAATGAATAAAAATTGTTGCGATTAATAAGAAACTTTCGACAAACTGCCGATGCTATGAATAATAAATTATAATACACGACTATTAGTTATTGTTGATAATAAATATTTTATCATAGATAGTCCTTTCCGTTTACGATTAAGAAAAAAACAGAAAATCATTTAACTAAATAAGTAATAACGTACCTACAATACTATTAAAATATATATATATATATATATATATATACTACTGTAGTAGTATTATTTTAAATTTTTTTTTTAAATTTTTAAGCTATAATGAATAAATTAAAATGCATTTTTTGAGTTTTTTAATTCATATTTGCATTTTTGACATTTTTTAAGACATTAAAATTCCACCCCTAATAATAATAAAACATATTATGTTACGGTAATTGAAGTATATTGTTTTGAATGTTATGATACCTAATTGAAATATATTGTTATGAATGTTATGATAACTAATTGAAAATCAAGATTATGTGAAAAAATGCCTCACGATATAATTGATATACGTATACACTATACATATTATCTAAATATTTGGAAATGACATTATGACGTTTGTTTTTTCAAACAACATGGAAATAAAATCAATAATAAAGTGATAATGTAGTCGAATGTATTGAGCCGTACCACGGTCTAAAAACAAAATGTACTCAATTTAATATTTTTAAACCCAAAATTCTAAGGACCGTCTCTTGCGGCTGCGACACACACACACTCGATCATAAAAAAAAGCTTAATGCGAAAGAGCATATTAATAATATAATAGAATACCGGCCGTTGTGAAAAATAGACATAATATATATTAAATAGGTATATAAATAATTATGACTGATAGGTAGATACTTATATACTTCTACGCTCCATCTCCCATAATCGAGAAGCATCACATGTGTTGAAAAGTATTCAAGGAGAAATATTTTAAATTAAATAAAACAATTACCCGGAGTTGGCAATTCCACAGGTGTCGTACAACGGAGTCGAAAGAATACGTTCGTCACAAAACGATCGGATCGAACGAAAAAAAATTAATTATATTAATTGGCCGATATTCTATTTACATATTAGTATTTGTATAATCAAGTGCGTCGAACATTGCACGTCGACGGCGTGGCGAAGAGAGGGTGCCCAGGCAGTGCAACGGTGCTATCATCATGACACCGACCAGAAGAGGCTAATATTAGGTATATAAATATATAATAGATACCTATTATAGGTATCTATATTATCAGCAATATCGTTCCATGGATTATTTCGGCAGGTACACGGCGTAATTTCAAACGATAATTACAAAGCCCCAATGTAAAGTCTAAAACCTATAGGATTATGCAGATTTAATTAGGTTACCAAATAAAATTATACTGTCACTAGTTTAAAAATTGATATTTTATTACCTACCTATTCCAAAAAAATGTTCTCTGAATTTGCAAGTCTGAAAATCTTTATTCTAACGATAAAAAAAAACAAAGTTACATACATCATTTTAAGTTTTATTATATATTATAAATAATCAATCTATATATCTATAAGGTTCATTGTATCATCATTTTATTACCTAATTTATTTCTTTTTTCTATCTTTTTAATTTTAGATAATTGTTTCTTCCACTCAAATTAATTAAAAATAACTAATTTTTAAAATATTTATGTGTTTGAAACATACAAATGTATTGAATTCACAGTACCTATAGAGTATAAAATTAAATTATAATGTGGTCAATAATATAATGTAAGTAGGTGGTCATAGAAAAGTAGGTAATTATCTTACACAACTAGGTATTGTTTAAATCTTATTATGAACTTTTCCCAAAGTCAATCATATATTTATGGTAAATTAAGAATATTAATAAAATATATTTGTTTATTATAATTTAATTTACCATTTAAATTATACCTAAGCTTAAAAAATAATTTTATGCTATTGGAATCATAATTATTCAAGATTAAACTTATAAATGTTTCTGTCATTGCAATGATCCAACAAATGTTTAATCAATTTACTTACAGAGTGTTATAACTAGAGCACGAATTAATGCACTAAAAAGTATTTAAATATGACATATAGTGTACAGTAAACGTCGTGAAAGTATTAACAAGTATGCAAGAAAATTATTTTTATTTATATAAAATTCACATATTAAACAACTTACATTAAATATGCAGAAATACAGGAAAAAATTCACCATTCGCTTCAAATTATTATGATTCGTGAAGATAACTGACAAAATACAAAAAAAAATATTTGATTGCATAGAAATCCCTGCTCTTATTATAATATAAATGTATATTATATAAATCTTATAAATAGTAGAGATTGAAAATCAATTTAATAAATAATAATAAATTTTATGATAGGTAAACCTAATTAACTGCAATATTAAATTTAATATTTAGTATTTCGACAGTCTTATAAAAAATACATATTCGAATACTTAAAAAAAAATATATTTAGAATACATATTTAAATATTTAAAAAAGTAGATATTCAAATACTATGAAAATATTTTTTTTCTACTAGTTTTTGTTAGTTTTGGACAATTATAGATAATATTTAATATGAACATAATAATTAATAATACATCAATAGGTATAATATATTTACAAATGGTTAATGCATTATATTTCGTTAATGAATAAAACTAATGTTCATGATATATAATTATTAATTTGCCTAATTAACAATAAAAAAAAAAATGTTTTGTTACAAATTAAGAAACAATTTTTCTGCTTCAGAAAAATAATATTTTTTAATGAATAAAATAATACAAATTTAAGTATTTAAAGTACATATTCAAATAAAATAAAAAATATTCAAATAGTTTTATTTAAAGACATTTATTCAAATAATTTAGAAGACTGGCAATGTGCATGACTAAAAGAAAAAATAAGCAAAAGTCATAAACATCCTAAGCCTATTTATAACAATATTGGTGTATTCGAAAATTCAAACATCATACCATGTACAGTAAAATATAATTTAAGTCATACAGTATACATTCATAATATTAATTTGTGTTTATAAAAATATCTTAAAACAAAAAAAAATATTGCTTTTAGCTTGATAATAAAATTCTTTACTCATATTTTAGTTTTAAACGTAAAATATTATTAGGTGTCAAAGCCCAAAGGTAAATCAAAACAATTATGATTTATAGATCCTACTAAAGTGGTGTATACCTACAACACAACTTATTTTCTATTAAATTACCGTATAATTTATAGCTTATAAGTGTTTAATAATTGAATACTTCAGACTCCATAAAAAAATAAAAATAAAAATATATAATAAATAAAATATTATAATAATTAATATTAGATAAAAATTGTAATAAATTGCTATTTTCAGTTCATTATGTGTACATAAAAAATATATTTTTACATTTGGTTTTTTAAATATGGTTAAATATTTGTACAATATAATTATATTTACAAGTTATTTAAATAAAATAATGTATGTGATTAGTATCAAAACTAATGGTTAGTATGAACTTAAAGTACTTATTAAAAAAGGTGACAAATGTTTCATTAAATAAATAAATAGTGTATACATTGAAGATTAATAATGTATATTTAATACTTATAATTAATAGTAAGACTTTATAATACTGGCATTGATCTTAATAAAAATAAAAAAATGACACAAAAACATAAACTTTTATGTTATTAAAAATTAATTTATAACATTAACATAACATATTTATACATAAAATAAACATTTATAAGGTACCTAATAAATAAATTTTCTGAATTTTGTGATATGTTAATTTGTAACAAAACTTTCATTAAAATTATTGTCGCTAATACTATTAGTTGCTAAAGTTTCTCTAAACTCATAAGACCAAAACCCATTGAAATCGACCAAAATATTCACTATTATATGACCCATTTTACTGCGTATGATATCTTTTAAAGTTATTTTTGATGGATCTTCTGGCTTGATCATATCAAAAATTTCGTCTTTTATATCTTCCATTGAAACCATTTGTTGTTGCTCTTTTGGTAATCTATCGGCAACAGCCTGAAATAAAATATGATTAGTACAAAAATAAAACTCTATGACTTAACACAATTGAACATTAATGGCATTAATACTGTATGAATGATTTTTTGTGTACATAATTGTAAAAATTACATTAAATTATCATTAGTAAGATTTAAATATGTAGTATAGAGGCTATTTAAATAAAATTTTGGCATAGATATTTTTAAAATATACTTAAAAATAATTTTCTTTTTCTTAAAATATTGTAAAAAGGGAGAACAAATAGAAACAACTTATATAATTTATGTTGATGATAAGGTAAGTTATTACAATTATCTAAGTTAATGGTACCCCATCATAGAAATAGTTAAATTATTTAACCCATAATTAATTTATACTAAAATTTTCAATAATAAATGAAATTGTACAAATAAATTTAAATACTAAGAAAAACTATTACAGTAAATAATTAATAACTTTTGTTGTTGAATCTTTAGACAAAAAAAATATATCTATTGTCTTCAATTTTTGTAGTTTACTTAATTAAAATGGTTTTTAAATTAAAAAAAAGAAAATTTAAATATATTTATTACAGAGTATATCAAAGTAATCTTGAATTACTACTACATGTTTAGAGTTTTAACAATAGTAAGCTTAAAATTTGTATGTATTAAATAAGTAAAAAGACGTTAAAATATTTTTGATAAATTAAATGTCAACTATCATAATATTAATACATTATCAAGTACAATTAGTTTTAATTTATGTATTTATTTTTTCACTGTTATTACTAACAATTTCATACCATACCACAAAATAAAAAATGTAAATTAGTCCATAAACTAATATTAGAAATTATGAGAAATATTCTTCTTAAGTTAATTAAAAAATTTAAATCACATTTGAAATTAGTTAAAAATCAATATAGTTATTATTATAAACAAACCCTAAAGCAAATTAAATTAAATGTGAATTTTAATACTTAAATAAGTCAAATGTAAAAAAAATACAGACACAACAATTTGTACATCACTTAAATATAAATAAAAAAATTACCCTTGAAAAATAGTTAATAGTAAAAGAATCTAAATATCCTTGATTTTTTATATCTAAAAATCTGAACAAATATCGTAAAGATTGAGGTTCATGACGATTTTCTGTAGCTAAAACAAAGTTCAAATAACCTTTGTAATCCATTTCACCATTATATGTAAATGCATCTTGGAATACTCTATCTAAAAAAACTGATGTGAGAGCACCTGATTTATACCTGTAATAAACAAATTTCCAATTAATACTAATTCTGTATTATTTAGGTTTATATTTTAATAGTGTATAAAAACAATAAATTAATAAGCTTATAAGTTATTAACAAATTATATCAATCATTCAATTTTTTTTTTTCATGTAATTTTAAATATATGGGAAGTTCAAACATTTTGCTGGAGATTTGTAGTTTTATGAAAAAATACATACAGTTAAAGACTTGAGATATTATATTTTGATATTGAATTAGGTTACATTAATGTATGTTCAAATATTATAAAAAGCTTCAAAAAGATATTGTTTATAGATGTTTATACTATTACTTATAAATAATTTAAAACTACTGTTGTAACATTATTATAATTAGAGCACAAATCAATATGTAAATACATTTTTTCACCATAACTTAATTAATTAATGAAGTTAAGTGATCATTTTTTTTCAAGTGATTTTCAATTTAATCAGCTTTAATTTTATATACCTCATTACATTTTTATATTTTTACATATTTCATGATAATTTTTTCACACATTTTGATATTTAAGACTAATGGAATATTAGATATTTTATTGAAGCATTAGAAAAAAAGTTAGCTATGGATATTCAAAAGGTTGATATATGATGAGTTATAGTGTATGTCAGTGGTTTAATCAGTGTTTGTTAGTTGAGATATACAAAATTAATTAATATGTTAATGTAAACTCCTCATAAGATCTTTAATTAGAACTAAAGAATGAATGTACATAAAATATTTTAAATTTTTAAACACATATCATTATATTTTATATTATAACACATGTAAAAAAATTCAAGCTCTAATAATAATTATACAACATATTTCTGTCATAAATAATGCTAGTGATAGCAAATCTAGTGTTGTCCTTTTATATTTCATAGTTTCAGAATCATTATGAGGTAATTAGCATATATTATAGCCTATGTTGCTTAATTGATTACAAATAAATATTTGTTTATATAATAATAATAAATTAAATAATAAATACTAAGTTTAAGTAGGAATGTTAGCAAATAAAATAAAATGTAACTAATAATGTTATTAACAGCTTTCAAATTATCATTATTTACTAAAAATTATGTTTAACATTAACAACAATAAATATAACCAATATCAATTATATACAATTTATGTTCATATTATAAAAAATAATTGTCTATACCCTGTTATTTCTTGGCGACTTAATAATCCATTATGATCTTTATCTAATTCTAAATATGATGAATAAATATGAAGAGCAGATGGAACAGAAAACCAATTTTTTTTCTGTGATTCTTTACTCCAATTTTCTTCTCTAAGCTAAAAAAAAGAAATCCAGTTATACTATTTTATTAAGTTCAAATTACCCAATATCTGTTTACTATTTTATATATTCATAATAAACATGGATAATTTTAAAACATAGGTTCTTAATTGGTTGTCTAGGCGGTGGTTCAATTTTTTTTTTTATATTCTTAAGATAAATATTTTTTTAAATAATTTAATTTACTTAAGAATCCTGGAAAAAAGGTGTAAGTAAAAATGTATTATTAAAATTTTCCTTTTAATACATTTTTAAGTGGTACATGTATATATTTTTAAATTTAAATTCAACATATTTAAAAACAGAAACATAGATACACAAATTCTTTTTGGGGTGGAAATTATTACTATTAATGATTCATACTTCATATAATTATATGAAGTATATACTATTAATCTAATAAATCAGACAATATAATTTAGTTGAATTTTGGTGTATATTGACAACCACAAGCTGTATTCAAGGCAAGTAAAACTTTTGTTCCATTAGCAAATAGACATCTCTAAAAATTTTAATTTTCTAAATTGGTCACAATTAAAACTAAACTATATCAGAATAATAAAGAATAATAAGAGAATTAGAATCTTCTCTTAAAAAAAAAAAAAAAAAAAATAACTAAAAATACGTCTTTTTTTAAAAACAAAAGGAGTTTTAAAGTTTTAAATATTATTCTTAAAATCTGATTGATGTTAATGTTCTAGAACAAGTTAAAAACAAGTTTTAATATATTTATACCTCCAATAACTCATCGAGAAAACCACAAGATAAGATATCAATGATTCTTATTTTTCCAGTTCGCAAAGGATCTAAGTAGAAAAAAAATTTTCTTACAACCATGCATGAATAAAACGAATAAAACATTTTTTCTAATTTCTTCAATTGTGTTAATGTAGGTATAAGATCTAAAATATAAGCTTCAAAATCCTAAAAAAAAATATATCAAATTAATTAAATTAAATTATGCTAAAAATAGAGAATTTAATTATAAATTAGGTAATAAAACTGAAAATTATATAATACTACCATTTAAATATAATACCTTTAAATTGGTTGTATAAATATTATATAGCATTACAAGCAATTTATACTTAGCATAATAATAAAACTTAAATTAAAAGCTATTACCGCTTCACTCAGATAACCACAACCACTTGAATCATATTGAGAAAGTCCATTTCTAGTTTGGTCTATCCATATTTTTTTCATTATATAGTTAAAAAATGTATCTATAGATAAAAAACCTTTGATTTTACTGTCTTGTAATTGTAAAAATATACTAGGATTAAAAAACGATCTGAAATATAATACAAAAATATTTTATTACTTTTAGTTTAATATAACATTAAATCATCTAAATAAAGAAGAAAATAAAAAAACTTAAATGATACATTGATGGTATTATAATTACTTGTATTTATCACTTAATTTTTGTTTGACTTGAATAAAACTTTTATAATTGATGTACTGGTTATGAATAAAATTATTCAATGGTGTATGATGCTCTTGAAGCAATGTCCACATATACTAAAACAAATTCAATTAATTATTTAAGAAATTATGTACGGAATTGCATGAATAATTAAAAATTAGGTTTAATAATAATATTAAATTAAACAATTTTTCATGACTCAAAAATTTAATATCATAACAAAAAAAAAAAATGTAGTTAAATGTGTTATATAAATATACGAGTATATATACATATATAATAAAAGTTTTTTATTTATAGTTGTCCTTATATTCTCTAATATTAAAAAGGTATTAATCATTTTGATAAAAAAAACTTTTGAAAATCATGATTTAGGTTTAATTATAATACTATTAAAATCAAATAAAACAATTAGTTTTTTAGTTTTTATATTTAATGGAGTAAAAGGTAAAATTGGCTAAGCGCTAATTTTATGGACAAAGTGATATTATACACATTACATGATCATCAAATTTTATAATTTTGATAGTTGAAATAATTAAAACTTATTTATTTTCCTTCAATTTTTGTATAGATACTTGCCAAATAAACATTTTTTATAAAAAAATATGAAAAATTTATATATTTAATAATATAAAGTAATATTTTTACTTTTAACTCTTCACTAGTTAATAGTCTTGACAGCTCTCTCTCGAAAAAACGACCTCGTGCTTCAGCTCTTAGTTGAGCTTTGAAAATATTTACTTCTTCAGTAACTTGCTAAAAGTATACAATATTATTAATTTAAAAATACAAAACAATCTAATATTTAAAGATTTATAAAAATATATTTTATAACAATAATACAAAAACTAAATTATACTTACAGGTATATAAAAAGTTGGTAAATCATTACCAGATAACTTCTTAAGTATTTTAACTCCTGTGTCATCTTGCTGCATGACTTCTTTAAAATATTTTTCTTCACTTTTAATTTTAACTGTAGATGTAACTATCAACATAACATGCACATTAATATACACATAAATTTACTAAAATACATGCTACAAACTTTATGATATTATCTACATATATAAACATCAAATACATTTTAAATAGGTGATCAATATAGTTAAACATACTTGCCAAATTTTTCAAACCTTCCTTCATACAATTTTCATAATTGAAATCCATTGTTAATTTATCCATTAAATAATAAATAATAATATATTCAAAATCCAAAATAAAACATATTAAAAGATTTATTATCCATTTATACTGAAACAACACAATAAATTTCAACATGTAATATACTATTGAATTATATTAATAAATAATATTTATATTGTAAAAAATAATACTATAACTATTATAATATATGTACAACACATTATATTTTGTTAATAATATTCCACATATGTCTTTGGTAAAATATAAACTATATATATATAAAAAAAAAAAAAAAAAAATCAACAAATTATGATTATCTTAACTCTATGTCAACTATGGATACACATTTATATAAAGAGAAATTCTCATTTTAGTACTTTATTGATTAGTAAAAAAAATAATTGTCTACAATAAAATAAATTTAGGTAATTAGATATTCTTAAGTTTTTAATAATTTAACACTTTCAATAATTGTATTTACATTCTTTATGCTTAGATAGTGATCAAACAATAGAAATGAATAAGTTACAGTCAGATGATTTATATACTATTGTGAACATTCAATATGGAATTGGGTTTGAGCTCATTGAAGGACAAATTGAAATTGAGATAACTGTTTTCAATGAAACTAAAAAATCTAAAACTATGTCAGCATGCAGAAACCGAATAAACTTTTATGAAGAGTTCATATGGAAAATTGACAAAACTACACTAAAATATAGTCGATCAACAAATGCAATTGTTAAGGTTGAATGTTTTAGAACACCAGAAAAAATATGTTTTGGAAATATATATAGGAGACAAAGAATCGGACATGTAATAATTAAACTTAAAGAATTTCAAATAATAGGACGTAACTGGGATCAAAGTATATCTGTTAGAGGTTATAAACTTCTTGGTACTAGTAGGTACATTGAACTTGTAATTGTTTTAATCATACAAGAAGATATAGAATTTGAGAATCACACAGACTTTAAAAAATGCTCAAAATTCAATAACAAGGAAATTAATTCCAAAAAACGATCGTTAGAACTCAATAAATGCGGTAATTACAATTTTATAATAAAATAAAATATTAAAAAAGTGAGGTGGATAAATTAATATTATTTATGTATTTTCTCATTTACATAATTGACATTACATTGTACATAGTTCAAAGGCATTTTTTTTTTAAATAAAAATAAATAAAATATCAAACATTTAAATTAATTTATAAAAAAATCATGATAAATTTAATATATATTTATACTTAGTGAATATGTAATAAATAAAAATATTTAGTCCTATTAAAGCACCTAGATAACTAAATATTTTTTAATTTCAATAAATAAAAATTTCAAAATATCTAATAAAGGCAATAAAATATTTAATTTCTATTTGTTGTAATTCAAATAAGCTGTATTTTTTGAGTATACATAATATTAAACTTATTTTATGATATAGACATACATAAACTGACTTTTTGTTGATTAACTATTGCACATTTATTTGATAAATACATTTTAAAAATTGAATTATTATATCTTCAAAACTCCTTCTTATTCAGCATTAAGTTTTTATAATATGACACAGAACATTATAAGATTAATTCCATGATTTTTTTTTAAATATTTTAAATTTTAAATTTGGCCAAATACATTTAATTATCTGGATAAAGTTTTCAAGTAATTTATTATTATATTTTTATATTCTATAATTTTTAAATATAAATATAATACCCATTCATCAAATTTAATAGGAGTACTAGCAATGAAATATATTATGAATAACATTATTTACAAAAACGTAGGACATATTATATTCACATAAAACACTTCATACAAATTGTAAGGGAACATACAATACAAATATCAATGTTTTATTTATACATAATATAAATATTTGATTTTATTATTATCTAAGAAATTTAAATTTAAGTCAGAAGAATTTTTTTTTTTTAATTAATAAAAGTAAAAGTTGTTTTATTGATAATTAACTTTATTGTTAACTTATATATTACTATGGTAAAAGTAAATACAAATACAGGTATAACCTAGAATTCTCAAACTTTACTGTTGGAAGATGACTAAATATTGGATTTTTAGCTACTGATCTTAGATAATTTTAGAATTTCCCAAAATAATTTGTTCAGATTAGAAATTATTATTGAATATTGGTTTTTTCTTCTTTATACATTTGACAATAGAATAGTAAAGAAAAAACATTTACAGTATAAACTCAATTATGAAAATGATTTTAAACAAAATCCAAACATCATGTGAAATAAAAAAAGAATATTATTATATTATAATTTATAAAAATAAAATAAGTGTATTATGTTTAATAATTATTATAAAAAAGGTAATAGCCAATCGGTTTTATTAATGTATAATCAACTAAATATTTAAAAAAATCATTTTCAGAACTAAGATTTACCTGACATTATTCTTCTTTCATGGTCTAATTCAGTTAAGTTTTCATTGAGCGCTTCACATTTTATAATAGAATAATAATTGTCTTAGATATTTCTATTAAGATACATAATATTTTATATTTAAAACACAAAAAAAAATAATAAAGATATATTAGAGTATTGTTATTACAAAATGTATTTATCAGTGCATGCTTGATTATCGTTATATCAAAGATTGCATTAAAAAATTTAAAAAATGTATGATATAGTTAGATATCAAGGTAAGGAAGTAATTACATTTTTAAATTATCAGAAAGTTTTAAGTTTATATTTCATAAACCAATTGGTATTAGCAATAGTTTATAAATTCTTGGTTTCACTAGTATTGTACTTTTACCATAACTTATCTAGGTATAGCAAATAATAATAATTATAATTATATTTACTTATAGAACTAAACAACAAATATAGTAATGCAATAACTCAGGAAAAAGATAAGAGTCAATTTAGCAATGTAATCAACAAACAAGAATCACAATTTCATGAAACCCTTAATAAATGTGAAGAACTATTAAACTGTTTAAACACTGATAACAAACATGAACAATTTTGTAAAAAAGAAATGCATAATATAAATGAACTAAACACTGTAAAAAAAAAAGTTGAACAATCAATTAAAGAAAGCAAAGATTCTTTGAAATTTAATGATTACAATGAATATAAACTTAGTGAATTATTAGCAACTTGTTTAAAACACACAGATGAATGGTTAAAAGTAATGCAAACAATTAAAAAAGATATTGACATAAACAATCTACACAAATGCTCTAGTAATTCATTTTGCAATTCAAGTATTCAATCAGAAAATGATTTTGAACAACCAACTATCATAGTAAAGGAAATTAAAAAAAAACTTAATGAATTAACAGAATATATAGTTAATATAAATAATAAGGTTAAGAATAATAAATCTAAACGTTTGCGAGAAATATCAACACTAAAGAATACAAATTGTATGTTGACCAAATTATGTGACAAAATCGCAAAGAAAATAAGTGATGACAAATGAATTTATTTAATTAATACATTATGTATACATTTATCAAAATAATTATGTTTGACAAAAATCCACATTAAAACATAATTGCAATGATCCAATATTGGATTTATTAATTTATATTGTTCATAAAACACATTATTAATATTTTGTATTTAAAAATAAATCTAATATATATTTGTATAACATTGAATGGTTTTTATGAATTTTAATGGATATTTTTTGTAATTTAATATCTAAAAAAATAAGATTTATACTATATGCATAACCCTACATATTAGTATAATTTATCATTAGTGATAAAAATGTAACTCAGTAATTCAAAAGTTGAACTAATTATATTTAAACACAGACATTTATATTGACACATTTACTGCCT
The DNA here is from genome assembly GCF_002803265.2 of Melanaphis sacchari. Lineage (NCBI taxonomy): Eukaryota > Metazoa > Arthropoda > Insecta > Hemiptera > Aphididae > Melanaphis > Melanaphis sacchari. The sequence continues at coordinate 1,452,763 of NW_020271213.1, read as the reverse complement.
ATGAATTATGATGCTTTAAGCATTGAACAAATTATGTAGAGATACTCGTCTTTATATTTTAATTTAGTAGAATATCACACACAAGGTGTTTAGCACCTCTAAATTTTAATTGGCTATATTATGTCATAAATATTTGAATACTTTTATTTCTAAGATATTGTTCATTTTTTAATAAAAATTAATACTTAGTTATGTTATGAAATTATATATTATTGATAACCGAAAAAAGCATTATTGTACAATAAGTCGATAACAATTATTTTAATATTTTTTCACTAGTGGTAAGTGAAGGCTGAAGTCTCACACGAGTCACTCTAATCGATATAAATCTAATACCCAAACATTAAATCCCATACATTTAACCCAAAATGCGCCTATGTTAAGAATGAAAAATATTCAACATTGTGAATCTTACCTCTGTGGTACAGTAATTTTGTAATCATTTGGGATTTTGTCCACATAATTATGTAATGTCAGTTTTTGGTGATCATAACAATATTTATAGTAAGATTATTATTTAAGATTATGAGTTATGACCTTATAATAGTTGTTACTTATTAGTTATTAGAAATCATATCATAAGTTTAAAAAATCAAAAAAAATTTAAATTTTGCTACCATTATCAGTTATCATTACTATCAACTTAACGTTATCAATAATTAATAGAATTGCATAACATTAATTTAAAAGAACAATCAGTTACAAATAAACAATAACAACTTTACTGTTCAAGTAAGTACTTTACTGTACATACTTTACTTGTAATAGGTGCCTAATGGTCGGTAAAACTCGGGACTGGTAAGGCCTAATCATAACGATTAACGACCACAACGATAATATCAAATCGTCGACATCGTCAACAAATGATGACATTATGGTTAACGCTAGTAACATCATGTCTATAACCATTTCACTAATATGAAACCTTGGTGCAGTATTGTTACTGACTAGTGAAGTGTGCGTTAGAAATTAAAAAAGAAAAGTGTTTTCTACAATGATAGATTGTTTATAAAACATATTTTTTTTTAATACGATAATAGCCAAAACATTTAAAGGACTTAAATAAATGATGTTATTATTATAATAACAATTGTCAAATTATTAACAATTACTATAATAGGTATGTTATTATATCGTTATTTGTCATAATTTGGTATAATTATTTAATATTTATCGTAATCATCATAATATTGTGACCATATGACACATCAGTGTTGTACAGCACGGGAACACAGAAACAAGTGAAACAAATGCATTACCTACGATTTTTTATAGCGCATAGAGAATGCCATCATTATTCATCGCTTAAATACTATAATTGTCTTATCAATTTTTTTTTTTTGTTTTCTTATGTATTTCTGCAATAACGATTAACCATGAGTATGTAATTATTTTCAAGAAACGGCGGGAACCAATCGTAACGATAGTTTTTTTTATTACTATAAATTAATATTGTTATCTATGATAACAATATTGACGACAATGCATCAGTCCGCTATTGCGCCGTATAACACAACAATATAGGTAACGACAATTTAAACGGCACATTGTCGAAAACGTCGTACGAGTGGAACACTTGTCGCGGCCCTCGATTGCGCGCAAACGTGACGGGTCACCGTTCATTTGCACTCCGGTTACTCACTTACAAACAGCCGCGCATCCTCCCCACTCGTCCGGCCCGGTCAATTCCGTAACCACCGCCACATCCGTCTCCACTAAACACATCACCACCACCTAACCAGCCTGCGCGCCAGACTCGTGAGTCGTGGTTTGTCCCGCCACATCCCCCGCCCGTTCCCGCCGTCAGAAGCATCGCAACAAGAGGTGCCGACGCCGACGCTGCATCCCCCTCGCTATTCGCTAACCGTAACATCGTCACTCGTTCGGTAGTCCGCCATATTTAGCGTGTTTTCGTTACTGAACCGTCCCGGTCAGCCGGCCGCTACCGCAACGACGACGGTCAAACGCGCCAATTTCGATTGCTCGTCACGGTCCCGCTCAATTAATCGTTAACCAACAACCCTGCGTGGCACTGTGCTCCTCGCTCGATGTCTGTTGAGATACGACCGACGTGCAGTGTCCGACGACGACGACGAAGACATGACGTAAGCAACGGACCCACACGCTCGACACATTGACGGGTGGTTACCGACAAACAGCTCAGCGATCGGGAACCGCGGATTTCGGGTGAGTACGCGTTATGGACATTCGCCGTTTACGTTTTACCGGTTTCGTTTACGACGCGTTTCGTCGTCACGCGTCCACGTTCCCGATCGTTACCACCCACGCTCGAAACTGGGTACTCTATGGTTGCTGCACTATAAACCCTTACTGTCGGTGAATAGTGCCCAGTGTCAGATTTGGAATAATTCGGTGTTCAACACCCACAACAATTGGATAAGTATGGGTGTGTGACACCATATTTAAATTTGCGACCATTCAAAAGTAGGCTGAACCTAGGCCTACTCGTTCTGATGACATGGAAATAGTTGTCAATCGCATCTGTTAGCAGACGTTCACTCGAAACCACAGATCTCTAAGAAATTCAGAAATCTATATCAAAAATAGGTATCCATAGAACAAATATCTTAAAAAAATATTGGGAAATGACAATATTGAAAGAATGTATATAAGAAAAAAATATCCTTGCCTGTATTATTATCAATAATACATACTGTTTTCAACTTTTAATAAAGGAATAAGTTTTATTCATTATGTACCGATTTACTACATATGCAATACCCCTGGCAATACTTATCCAGTATTTACTCTTAATGTCATTATGCATAATATGCCATAAAATAATTAAATACTCACCTCTATAGTAACCAGTTAGTAATAGTGATAATATGTGCTTAAAAATACTTACCATTGCTGTAGAATTTCAATGTCTTAGATATTTTTTTCTTGGATAATAAAATTGTTTTTGAGGATCTACTTATATTTTTGATTATCTGATGTAGATTCCTATAAATTACATATGCTCCAAGGTGCATATCCAATTTTTGTTGCTATGTGTTAACTTTAGATTGTGGCAATAACTAAGACTTATGAAGCCATTTTATCCACTTATGTTGTTTCTGTATAACTTAAATTCCTAGTCTGTTCTTTATATTTTAATTTTGAAACAAGTTGTGATCATTTTAAAATTTATATGGTATGCTAGTATAACATGATTTATCAATTAGTTCAATTATTTATTATCTAGGTACCTCATATCCTTTTTAGTGCTCCACTTAACATTAACTTTTTTAATCATAAATTTTTTGAATTAAGTACAGATAAGAAAATTTTTAAATTGCATAAATTAATAAAATAAGTTACATAAAATTGATATCTTTACATTTTCATATTATTTCAACTAAATTTATATACTAAACTTGTTAACAATAATACATAAATAGTTACCATTATTTATAAATAAACTAAGTACAAATATATTTAAAAAATACTTTGGAAAAAATTGAATAGTTATTTAGGTATAATAATTTAAGTATTATTGTTAATAAATATGTACTTACGAAATATTTAATGTCTACTATAGTTATTTCATTAGAGTTTACGATATATAACTATAGATAACACACAGACTGATGCAAAAATGATAGTGTATGATTGTATGATAATATGTGCAACTGTGAAATAAGCTTTAAGTACTTATAAAATACTTTATAATATTGATATTTTATTTTTTAGTTAGTTACTCTTCAAGAATCAAAATCAAAATGAATGAAGTTAATATGGCTAGTAATCAAGAAATAAATATGCAATCATGTACCATAAATGATTTATGCAGATTATGTGCAAATTTTGATGAAAATTTGATACCAATATATGCTGATGAAGGAGCAGATCATATGTTAGAAAACAAAATAAAAACTCATCTTCCATTTATAAATGTATTGTACACATTTTAATTATAATTTTATACCATACAAAATAAATTATTTTATTTGTAAAAATCCAAAAAATGTTGTGTTTGATATATATTGTATTTATAATTTATTTTTATATTTTACAGATTTCTGAAAATGATCTATTACCAAAAAGAGTATGTTATCATTGTGCTTCTGCTGTGCTTGTATGGAATGAGTTATATGAATGCAGTACTGATGCAGACCAAAAACTTAGAAGTATGTTTGAACCAATTCCATTTGACCAAAATCAGTGCAAGGTAATTTTATTTTGTAAATAATTTTGACAATAAATATTACTTATTACTTTTAGATCAAATACCTACACATGCCAGGCTTTATATACCTATCTAATTTTAAATTATTGTTAACAATTTTTATTTATTAATGTATCTAATTTATTTCTATTGAATTTATTTGTAACTGATATACTTTATATTAATTAAGTGCATTTTTAATTAATTATTTAGTAATCAATATCTGAAATGAGCTTTATATGGGGAATAGGAATTCTTCTCCATCATTTATATTAGAAATGTTGTGATCACTATCTTATGTCCTACTCTATACATTCATGTGTATGGTTGACTATTTTTATTTTAAATTATATACTTATAATTTTGTAGTGGATAAGATGAGAATAACCTAAATTATTTTTTATTGACTTATATAACCTCAGAATATATTAATAGGATAAGGTATATTTTGTGTTTTAACTTATTGTTTATGAAATTAGATTTTAACAGTTTTATAGTGATAATATCATTACAAAACTTAGCCATTTTTGTTATAACTTTGTTATTAATTGTACGTGTTTATTTTATCGTCATCTCTTAAATATTATATGAAAGTTCTCTTTGTTTTCTAAAGATAAAATGCTAAAAATTGTAGGTAAATATAAATTTAATTTTGCTAAATTATTAATTGTTAATATTAAACATTGGCATTTACTATGAATAGTTATCATAGTTAATTTAAAGTTGATAAAAAAAAAAAAGTATAGAATTATTTGTTAAATTTTAACTATATTTTATCCTAAGTCTGGGTAAAATATGATAGAAAATGTTAGTTCTAATTTTTTCAAAAAGCCCATGAGAATCCCAAAAAAGTAGTCAGCCATGTGCATGAGACACAAGATAATGATTGCAACTGTTCTAATAGTAGAATAGGAGAACCCCTATTCTTTTCGCGGAACTTAATTCAGGTACAGACACCTAAGTAATTTGTATCATGTGTTTATGAGTAAAATAAGAGATTTCTTACTATGTAAATCTATTCACTTATTATAATTAATTAGAAAATTCAGTGTTTATAAAAAAATTAAATATATAATTGTTTAGTTAATTGAGGCATGAATACAAATAAAACGTCTAAGAGTGATAGTTACTTGTTTGATTTAAACATATTTACAATGTTTAGTGTATACTATAGTTTATTGATAATTTTTTCCATGTATAATGTTTGTTTTTTTTTTTTAATGTAACAGGATATTCAAGAAGATGAAAGGCTACATCGATCACTTAAAAGGTAAGATTCTTCTTTATTTAATAAATATTTTGAATTTTATAGAAACGTTGATTATCTGATATAATTTAGGATTCCAAATATAACAATATTTAAGTTTTTAAACTATGAAATGTGTTTATTTATTTACACATTGATTAATTTTCTAGTCTGCACATAGGTTTGAAGAATCTGTGGTTTCTGTTGGTGTATAATTTTATAAAATCTTGATATCATACACAAATTATGCACAGTTATTAAAAAATATTTAAATTAATATATTATATCTGTATTATTCATTTTTTAAAAGTATTATTTTAATTATTTCACATAATGCATTATAATATGTTTATTTTTAAACTTTTTATACCTTTATATTTTAAATCTCTGTTAAATAATTAATTATTTTTAGTTAAGTAGATATCGCACTTGCATGTGTTGTTTCCTCTTTACAAATTTATAACAAAGCAAATCTGTGTCCAGTAGTTCCAATTTTGTGTAAGCTTTTGTAATTGGGTGAATTGACCTATTATCTATCTTAAAGGTAAGTATATTATCTGTTTTCTCATGGTTTTTTTCACTAATACTTACATTTTTAAGTAATTTATGAGCATAATATAAAATATTGTTTAAAAATTCTTATAACTTACTAAAAATTAAAATATAAAAAAAACCAGAGAAAATATTGATAATGTTCTTATCCTATTATATAAAAATAAGGTCAATACGCTCTTTTATTAACATTTATTGTACACTATTGGAGCTCCAGAACACAAATTTAGCATGCCTAACATTTTTAAAACAGAGACAATACATGCAGGTGTAATGTTCTCTTAGTCAACAAATACTTATGAAGATAATAATAATAATATTAATACTATTTTTCTTTATATTGTAATTGTTGCTATTTAGAACTCAGATATGAAAGTAATTATTTTTGAATATGTGAAGTGCATGTATTGGTAAATTAATTACCATACTGTATGTATATTGAAATATAAAAATATGCTATAAATCTTATTTTTTATGATGAAAAGTTAAAAAAAATTTCAGTATAATTTATATATATATATTATACAATAAATTGTTATTAACAGATATTTATAATGTAACTTATTTAACTAATATTATTACATTCAATGATATGCTTTTCTTTGCATAAAGAATACCATTAAAATTTAAAATTAAGCTTAAAAGTATTAAGTTTTATTCAGTCATAATTAAATAATGATAGCATTTAGCAACCTCCAAAAAAAAAAAAAATGTCATAAATTTACTAGTTAGATAATCAGCGGACTATAATTTAAATATAAATTTATGTTTTTAGATGCTTTTATTGAATAAGTTATATTATTTTGCTTATAATTTGTATATGAAATGTAAGGTAGTTGAAGCACAACTCTTGATCAATGATTTTATCATTTCATGATTAAAATGGTTGATCAATACTCTTAAGGTTCTAAAACATTGATTTTACATTTAAATTGATTAAAATTTTTCTTAATTTTAAGAAAGTATTAAATATAAATTACTTAAGTAATATACATATAAAGTTGGTTATAGATTCATTTTTTAAGTATACATTATGATTATCTAAACACAAATTTGATTTATAATTTATAATTATTAAAACTCATATCAATACATGGTTCTTTTGCTTTTTGTTTACAATATTTATAGTTTTAAAATACTTGAAATCTTATAATTTTATTATTTTTTTTTATGAGTAGATTAATTTAATCTAACTTTAAATTAAATTATTGAATGTCATAAAATGAATACACTAAAACAAATGTATAATAATAAATCTTTAAAATGTGTTTTATAAAGAATTTAGAGATAATACTTAATCCTGACAAATATTAAAAAACAAAACACATAATTATATCATCAACTTATATTAAATAATAATATAAAAACAAATAAAAATACCAGCTTATGTCTTATAACAATTATAGTTTTAGATTATTTTTTTAACTATAGTTTAGTGCTCAACTACTGGTCATGATAAGAAAGCAAAACAATTTCATTTGTTTACCAAATTGAACAGTAACATTTTATATTAAGTACTATTAAAGTTGAAATTAAACTAAAATTATCATGTTTACAAAACTATTTTTATTTAAATAAAAATTAATTTTTAAGTAACAAGTTAATTTTTAGTTGAACTTCTGATTACTTCATATTGGTTTATAATATTTAAATTTTTTTATTTTTATATTTGAAAAATGTAAATTTCATAGTTTATTTTCTAATATATAAATCATAAAAATATTGTTATACTATTTATTCATTCATTACAATTGATTGTAAATTTAAATGGTTGGTTTAACAATTTCTAATTATAACTATTAGTTTTGTTTTAATTTTCTATCTTATTCTGTTATTAGACTCAACTTATCTTATAATAATATTTTTTAGGAATATGAATTAATGAACTATACAATAATATCATACTTAAATAAATAAATATTTTATACCTAACCTTTTAAATAAATATATTATTAGTATAATAAACTTGCAGTTGATAGAATAATAATAAATATTGAAAAACATAAAAAAATAACAATATTATATTCATAAGATATATACTTTTTTTTTACTTGATTACTTGTTATTTTTGATGTTGTATCATCTTTTATTTGAAATAGATAAACAAATTAATTCTAATTTAAAGTATCTTAAAGTTCTTAATCACCAGTGCCTTGTTTTGTAGTGAATGTAATATATTATAATCAGTAATTGCCAACATTTTTTGCATTAAAATTTACTTAGCTTATGGCATTTAAATTTTATGAAACTTTTATTATTTAACAAACATTGTGATGATTAATTTTTACGTATTTAATTATTCATATTAAATTATTAATTATAAAAAATACTTATAAAATTTTATAAAGAACAATAATGGCTCTGATCTATAAAACTTAACAAATCTAGTCTCGTGTCTGTAGAAATTTTATTTTGCATGCATCTTAGGAAATTAAATGGTTATTCATATTAATAAATATTTAAAATTTTCTTTACTTACTAATTTTTATTTAATGTTTTTGTTTGCATATACATAATCAGTTTCTATTATAATGTTATTAAATTACTTAACTAAACTGATTATAATTAAACTTGGTTAGTTATGAAATAGCTTACAATAATTCAATTAGCTAGAAATAATATTTTTAATTTCTTATAATACATGCATAAAAATTTTATGAACACAAATAATTTATCATCGAAAGTTAAGATAATTTATTTATACTGCAGTTATAATTTTTATTAGTTTTAAATAAAATTGTTCTAAAAACAGAAACTCTAAATTTTCTTAAAATTTAAAATCATCATAATTTATGTAAAAGAAATAATAATTTAATTTGAAACTCATCTGAAGTTAATATACATATATTTCCCTGTTATTAAGTGAAAACTATCAATTAATTATTTTTGTTATTTATAATGCGAATATTTTTAAACCGAAATCATATTTATATTGGGGAATTACTTAACTTCTGCGCTGTACCTACCAGAGTTCTATATGGTTATCAGTTATCATTTTTTTTTTCAGTTATTGACTGTGAAATATAAGTTTTTATTATCTTTCATTGTTAAAATATATTTTTAAGTACTTCCAAGGATATAAAAACAGAAGTAAGATGGAAATAGTCATGCTGTCAACTCATAAATATAAACTCAATATTGGAAATATTTTTGCTGTAAACATATACAATTTTAACAGTGTTCAAGATGGTATACAAATGGATTTTGTTATTCATAATTCACGTAATCAAAAAGAAACAAATATTCTTTTACTTATATATATATAACTAAGGATGTATGAAAACAAATTAGGGCAAAATAATTTCTATGCCCATTTGGTTTTCCAGGTACATTGACTTGACAGAACCAGAAGAAACATTGAAAATAATTCCTACTAAAGAAACTCCTCTATCAAACAATTATTCCTGTTCATTTTGTTTTGAAAAGTTTTTAAAGATTAGAGATAAAGTGAAGCATGACCGTGATGTTCATGGTGTTCAGTCTAATATACTGCCATTAAAATATGTAAGTGAAGGGTATACAGATAATTTTAAAATTTCAAATGTTGAAGAAAACTGTGCAGATAAAAATCTTTTAAGCATAGTTAATGTAAGCAATACAAAATCAACACAAGACTTGAAAGTAAATGATTATAATGATGTATTATGCATTGTATGTAATGTTTCTTTTAAATCTTCATTTGAAAAGTTAGAGCATGACCAAAAATTGCATAATGTGCAGATGACTACACGAAGAAGTAAACGTGTTGGTGTAACTAAAAGTTATGGTGAATTATTTGATGATGAATCTGATTTTGATGAAGAAACAAAAAATAATTCTTTAAATTCAGAACAGTTCAATAGTAATTGTGTTGAATCTAATTCAACTGACCAAAAAAGTGATAATGAAATGGATTTAAAAAAAGAGAAAGACTTGGAAGATATAAAAGATGAACTTGACGAATCTGATGAAAAGTCTGATATTGAAGATTTCAAATGTTATTACTGTAATGAACAATTCCCTTCTAAACATTTAGCTTCAAAACACGTTCGTTCACATATGCTAAATGATAAAAAGACAATTCCAAAAAGTGACATTTATGATAAGTATAAAGTTATGATAGATAATAAATTATATTATAAATGCGATCAGTGTAACTATAATGTTGAAGGTAGACGATACAAGTTTGTGTATCATATGAGGGTGCACACCGGTGAAAAACCATATGCTTGTGAAATTTGTAGTAAACAGTTTCGTACTGCAGCATTTTTAAGACGACACATTGTGTGTTTTCATGAAAAAGTTCGTAGTTATCAGTGTGACATTTGTGGACGTTCATTTTCTGAAAAACGTAATGTTGATGATCATAGACGTACACATACTGGTGAACGACCATTTGTTTGTGAAACATGTGGTAAAAGTTTTGCCCAAAGATCATCAATGAAAATTCATTGGAAACAAATGCATGAAAGCATAAAAGCACATAAATGTGAATATTGTGGCAAAAGTTTTATCAGAAGATGTCATTTAGTTGCACATTTAACCCATCATACTGGAGTGCGTAATTATATATGTGCAGTATGTGGTAAAGCATTTTTGCGCAGTGGTACACTTAAAGGTCATACAGCGGTACACAGTTCAGAAAGACCTTTTCGATGCACTATATGTGGAGACACATTTAAATTGAAAAAACATTTAAAACAGCATGGACGAGTTCACGAAACTCAACATTCATTTGAAGATATACCTCAATTAGAATTTAGTACAACAACTGTTGATAATCCAAGAGGTTCACAGTAAATAATGAATGTTATTGATTTTTTATAAGTATTATAATTTATTATATTATTAAGTTATAATAGAAGTATGAATAATACTAAATTAAAAATTAATATTTTTATTGGGGTTCATAAGTTTATTTAATAAAAGAACTCTTCAAATTAGTATTATTTTTTACAATTTTATAAAAAATTAAATATTTATCGCTTGATACTTCTAAATTGCAAAAATACACATTATACTTTAGCAAACTGAAATTTGAAACAAAAAATTAATTGTTTAACTTAAATATTTATTTTGTTTATTAACATTAGAAAAAAATTAATTATACTGTAACTAATATTTCTTCTTTTTAAAATTCTAAAGTTAAGTAAAACTTATTATTTATCTATTAATATTTGTATATACAGGAATTTTAGTTATTATTAGTATGTTTCTAGTAGTGGTGGCTAAATGTATCTAATATGGATGCTGTAATAATAATTAAATAATACAATGTATAGATCTGTATGATGTGTAAATGTATTTTACTTCTTATGTTAGGTATATAAGTAGGGCGTAGAAGTTTTAGGAGTTGCATATTTTTATGTACAGTAGGGTCTCGTTAATCTAAACGAGATTGGGGAATGGGATCATTTGGATAAACTATTTAATAACAATTAAGACATATATAAAAGTAAAATATGATTTTTTTAATTTCATTTTCAATTATGAAACGTCTTATTGATTTTTGTTATTACTATCGCATAGTATTTTAACAATGATGCGAAGTATATTTAGTCTTTATCACATTAATACTATAATGTTATCTTTTGCTTAAATCACGTTTATATTGTCTATGTTATTGTTTATTATTTTATAATCTAGACTATAATAGTGTACTTTTCCCTTGTTAGTCAATAGTCTCATATGCAAATTTACATGTTGTAAATTTGTCTATGCTCAAAAAATTATGTGTTGGACAAATAATTTTATATTCAATTTTTTTTCATCCATATTTTATTATTTTTTCATGCATGTTATGCCGTTGTAGCTTCCTTAACTTCCAAGCCCTTCTTATAAATTTGTCATATTTGATTACCTTTTAATTAGGTTCCGTGAAAAATATAACACAACATATAAAAAATGTTCATATCTTAAATTTTTCAAGCAAATTCTGTCACAATTATGATTGATCCATTTGGTCACCACTGCTCTTCAAAAGTAAAATACTTACTTGTCATAATAATCACCTATTAATGCTTACATAACTTTTATAATTAAGTATAATTTAGTATTTACTTTTTTTTCAATAAAGTAAATGTTTATGTTTGTTCAGTATATGTTGTTTTTAAAAAAGGTTAATTAAAAAATGTTGATTATTATTATTTATTACTATTAGATTTAATGCAACTAATTGCACAATTTTTTTCTCTATTATATTATATAATATTACAGGGTATTGTGTGCCATACAACAGTCTGGTAACTATACTATTTTTGTTTTATTTTGTATTTTATTTTTTAAAATCTTAATAAATAATAATAATTAATTAAATAACTTATGATTTAAGTTTCTTTGTACAATGAAGAACATAAGTTTTTTTGTTATTATTATTATATTTTTTCTGTATGTTACTATTTATAGTCACAGGAGTGTTTCAATAATTTCATGTCTACCTCTACAATACTAATTGTATCTATACTCTGTCACAAAAATTACCTTAGGTTACACCCCAGCAGCAATAAATGTGGATAATGTGCTCCAAATGTTATACTCCCTAGAATAGCACTTAATAATTCTAACAACTGCCTAGCTTTTAATTTGTTTAACATATTAAAATAATTTTTTATCTTCAGTCAATCATCTAAACTATAACTTAAAACTAAAAATAACAAATATTAATTTATCTTGGGTTATGGTTTGTTCCAACTCGACAAAAATTAGTCGTCATTGCCTTAATATTATTCTGATATAAGAGAGATTATAGTTGTTATTTTTAAGGTGTAATTTTTTTAATTTTCTTAATAGTTTTTAACTTTCTAAATTTAAATACCATCTATTAAGCAAATATTTATTTCTACACGGGGGGGATTTTTTTTTTTGTTTGTTTTAAACTGATATTATTTGATATTTATTTTATAAGAAATTATAGCTGTTGATCAAAATTTGATATTTAAACACAAAGCTACTTACTTATTGGATTTATTACAGCTTAAATCTTTGAAATCTTTAATACATATTATTTAGTTATTTTTGTAGAAAATTAATATGTTAAATAACCTTAAAAATAAAAAAAAAGTTAACAAATTTATTTTTTAAATTCAACAATTTTATGCATTTAAATCTAATAATGTAACATTACTCCACATGGACAATTTAAACAAAATGAATGTAACTATGTTTTTTGTATCCTGTCTGGCTTCATTTTATTTTTCTTAAGTTAATATCCTACTGTAGTTTCATACTTATTTAATGTTATATTTAATATATTTTTATAAATTTTACCCAATTACTACTTTATGTATTAAATGTTTAAATTTATGTATAAATGTATACATTTTAAATGTTAATTATATTTTTCTACTTACTAAACTTGAAATATTATATTTTTATATTTATCCAAAACAATATATTACTACTATTCTTGTGAATTATATTTTAATAAAGTTTTATTTAACGATAGTTGTAGAATATTTTTTATATTATCTTTTTTTTGTAAATATTAACTGATTTATTATTAATATTTCATTTGTGTAATGTGGTATTAAATAGTTATATAGTATAATAAGTACGTTTTAGTATTAAAATTAATAAATTGATTTGTTTATTACTTTACCTTTATACCTAATATGGTACAATATTATATATTCTATTATTTACTATGGTCTGCTTATTTTTCATTTTTAATCTAACATTATTATTTAGGACATCATCATTATTGCTTTTTAGGTTATATGGTTTTAAATATTAAGTATTTCCATTCTGTATTCCTTTGCTCAAAAATTAATAAATTAATATGTTTTGTCTGAAAAACAAAACAATATATTAAATTAACTGTAAGAACAAAAAAAAATTTTGGTAAAATATACAATCAAAAATTGGAAATCTATCATTCTCTTGATCATATCAAATATATTTAAATATATTTTATTCAAAACAGAGAAGTTTATAACTTCTAAAAATGATAAAATTATTTTGTCAAGGCTATCTGTTTTCAATGATTGTATGTTTATTGAGTTATAAATAAATCAAATAATTTATTTTAGATATATATTTTTATTTAAATAATATTAAATAAAATAATAATATTTCTGTATTATAATACCAATTGTTTTACATGAACAAATATTTATTCATGTAATACATATAATTCTTTGCGTATTAAATTTGTATTTAAATATTAACTAATGTTATGGGCTACGGGATATGCTAATAATATAAATGTATATAATTTTGATTTTTGTCTATAAAGATATAATGATATTTCATAACGTATTATATTTATCCTATAACATTAAAACTGCAATAAGTATTATATAAAAAAAAATAAAATAAAAACCAGCTATTACTAGTATTCTTGTTTAATTACTAAAATATACTTTTGGAATGTTAAAAACTACTTACATTTTTAATTAAAAAATGATAATTTAAGTAGTTATCATTTTAGGTAGTTACCACATACCAACAAAATATTAAATAACTAAAAACTTTAATGATTTAAATGTATTATAATAATTATGGTATTAAACATTCTAAGTTTGTATATAAAACTTATGATTGGTGTATTAAGTATAAAATTAAAATATGAAATATAAGTAATAAACAATAATAAAAGTATATAATTACATAATTTTTAAAAGCGTATTCAGTGATAAAGACATTTTATTACTCAAGTAGAAAAATTAATTAAACAATCTCAACCGAATCTAACATTTTTAATTTAATACAGGATGATTATTTGATCAAAAATCACACGTTATTTCAAAATCTATTAACGTTTTAAAAATAAATATTTTACATACTTATTTCTAATCGAAATAAGACAACATTTTTTATCATTATGTCTTAAATTTTTACTTTTTTAAAAGACAACATACATTTTTAATTTTAATTTCCGAAGCACTATATTTTTTGGAATATTTTGATACATACAAATCGAAATTTGAACAAGTAATTTATGAATAATAGGTATTTAACGTTTAGGTGATCAGTGTACAGCAGGGGGTTAGGACTGTTAGGAGGTATAGGGGTACCCCATTAAATATTATTTTACTACTCTGCTTATTAAAATTTTAAATACTTTTAACTCGTAAACTACTCATTCAATTTTCAATTTGTATGTATCGAAATATTTCATAAAATATGCTGTTTCAAAATCTAAAAAAAAAAATGTAGGTTTGTCGTGTAAGAAAATTTTGTTCGAAAATGTTAATACATTTTGAAATAATAAGTGTTGTTGGGTAAAATAATCTAGTATAGTCTTAAAATTTCGTATGCCATTATTTTTCTTGCGATTAAGGTTACTTTGACTATATGTTATTAAAATGGTCGTATTGTTTGTTTTACAGCGAAATCTCTGGAATAATATTCGACAGAGAAGTAGTTGATAATGATTCCGTGGACGACAACATGTACTTGAATGCAGCAGGCATCGACGACGACATAAATGGGTTGATGAATTGCCATCGCCTGGAAGACATGTCAGTAGTAAATGATTGCAGCCTCGTGGTGCCAAAGCAAGAGTACCTGAATCACGTCATGGGAGAAGACAGTAGCCACGTAATTGACCACCAGTTGCCCAATGATACTGAACTGAACGTTTCCTCAATTTGCGAAGGAGACAATGTAACTAATCAGGAAAATAACGATGGCTTTAAACCGCATGTAAATGCGCTCAATGTCGATGGCTCTGAAAGTGGAGAAATCGATGATTTGCAAAAGGATTGCGATGGAAGCAACGGAAACGACGATGAAGTAGACGATGAGAACGATAACGAAGACGAAGAAGAAGATGAGGACGATGATTCCCACCAGCTAAGCAGCATGCACGTGCGGCAATTATACGTGAGCAGTTCGTTGGACGGAAATACTGGAGATGAAGACGAACAGCAGGAGACTATGTGCCAGATATGCGCAACTGTATTTAAGACCCGGTATAACCTGTTACGGCACTTCCAGAAGCGACACCCAGAATACAAGATGTACGAATGCGACCTGTGTCGTATCAGTTTTCCGTCCATTGACGAGTTCAAGGATCATTTAGAAGAAAAACACTCCAAGATGCACACCACCCATACGGTGGATTCAAAACAAGTGCGTTTCGCGTGTGACGTATGCGGCAACATGTACAAGAATAAAGCATCCGCTATGAACCACCTGCTGACGCACACCGCTAAAAAAACTGTGCACTGCGCCCACTGCGACTTCACGTGTTACACCAAACAACAGCTAGGCGTTCACCAGACCAAGCACGACAAGCGGTTCGTGTGCGACATATGCCATAAGCGGTTTGCACAAAAGTCACAACTGGACGTGCACGTTAACGCTGTTCACTACAACCAAAGACCGTTCTCGTGCGTGCTTTGCAACAAGTCATTCAAGACCAAGGGGTCACACGACGCCCACATGATCGTTCATACGGATACCCGAAATTACCAGTGCCCGCACTGTGATAAAAAGTGCCGGAAACGGTACGATCTGACGTTACACATTCGGACTCATACGGGTGAAAAACCATTTAAATGCAGTGTGTGCGGCCGAGGATTCGTGCAGATGTGCGATACGCGTAAGCACGAGATGCTCCATTTTAAGCCGGGCAAACGGAAAAACTTGTTCTTCTCGTCGCCGGAGACTGGAATGGCCGATGACGAATGACATACGGCGATGGTGGCAGAAAGCATGGCAGGCGACGACGGCGTCGATGATGATGACGACGACGACGACGACGACGACGATGATGATGACGATACCACCAACAATAACACTAACTCCATCACTACCGTCATCACTAACCTGACGACGCTGAACTGATAAACCCCTCCGTATTTTGATTTTTAATTAAATCATAATTTTAACATAAATATAAATATTTGAGTGTATATAAATATTTTTTTGTATTTTACTGTATTTTTTTATGTTGTACGTTTTTAAATAACATTTTTAAAAAATGTATTATTTATAATTAGTCAAAGTTCCTTTTCTACAATACTTATATAGGAACAAACAATTACTAAATACACGCAAGTTAGAGAAAATTAACCTAAGGTTATTTCTTGTAAACTTTATTTAAATAAGTCGTTAGTTTCAAAATATTTTCAGTTCGATTATTTTTATTATTACCAAGTTTGAAACTACATAAATGTGTAAATATATGTAATTAAGTATTTTAATTAAGTTTATTTATGAGTAAAGAATTTATAAGTGTTAATGTTGATAATGTAAAACACTTTGTATGTATTAAAAGTCTTTACTGATTTGAACTTTGTTAGTAATTTATAAAAATAAATACCTTAAGTATGATATGTTATTATTGTCCATCTTTGTACAGTATAATAAAATTTTTTGTTTTATAAGATCTTAGTTGGGTTTTTAGTCAATACTTAGAATTTATTGACCTATTGTTAAATAACATATTATATAGTTGAGATATATAATTGTAAATTCATCAATACATTGATTTAAAAATTAGATAAACATGTTAAAAATATTTATGCCTGATTAAATGAAAAATGTGTTGGTCGAATGGTTAAGTAAAGTTTAATATATTAATCACTGGTTACTAAATCATGTTTAAGGGAGAAATTAGTTCACTTTTGATTCATTTATGCTTGTTTAATAATTTTTCATATAACCGTGCAATAATTTACTTAATTTTTTTAAATCCAACATGATATAATATTCTCATGTTTAATTTTTCTAATAGGTCAATTCTATACTTATCCTATAATATTTTTATATGATAGAAGGAGGCATAAAATAAATGCACCACATCTTAACATGATATGTATTCATAATAAATATGATTCTACCTAGTAGAATTTATTTTTTTATTTTTTAAACCTGTTACCATAAATTAATTTACTTTGGTATTATACTATTTTATTTTATTGAAGTTAATTACTTACTATAATTTTCTGTACAGTAATTTTGTAATTCAATTTTAACTAGGTACTATTTTTAATTGAATTGTATGTAAAAACATTGTGCGGTTAAAATCATTAAATTTTAAAAATATGAAATAAATACAATACAATACTATGTTAAAATCTTAAATTATGTTGTATTGTTTTAAAAAGAGAAAATTATTTTATTTTTTAGTATGGATTAATTAATTTAAACATTGGCATCTGGTGAAATAAAATATTTGATTACATGATTTAAGTTGTATGATTGGTGTGAAAAATATATGATGATAATTCATTTAATATTTCACTAAATTAGCATACAGTTTATTATTAACCAATTTTTTATGTATGATAACTACAGGGTAAAATGTATGTCTTAAATAACAGCAGCCAGGATGTTAATGGATTTTGTATTTGTATACCTATTGGACTGTTCTAAAAGTGTTCTAATTTAAATGATACTTATTTTTAAAGTTATGAATCATAACTTATGATTTATGAATAGAGACAAAACAGCAAGTTCCAAAACTATAGAATAGTAAAGTCATGATTGAAGAAATTGAAAATTACAACAAATAAATATTTAACTATATTTTTTTATTGGAAAAATTGATTTATTAAGCTGGCAATAATTTAGAGTGGTTTTTGGTCAAGTATAACAAATGAGACTGATAATAGTGATTATTCATTTTTGTCTTATTAAAATTATTCTAATGTTTTGATATTTTGTTAGACCTATTAATAGGTAGGTGTTTTTTTATTGTTAATCACATATCCTATATTCTTATTCAATTCTATACTATATACTCTATATAACTCTATATGACTGAAAAATGGCAATCATATAGTATTTTGTAAAACCTAATTCACCAAATTTGTTTGAGTTATTCATTTAACTTTTTTACTGTTATTTCTTAATGATTATTATGTTTAAAGCCACTGCCAATGTTTAGTTTGTATTACCTACCTTCTTGATAAATATGTAATAATTTTTAGGTAACAATATGACTTGGTACCTATGCTAAAAGTCTATTACACTTATGCTTAATTTAATATTTCATTATTATCATATTCATGTCGACATTGATAAAATTTGTGTTCATGCACTTATTTAAATGCACTTGTAACTTAAACCATAAGGGAAAAAACTGAGTATTTTTTATTTATCAAGAGAACTAAAAAAACAGAAAATAATTGTATTATTTATTCTAGACATTAGGTTGGTTAAATTAATTTAATATATTTTTAAAAGCTTATTTTTATGCTATTTATATTATGTTTAAGAAATAAATAGAAAAATAACATTCACTATAAAATTTTGCTAAATTAACATTAATAAAAAACAATACAAAGAAGCTGCTAAAACAAAAGTATAATATAAGATGAAAAGTAAATTTTCAATGTATAGCATACCTATCTTCTTCTATTTTATAATTAAAATATTAATGAAAATTATTAATTTTAATTTTAAAAAAATGTTACATTTGATAAATTTAACTTAAAAACCAAAACAAAATTAAATTTGAAAGTTCTAATAAAAATCAAAATTCAATTTATTAGAATAATTATTATCGTACATAGATAGTAATAGGCAGATATGCATTTAATTTAATAGTATTTAAAAGTGTTCGTTTTATTTTTAGGATGTTTTTTCTATGTCATAATCCACAGGGAATTAGTTTCCTAATAAAGAAAACCTTTAGGTTTCTATACATAAATTTAGATTTTCAGGGTTGGCTTTAGATACGATCCACGTGTGCGACGATTCAGGGACGCCAAAATTAGGGCGGGCGTATGTGAGAGGTATTAAAATTAAAAAAAAAAGAGGGTAAAGAACGCCGAAATAATTCTTGCACTGGGCGCTAAAAAGCTAAACACTGTTCTTATATCCTTATAGAACCCATCCTTAGTTAATGGTACATAACTACAACTGTTGATTTGATTAACAAGGAGCTTTATATTATATGTGTTGTAAGAAAAACAAAATACGTATAAATTTAAATACATTTAAAATTAGCTATTACCTAACTTACTATATTTTGTCATAATTTCTAGTAGTATCATATTTATTTATTACTATACATAAATACATAATTATAAAACTCGTATTTTAAATCGTACTTTATAAAATTATAATTTATTCTTATTTATAAAATAAGATAAATATTAACTAAAACTTTTATTTGGTTCTACTAGATCATAAGATGGTTTAGTGACAACTCCACTGTGAGAAAGTTCAAATAGTTAAATCAAAAAAATCTTATTCGTGCATCTGTGTTATATTTTATATGAAATAATGCAATTTTTAAACTAATGCCATTGAAATATTTAATTACTATTGGCTATTGCAAAACATTTAAGTTAAAAAAAATAAAATGATATAATGCATATGAAGAAACGGTGAAGTAACTACCTATACATTATTTAAATTAATATTATGATGAAATGTTTTAAAATAATTTGTGTTACATTAATAAATGTCCATTAGGTACTTGTAAATTGTAATGGTATCGCAGTAACACTACTTGCCCCAACACAGTAAAAATAAATGCTTTTCATTTTTACAAATTTTACTTGAAATAGGTACTTAAAAATATGTATTGAATTCATTTTAATACAAAATTTTCCATAACATAATATTTCAAGTATTTTTTATTTGCAGTACTACTTCCCCCTACTTCCACTCTAGGTGAATACAGGACATTAAACCTATGTATAGATCTTAGTAAATATTTTTAGAGTTGTTTTTTTCTTAATTATTTTTCTTCTTGCATTTTTATTTTCTGTTGTAGATAAAATTATCCAAAAGTATGTGTAAGTTTTAAGTCGAGATATTAACAGTATGAACTCAAATAATGTTAATAAATTGAATATTTTATGAATTAGTTTAGGTATAAAACTTAACATTATTCATTAGGTATCACTTATTATTGAGTTTAGCATTAAATGTATTCAAATTTATCATTAACTACTGCAGATAATCTACAAATTAAGTAGATTTATCAAATAATGTAATTGTAATCATTTATTATGCATAATTTGATTAATATTTATGTAATTAGAAAGATTTAAGTCAACTTAACGACTTGGAAAACCTAGAAATTTTTTAAAAACATTATTGATTTGAAAGGTGACTCTGACCTTAGTTCTGTTAATCTTAAAAACTCTCAGTGTACAATGCTTACATTAATACCACTAGATAGCGACGCAAGTAATATAATAACTACCCTAAGTTAGGTTACGATAATATTTAATATTAACCTTATTTTTAATGCGTTCATTGAATTTGATTTTTTTCCAAGATTTTTTCTAAGGGAAATGATGCCAACACTGTATGATGTCTATAAGATAATAACTGATATGAGTGGTGTCATTTTTTCATTAAATTAATTAATAACATAATTTTTTGGTGAATTCTCAGTCCGAATACGATACTTATATCTTCTAAATTCAGTCAATTTTTAATTATTTTGTAACCGTTGTATATATACGTGAATAATATGCCCAGAGGTATGCATGTGATCTTTACAGCACTTAATTTAATAACTTAATATTCTTATGTGCTTGTCGATATTGATAGAATTTGAATTTTGGTATTATTTCTACTTAGAAAATTCGTCAAATCACAGTAGGAGAAATGACGAGTTTCTTAATCCTGAAGAAATAGAAAAAGAGGGAGTGCGTGAGAAAGAGGACCGAATTCGTAATAATGATAAAAAACCAGACGACAAGAACATTTTATCAAAAGAGAACAAGAGTATAAGCAATGAAGATATTAAAAATGGAAGTGAATCCAATGCAGTTTCTGATGACGATGTAATGTTTATGTTATATAATATTGTTGTAATAAATATTTATAATAATCGATTTATTATAATTTAAATTTTTTATTTATCACACTAAAAGAGTGATCCTAGTTTGATAAAAATCAAGAATTCAAGTAGGAAAAAATTGAAGTTGGAAAGATTGGCTTCACTTAATGCATTTATTGCAGATACCTCTGAACCTGATTTGTTATATAAACTTGAAAGGTTGGTTAAATTTGTTAATTAAAAAAAAAAAAATCATTTTTTAAATTATGTTCATATGTTTAGAGAACAAATAGAAAAAGAACAACAGGAGAATCATCAAAATGTGCAAGTCCAGGATAATACAGAAGAAGCACAAATAGATGCGGCTACTTTTAATAAGCTGATTATAAAGCCATTTGAATAAGAACATAATAAATGAAAAAGGGGTAAGATTTTAGTTTATAGATTACAGCATAATTTTGTTTCATTATTTTGTTGAAAAACATTAACAATGTAATCTATTAAATAAAATTATTAATATTCTCCAATAACTGTTTAGATGAAAAATATAATAGTCTTAATTCTTTTGTTTATAGAACAAAAAATGGTTAAGTTGCTGTTTAAATTAATAATGTTGATTCATAAATACTGGTTTTTATTGGTTGCTAAAATAAATTGATCAATTTAAATAATTATAATACAATATATTATATAGTCTGAACTTCCCTAATTAATTTATTATTATTTTCTTAATTTAATAAAAAAAATTATTATTTAGACTATTTATGTAACCTGTGATGGCATAATATCATAATATTTATGGTATTTTATTGTTTGTTGAGTTATTATTTTGTTCTTCATTTTAATAATTTTGATCTGACTAATTGTCGAATCATTCTAAATTGTTTTTGATTATTACTATTATTATTAATTTTTTTTTTAATATTTTTTAATGCAATACATTGTATTATATCTTTTAATTGTTCCTGAGTATAATTATTAGTTGTTTATATTCCAAATTATTGATGTAAAATTGCTTGGTTATCTAATTATTCTTTATGCATGATCATTTTTTCTAATTTACTGATGAAAAATGTTTTAAATTCTTTTTGTGTTAACCATAATTTTAAAATATTTAAATATTTATCTTTTAGTGTTTATTTATTATTAAATTTAAAATTGTGTAATTATACTATTATTAAATAAAACTTGTATCTGTTCTATGACAAATCAACAAGAAATTTTACATTTTATTCTCTTTTTGCTTTTAACAAGTTGAAACTAAGAAACTTATTCAATATCTTCTGTATTTAAATTTAAAATTAGATAGTTTATTTCCTTTATTTTTCAAATGCTATATTCCATTTTTTAACTACCATTGATATATACTATAGTTAGTGTTATAAGTACAGTTAATTGTGTGTAAAATTATTACTGTATTGATTAGCAGTTAATTGTGTTATATATAATATAAATAATATGCACATAATTTAAAAATTATGTATTTATATATATATATATATATTGTAACTGTTAAAAAACAATATAGCTAACTACAATAATGGTAGGTGACATTTTATTAATTAATAAATAATTATTCTACTAACTTTAATGTAAGATGAATTTCTATAGATGGTTTATTAAAAAGTAAAAATGTTTATTCAACGTTTGCTGTACTACAAACTTAATAGTTTATTTAACCATAATATACAATAGTGGATGTCTTGTTTAGAATTTAAATTGGTTTTATTTAATTTTTAATATATGTTTGATTAAAACTAGACATTTTTATTTTAAAATTTGTATCTTAATGAATATTTTATATTTATCGCACTTATGTATATCTATATCAAGAATTAATCAAATGATCAAAGAAATAGGAATTTATGTTAAAATTACAAAAATTAAAATATACTCACATATTTTATTGATGATGTCATGGAAAATATTTTAACTATTTGATTGTAAATAGCCAATTGTTGATTTATTTGAATTTAAAAGAGGTAAGCTAATACAAATTATAACTTATAGTCAAGTGGAATTTTTATTTTTTATCATGAAAGTTATTTACATTTGATTTGATATTTTATTCTATATTATAGTTAATATAAATGTTTAACATTAAAACTAAAACAATTAGTAAATAAAATAAAACGGTAACTATGATATTATTGTTTTTCATATTCTCATAACACACCACATACACCGCTTGGTACTTAGCACTTACATTATTTAAATTACATAGATATGTAAACATAATAATATATACTCGAATCTTTAGACTATTTTATCTTATTTTATTTTTAACGTCAAACTGCAAAATAATGTAAAGAATAAACAAATGAATATAGTGAAATTATGTAATAATTTGGGATACATAAATAATTCACTAACTTAAGAGTATTTTTAATAAATAAATAAAAATATAGGTAGGTACATATTGAAATGTGACCCGAGAAGTTAGTGTAACAGCATGTAGTGTAAAGTATAATTACGCCCACATGTTTAATGTGAAGGTGTGTAGAAGTCAGATTAGTTTTTTAAATATTAGGAGATCATAGCAATGAAGAGATTAGAAACGTCAAGTGAACCGTTTAAAATTGCTGAGTTCTATTACACGACAGTTAGTTTTGTTTTAGTATAGTCCGCATGATTCAGTACGTTCGTGATGAATATTCATTTTGGAAGAGGTGTACCTCAGTAATTTATTTCGAACACTCTCAAGATGTACTTTATCCTTATAGCTAAATATGGATATTAAACTACTGAACCATATTTTAACAAAGGGCATACAAGAAAAAATATAAAGAGATAAGGATCTTTGTTGACTTAAATATCTTTATGTTGCGTATACTAAATCCAAGGATCTTGAATGCTCAATTTACTGTTAAGTTAACATGAATTCTAAATCATACATACATAATTAGTGCCGACTTAAACGTGAAATATGGAGCATGGGGTTGTCACTCAGACATTAGAAGATAAACACTATTCAATTTAATAACAAACAAGAAATTTTAAGTTATTTCTTCAGCCACCTATAGACCAGCTTACGCAAATCTTCACGTGTTTATCTTGATTTTTTCCATCTATCTTCTCTAATTACGTCAACATAAATATTTCTAATTTAAATGTATTAGCCTCCTACCATGTATAATTCACCTTCAAAATTCAAGCAAATGTTAACATTCACTCAGTTATAAAAAAAACGCACAGACTGGAATAAATTTCACGAAATCATCCTCTTTAAACTAAAAGTTAAAAAACTCCATCGATAAAGACATTGCTATAAATGCTCACGTAAATAAAATTCAAAATACTCTCGAATCATTTTCTTTCTGCAACTCAAGGAAATTCCAGCAATTTTATCACAATCGAAATAAGAGAGCTCGAAACACTTTGCAACGAATTCACTATTCGATCAATAAATAACGAAACAACTAGGTATTTCTCCAATAAATTCAAATTAATTTTTAAGAAGCATATAAACCAATTATACAACTTTCATTTTCAATTTCTATTACCCTCATACCAGTCTTTTTAGAGAAAAATTAAATGTTTTTTTAAAGCGCAAATCTACCATTTCTTTCTTTGCTACAAAAACAACAATTTTGCTACCACTGCCCAAGAAACGTCTGATTTGCAGGCTAACCATTTTGCTAATACATTTCATTACCCTAGGCCATGGCATTATCAGCTTTGCCCATCACTCCTAATTAAGTTTTAATAATTGTTAAAAAACTAAAAAATTATAAGTTATCTGGTCACGATTTCATAAATAACAAAATAGTTAAAATCTTATTACCAACAATTATCTATCATTTTTCTCACCTATATTTTTAATGCTATATTTCATCCAACCTTTTAGACGATGTCCATCAAGGAAGTGAAATTGCTCTCTACACACTTTTCACAGTTGACCTTTCTAAAACTAAAAACTCCTTAGAGGTTCCCTTACTTTTTATAGCACGACTTCACTTTGAAAATAATTTAAATTTTGGAGACCCACAATAATATCAAATCAATGACCTTTTTTTTAGTTATTTGAGAAAAAGTAACATATACCTGAAAAAAATGTATTATTTAAAAATATAACGTGACCCATTAAAAATATGATCACGACTACTTTTCGACGTGACCCATAGTTTAAGAACCTTTGTCCTAATCAATATCTATACTAAGGAGACTACAGTTCTTTCATTCAGTCAAGATCTCTTCGATGCAATAAGTAATATACTCCAAAATCTGAACACCTTATCCCGCTAGTTTGAATCTCGGAAAGTCAAAATCAACAATTTCAGATTATCTTACGTCACTTTTTCCTTCCACCTCGGTGACTGTTCTCACATACAATTCGAGAACGCAATTATTTCACGTATAAATAAAGTCAAATATCTCGATCTACTGTTTGACCTAGATCCTCATTTTAAAAATAAAGGAGAACCAACAACTAAATAACCACCAACACATCCTTATACCTCTTTTGAAATGTGATATGTAAATCTCTAATTATTTACTATACAAATCTCTGTTGCAAATTATCTGGTCATACAAAATACCCTCGAAGATACTGCTAAATTATCTAACACCAGTACCATTTAAGCATCCTTTGCTATCTACCTCTACATAACAGCTATGAATCCTTGCTACATCACAAATATCACATTGTATAATAATCTTAAAATATCCACCATAAGGCAAAAAGCTATCATATATTAAATAAGTCTACACTTTTGTATGATAACACTATTTGAGCACCCAGATCGTTTAGCTTTATTCCAATACTCTTCCTGACAATCCTACCAGACACTTGAAGCGTAAATGGTTCAGATATTATCAATGCTATACTTAATGTGTATATTATTATTTCTTCTTAGAATTACTACTCATGTTTAGAAGTTTCTAATGTGAAACTTCAACTCAATGTTTTCTTTTTTACCTACTCACATCGTATTGCCACTAATTTTCTTATTTTACCTTCTACATAGATTATAATTAAAATAAAAAAAAAACCATTTATTTTTTGAAAAAAGAAGATGGAGGTAGGTACCTATGCATTTTTTGTCAGTGAATTCAGTACGATTTATCATCTCATAAATTAGTAAATAATAATACTCATAAATTAAAAATTTTATTTAAATACATTTCTATTTGACCCAAAAAAAATCAATTTTTATTTCTTAACTATTCGACACTTAGCTACTATTAGTTAAGAGAACCTCTAGCACCAATTAGGCACTTTACTTGTAATGTCTTTCACGAAATTTTTGTATAATAATTTAATAAGTATGTCACATTTCTATGATAACTAATCAACATTTTTATTAGTATAGACTTTTAACAACATAGATGTTAACATTTAAAAATCATACTGATATTTTATCAATCATAAAAATTACAAAAGCATTTTTCTAATAGATACATAAATTATATTTTTAACAATTAATAGGTGAAAAAGTCAAGTTCAGCATATCTCACGGTTAAATAATATATCATATTGTTTCAATTGTAATACTTAAATAAAATTTAATATTTATAATGATTTAATTTAAGATCTTAGTAGTTTTGCAACTAACAGTTGTTTAATATTTAACATTATAATATAATCTCAGTAATCAAGAGATGTGCTGTTTTATTGCTTTCGTTCCATTACTACACACACCAAATACAAATTAAGCTTAAAATTAATATAGATATAATAATATTAAAAAAAAAAAACAACATTTGAATTAATGTTACAGAATTCAATACAATTTCGCGCTTAAGTTACCTATATGATTTCTACTCAAAATACTTAGGTAGGTAGGAGGGTATAAATAAAATAAACATAATTTGCTTATACTTAAGTATGTCTTGTATTGATATAGACAATGAGAGAATTGTGGTTGATTGTTAATCTACAAAAGGGCTTTATATAGTTTTTACGTGTCTAGTATTTAATAACAGATATTTTATGTAATATAATTAAATTTGGTTCATTGTTATTACATTGATTGTAACAATACAATTATATATTTAATCAATGGTTATTAATTAGAATTTTTAAATTATAATAATTTATCTGAGTAATAAATTAAAACTTTAAATTATTTACATTTAACTAATAACTGTAAAAAATACAAACAACAAGACATTATATCTATCATATGATATTTTTATCATAACAATCTTAACAGTTTTGGATTTGATCAAATATTTTATTTTGGGGTTTTGAAGAAAAAAAAATTGTTTATATCGGTTGGATTTATGTAATATGGGCTAGGGAGATTGCATTTTTAAGAATTTTTTTTGAGTTATTATAGGAGTCCAACTAAATTTAGTGTTAAATCCAATTTTTAAGTGAGTCGATAAATAGTTGGATATTTTAAATTGACTTAAATATAGGAACGTAACAACTATTTACAGTATATTTCTCCTGCTGATATTATTAGTCTGACTAATAATATTTCATTTTTTTTGTTTATTAGATTATTGATTTAAATCTATAAAAATAAAAGTGCATTTTTATTTATTTTTTGGTACTTACTTGGTTACGTTCCTAACTTTAAAAATGAATATAATTTAATTTGTCAGAAAAGCATTAGTATGAAATCAGATATCCTTTCAAATTTAAATTGTTCTTATCAGTTATATAACAATAATTATAGTTGTAATTTATTAACAAGCAACTGATATAAATTTAATTTACTGATTTAAGTTTTATTGATTTTTTTAAAAGTTTTTTTTTTTTTATTATTTAGTTATAAAATTACAAATACGATATGATTTGGAAGAATAAAACAAGTTAAAGACTTTTTATTATTAAAATTATTTAAAAGACACACATTATTTGAAGATATACCCATTTTTAATTAGGCATGAATATAAGTAATACAAATAAATGTATTAAAAATATTTAAATTGATCGTAAAGTCCATGAATAATTTTTTTATTGTTTCAAATTGTTTTAATTATATTTGTTATTTCTGCTTTAAATCATCGTTAAAAATTATAATGTATACAATACAGCCACCAAATACTATTAAAAATGTATTGATAAAAACTGTAATTATTTGAAATTGAAAGTTTTATATCAAAATGATTATAATATCATCACAATTTTTTTATAATATATTTTCTGATCCATTAAATTTATGTTGATATAAAAAATCTGACATGGATATCTTTTTAGAATACAAAAAAGGTAATAATGGATTAATATTTAATATAATAAATAATATACGTCTCTATAAAGAAGTAGGAAGGTACATATACAAAATTATAATATAATATGCTTTAATGAAGTTAAATTATTCTAAAAAATTCACAATTTGTTAAAAGAAAAAAAAATGAATTTATTTATAAGATGTTTAAATGTTTTATTAAATTACTATATTCATTATTAAGTATTTAAGTGTATCAATTATGATAGTAAATTTTAAATACTTGTGTGAAATTAAATGTATTGTATATTAATACATAATTTAAACAATTTAATTTAAAAATTAATGTTATAGAAGATGTTTCATTAAACATTATAGAATTGTTTTTTGATCACATTTATGTTGTTATAAATAATATTATTATTAATCAATAATAATATATCACTAAGTTTTTAAATTTAATTATTATCACCGTTTTATTCTATCAAAATATCAACATCAAATAGTCAATAGATACCTAGGAAAATTAGTTGTATAAGCTAATTATAAAATAAAATTGTCGCCTTACGATCAATTTTGAGCTTAGATTTTGGGAACTACCTACATTTAATGATATTTACACACGCATAATCATTTGTGAGTCAAACATTTATCTATCTAGTTAATTATCTACAGTAAGATAACTAATACAACTATTACTGCATGTAACATGATAATATTGATTATAATTATTAGTAAGTAGGTATTTTATTTATAGTACATTGATCAACAATTTTTTTGTACAAAGATTCCACAATATAACGACAATATTATAATCATCTACATTTTTTATAATTATTTTATATTTTTAAACTTTATACATTATACATGGAACAAGAAAACGACATTATTATAGATCAACGACGAGTGTTGGTGTGTGCATTTTTAAATCCGTTAATTAGTTATAAATTTTCACAGTTGATTCCGTATGTAAGGTAGGTAATCAATAATAACAAAAACAATAAAATTCGTAATTACAACTATAGGATACCTACATTACAAGGATGAGAACTAATATTTTATGGTTTAAGGTCTTGTCTCGTTAGTTGATAAATTAGGTACCTAAATATACTCCAAAAATGACTTATACAGTTGGACATGTCCGGTAGAAATTCTTTATTATAAATAATAATTATGATTATAGACAAATAGTGTAACATACAATCTTTATTTTCAATTGATATGTGATTGTTCATTAACGAGTGTAAAAAAAGAGGGAAGAGTTTATGTACGAGGAATTTTTAAACTTTTTAATTGATGGTTTATTTTTAACTAGCTAGTTAAGTTCCTAAAAATAATAAAATCGACAATTTAGATATTATTAAGATGTTTAAGAAAAATAAACTTTAACACATTTTAAATGAATTTGTACTACATTTTTTATTACCTATATATTATTATAATATGACTATAGATACTTTTATTAACACATTATTTATTATGTAACAGTCGTATACAATTTTAGATACCTTCCTATCATTAGATCTCAGATTGGTATCTACTCTTTTGCAGTGGCCTACCATCAATTTTAATGAATTATATGAAAATTCGTTTTGAATCGTAGAAAGAATCAGATAAAAATTTATTTCAGAAATATACTTTTATTGAAAATATTAAAAATTAAAAAGAGTTTCAACATATATTTTTTGTTTACTTCTATGTTCTGGGCCAACTCGTTACAATGTTGAATATATATTATAATTGTATCATTTATTTAATTCATATAGTCACATATTACCTACTACCTACATATGCTTTATACCTTTATACATTTTCTATACTCATTTTTTTGGAAACCCTGCGATATTACAACTCGTATTTATTAAAATCAAATTAGAAAAATGTGAAAACAATATGGGAGAATTTTGAAAGATAGGTACTAACAAAAAGAGTTGGAGATAGCATGATAGGTTTATATTTCAATGTGTTGGTAAGTACTTCTAAATATTAAATTTAATAATAATTATAAAATGTATAGTAAGTTACATATAACGCCTTTAAAAATTATTAACACGTACTAGGTACTATAGTATTGTGAATTTGAAGTTACTGTTACGATTTCATAAAATTATTACGACAAATCATATTTGAATAAAATTTGACTATTGTAGTAATAATATAATAATAATACATCTCATATTAATTAAACTCAATAATATAACATTTTATACTTATAGTAGAAGTTATAGTACCTATATTTTGAATTATTTTTAAATATCTATGAGTAATGATTATTGTCTCATCCTTGAAACGTAAAATCGAAAAAAAAAATTCACTGAAACCGATTGATATATTTATGGATTTGTATTGAAAAATACACGTAACTAACATTGCAATATAATAATATGGTATACCTAACGCTAGTAGTAAAACAGAGAGCAAATATAAAAAAGTCAGTTGAAAATCAAAGCGTTTCAAACTGACATATCCATAAAGTTGAATAGTAAAACGGAACTTTCTCTACAACATACCGCGTTATTTTGAAAATAATTTAAGTGGTAGTATTAGAATGTTTATGACTTAAATGTATTTTTTTTTAGTCTTGCACACTATGCTCTCAACTACGTTTATACTTAAATTTTTATTTAATTATTTTTGCCATCTTTCATATTTTATATTTTATTTTTTAATCGTTACAACGAAACCAATTTTTTATTAACTAACAAGATAATTTACAAATATAAAGTAGCGGATACTTTATATTTTAATTAAAAATCTGTTAACAGGATTAAATAATAAAAATGTTTTTAAGTTATAAGTAGATAAATTTTTATTTTAGTAAGTATACTTGTATCCACTGTATAGAAATAAAATCCACAGAATAGATTAAATTTTAACTATATGGGATTACGATTACTAATCTTATCGAATTTTCAAATTAGACAATACCTCTACATTGTCACTCCTCCCTCCAAATGATGCCACCGATGTGCATAACGTGAGTTACTAAAAATTTATAGGTATCTATTATGTTTTGAATGAATAATATAAATTAAGTATGCAATTTAGGAGTAGGGAGGTTTATATAATTCCAGATATGGTACATACACTCTGATATATTTTTGGCATATTTGAATAATTTTTCTTAGAAATTTTAAGGCCATAAACATCCTAATCCTAATTATAATACTATTATTTATATATAGGTAACCATTTTGGGTAGTTACCTATCTAATATGTATGGCGTGAAAGATAGAAGAAAAAACGACACAAAGTATGGTATTGGGTGATGATAATAAAAACAAAAAATTGACGATACAAATAAAAATCACACATGTCTAATATTAGGTAATTATTATAAAATAATATTATCGGAATTAGACTTGACTCTGTCGTATAGGACAACAGGACGTACCTATCATTGCTAGCATTTAAGTCTTGTAGACGATTTTTGACGTGATCGATGGTTGATTTTTTCGTTTCGAATAAAAAACGACCGTCGCGTAAATTACAATAATTATACTCGTTTAGGATAGGAAATATTATTGTTATATTATTAAAATATAAATAAATATATGTATATATATATATATATATATATAATTATAGTAAGTTGTGAATATAACAGTTAAATATTAATATAATATGACGCTCCGTAAACAATATTTTCTTGTAAGTAATCGTTTAAACGACATTACAAAATGTTATCACAGGCGGATCTCACCCAGCTGCATTGTAGCAGGCTGGTTTCAACGTTCGCGGTATTTACCGCGTATGACGCGTACGGTATATACCCAATACTTAATATTGTTACGATTGCAAGCAGTGCATACCACGTGCGGTTACCATTGTTACCGACATGTAAACACGGCCCGTTTCCGCAGGTACGTCATGACTTGCGAAATACAATATATATATATATATATACATCGGCTACCTATGTTATAAAATATTAAACGCAGTACCTACAATGCACACTATTATATACATTTACAATATTACAGAATAATAATGATTATAATAATTAAGTACCTAAAACATGATAACGTTATCGTACACGCTTATATACACAATAATAGGTCGTAGGTATAATAATATTTGGGTGTATTATCGTTATTGTTTTCCGAGCAGTGCCGTATGGGAACGGCGGTGAGCGTACGGCACGTGTACGCCTGACCCCCTCACACATACCACTCCTTGACGTCCTGTCTCTTCTTGGGCTTGTTGCTCACTCCGACCATGCCGCCGACACCACCGCCGCCGCTGTGCGGTCTGAAGTTGTTGTGTGCGTAAGTGGGCGACGATTGCGCCGACGAAGGATAGTTGCCCGGCGACAGCAAGTTGGCCTGCTGCTGGTGATGAAGGTGCTGTTGCTGCTGCTGCTGATGGCACAAGCCACCCCTGTCCGAGCCTTGGTCGATGGGCGCACCGTAAGCTTTGGGCATTTCGATCTTATATCTGCAGCGATTAATGTGTAACACAAATAAAAACAATGTCAATAACCGATGGCATACGTGTAACAGATATAGGTACAAATATATTATGTATATATTAGAAATACTAAAATGTACGGAATAGCAAAAACTTAATATATTATTATACAGAAATAATACAAGCAATGGTAATATCAGTGCACTATTATTAATTGTTTCCTCTCGCATAAATCACACGCATACTCGCGACATATTAAATTTGAATTTGAAAAAGTCGTGATGGTACAACGTTAACCCAAAAATTATCTATTTACGATAATAGATAACATTTATCTCATAGGCGTGCGCAGACTTTATTCGCAGGTTGTGCAATAAAAAAATAGGGCTCCTCACAAGAAAAAAAAATCACGCAACATATCTTGCAACCTAAGATAGGATAGAAAGTAAAGAATAAATAATTTATTTTAAATTTCTAAAAAAGATTCTAAGCCGTTAAACATTTTCTTCCATATATAGGACTCAATATTGGTACAATCTAAGTTTTTACAAATATGCTACTTAGCTTCTTTACATCCCTCAGAATCTAAAATCACACATAGTTTTACAATAAAATATTAAACAACGTACTGTAGTAAGTTTTAAAAGAATTAATGAACTAATGTCAATAAGAAATAAACAATTCACGAATTATGGCAAAAAACATCAGTTCGTCCAAAATAGTTTTCAATTTTTTAAGGTAAAAATTTCTATTGTCTATCAGTAATGGTTGGCGGTAAAATCAAAAATAACAAAACTTAAATCTTACTTATCATTTTATCCAACCAGTGACATGGAACAATATTATTAATAATACCGTCCTATATGGCTATACGCCAGACTTAGTATATATTATTATTATAGTCTTTGATTACAAACCATAAAAACAATAATTATTATTCCATATACCTAAAGTTTTTATGTTGTAACATAGATAATAATATCTAAATGTTACTTTCTGGTTGGAAATGTTGGAAACTGTGATAACAAGATTTAATGATACGTCTATATTTTAGATTATCACGTAGGTCGTAAGAAAACCAAAAAAAAATTTTTATATGTATTTTTTTAATACTATTAAATTTTAATAATATGATATTATAATAAATATGGGCCCTCACATGTAGCTGTAGACTATGCAGTGGCATACCCTGCATACCCTGTGCGCACGCCTATGATTTATCTAGAATTCTAGATAAAAAACGGATAATTTAAAACAAGAATTTGTCAAATAGAATTTTTTTTGAAATATTATAAAATGAATTTAATGTTTGTATATAATATGTTAAAATATGATTTAATCATCGATGTTTACAGAGAATGAATAAATAACAATTAAATACAAAATAATTACAATAAAATACACGTAATAATCAAAATAACATGAAAATAAAATCGAATTAAGGTTATCAGCTATGGCATGAAAAAATGGCTGTATGTAAACTGCGGCAAAATTTATCTTTTTCTAAAAGTCGATATGTAAACTGCGGCAAAAAAAAAAAATTAAGATTATACAATCTGCGACAAAACCAATAAGATACATCATATTATAAACTGCGGCAATTTATTTTATATACTTTCAATATATATTGTATGTATATACATATCGTTACGATAATCTATATATACGTTTATCGTTTAATTAAGTATAATACGTATTACGTGTTATGACAGCTATTAGTATCTCTTAGAGCAGTGTTTCTTAACCTTTTTGATATCACGGAACACCAGACAATAATATTTTTTTCATGCGGAACCCCTCTGAAAATATCTTTAAAAAAGAAGGGTACACAAAACATGGCGATAAGCGGCAACATTAGCAATGCACTAAACTTTAGTGATTAAAATACTAAATACAAATAAAATATAATAATTTATTTAGAATTTAGATTATATTGAGAAGTAACATTATATAATATATTTAGATTAGATTAAATTTAAATTAGATTGTAATAACAGGAAAAATAATAATACAATAATTGCATGAATCTTAATGGGATGGTTGCGCTTGAATATGACTGCATATGTTATCAATATCTGGAGTAAGGTTTGTTAATGAAAGTCTTAGTGTCGGCGTCACATTCAATCTATTTCGATATTTAGTCTTGGTTGCAGTGACTTCTGAGAATCCACTTTCACATAAGTATGTTGAAGGAAAAGGAAGCAGGACTCCCAACGCCTTTTCACTTAATGCCTCATATTCGCTGTGAACTTCTATCCAAAATTTATCTAGTGATGAATTGTTTTTTAAGTTTTTCAACGTGACGTCTGAGGAAAGATCTGCCAACATATCCTCTTCATTCGTAGATAGAGTATTTGTTGAGCTATTGGCACTGAATGGATCCAAAATCCATAAGAAACCATCTCTTGGGTCTTGATTTGAAGGGAAATACTCTTCAAATTTAAGCGATAACATATTCAAATGATTAACAATAATCAGTTTAAGTTGAGTAATATTGTAATCTTCATTATTCTCATTCACCCCCCTCATGAACTCCATTAAGGTGCTGAACATTTCAAAACAGTTGTTCTCAATTCTTGTGATCCACAGCTTAAATTTTTTCTTTTGCCCTTCTATTTTACTGTAACTGTGAAATATGGTTTTTTGTGTTCCTTGAAGAGACAGGTTTAGCTCATTCAAAAGTTGAAATATGTCTGCAAGATAACATAATTTCATATTCCAATATATGTCTTTGAAGTACTGAACCAGGTCACAATTTTTGCTTGATAAAAATATTATTATTTCTTCTCTAAGTTCACACAGTCTTTTTAATATCCGACCTCTCGAAAGCCAGCGAACTTCCGCATGCAATAATAGCGTTCTGTGTGTGGATCCCATTTCATCACACAACATTGCAAACAGTCGTGAATTAAGAGAGATGGACTTAATAAAATTTACGGTTTTGACAGCTGTTGTTAGTACTTGATTAAACTCGGCACTCATTCTTTTACTTGCTAGCATTTCTCGGTGTATCATACAATGTGTGCTTTGTATATTTGGAGCTACTTGTTTCATTTTTGCGACTAGTCCTGCATGCCTACCAGTCATATTAGCCGCGCCATCAGTACAAATTGAGATACACTCTGACATCTTTAAATCTGTACTTAAGAAACAATCGGACAATGCAGAAAAAATTTCAGCGCCAGTTGTATGTTTCTTCAGTTCCAAACAGTTCAAGAATTCTTCTTTGATTTCTTTTTCGTCCCAGTCCACATACCGAATATAAATAAGTAGCAGTGCTTTATCAGTAATGTCAGTCGACTCATCTAATTGAAGAGCATAGAGCTTTGACCTTTTTATTTTTCTTATAAGTTGCTGATGAACATCATCGCTCATCATAGTTATGCGATTTGAAACTGTATCATTAGAAAGAGGTATTGTTTTTATTTTTTTAGCAGCTTTATCTCCAAAAAGTGTAAGGTTGGCATCGACCATACAAGGCATAATTAAGTCTTCTCCTATGGTAAAATTTTTTTTTGATTTTGCAATGCGAAGTGATATCAAAAATGACGCTTTAAGGGCTAACTCATTTTCAGTTCCCGTATTTCGAATTAGTGTTTTCTGAGCTTTCAATTCACTCTCTTTTCTTTTAAAAAAATCGATTGACTTACTCTTATACTGCTGGTGTTTTGTTTCCAAATGTCTTAAAAGTTTTGCTGGAGCCATAGAACTATTAGTT
Organism: Melanaphis sacchari; assembly: GCF_002803265.2. Lineage (NCBI taxonomy): Eukaryota > Metazoa > Arthropoda > Insecta > Hemiptera > Aphididae > Melanaphis > Melanaphis sacchari. Next base: position 1,415,869 of record NW_020271213.1, on the reverse strand, counting down.
AACATTTCCGAGCAAATAACGCATTGAGGGCAATCATCTTTGTATGTAAATCCGAACGCTAGGTATGAGGGATCGTACTTACGGGTTTTCGGTTTCTTCCGTTTTGGTTCCAACGAAGATGTGACATCACTCATTGATGGTGTTGGTTCCTCAGCAGTAGTAATTACACTAGTATTTGGATTTTTCAAAAAGAAATCCAACTTCTTTTGTTTACTCATATTTTAATAAATTGCCACACACAACTGACGAACAACGGTTAACGGACGACTACGAATGGACGAATACGTACTGATGTACAATATTAGTAATATTATACTTCGTATAATATTTTATAATAATATCGTATATAATCGTATATTATATAATAATATACGGTAAAAAGCGGTTATAAATAATTATTCGATACTGTCATGCCATCGTCGTTGCTCTTATCGTCATCATTAAAACTCATTAAAAATAATGAACTGTAATTTTATTGACTCTTATATAACAATATAATAATATCTTATACAATATATTGTGCACGTCTAACGGGTTTTCCCACTAGCTACCTCTAGAATTCTAGCTTTTTTTTATTTTTAATATTTTGATAAAAACACAGCACAGCACATTCGCGGAACCCTCAAGTGATCTTCGCGGAACCCTAGGGTTCCGCGGAACACAGGTTAAGAAACACTGTCTTAGAGTATTAGGCGCAAAAATAAAGCAAAACCAATTTTTAAAATTGAAAAGTATAATATTATTAAAAATTAGATCAAATGATCGTATAATCAAAAAACCAATTTTAAAATTAAAAAACATTATTATTATTAAAAATTATTAAAAAAATCGTATAATAAAAAAAAAAAAATATTAAATAGTAATATAATAGGTACCTAATTAAAATGTCGTTTATTCTTAAAACATACTTTTTTTCAAAAATTCATATTTTGAAATCTGTTTAATTTCTTTCATTTATCGCAATATATTAATACATTTCTATTCTTGTGTTGTCGCTTTATTTTTTTTTTTTTTTGTATTACCCTTTCTTCTACACTTCTAATTTTTTTTCTATGTTTTGTTAAAACTTAAAAATACATTTGAATTTACCTTATTAATTTGTACTCAAGACACAACATCACATAATTAATTTAATGATATACGTACATAGGTACACATAGGTAGGTATATATATATATATATATAGTATATATAGAAAGTATATAAAATAAATTTCCGCAGTTTGTGTGATGTACCTTATCGGTTTTGTTGCAGATTGTATAATCTTAATTTTTTTTGCCCTAGTTTACATATCGACTTTTAGAAAAAGGTAAATTTTGCCGCAGTTTACCATCTCCCGAAAAAATTAACACCTACCCACAAAAATTAAATTGAAAATCTTCTCTCGAACAATTTACCTATTAGATAATTTATTTTAGAAATGGTGCATTAATATTTTATTAACTAAAAGAGTAGAAAATAATGTGCCATCAAACATACATATTTTATAGACCGTACGAATGTTTAAATTAGCATATCCCTCATTCATAAGTAAATGTGTAGAAATATACGAGATTAGATATCTAAAAGATTTTTAAATTTTATAACTGTGTTTACAAGACTAAAATTTAAAAAATAGGGAAGATAGGGAAGGTAATCGTAAGTTTTTATGTTGCTCAGTGCTGTGTATTAGTCAATGAACTCTAAACAATTAAAGTGTAAACTAGGATGACAATATTATAATGTTTTTTCTTATTTAGAATTTTCACTAGATTTTGCATTGACGATGAAATTCTTCTAGGACAAATTGCTCTGTTTTTAATTTTAATTTCAATTATTATACATGAATTATATTATTGACTTATAGTTCTCATATAATATGCATGATTTTTGTTTTCAAATATAAATTTAAAAATATACAATAGAAATTATTTTATTCTTGTTTTTTTATTTCAAATTTTTAAATTGGGTCACCAACCTAGAATCTGTAAACTATAATTCATCATAATTAAAATAGATTTATATATAATATAATACTAGTCCAGTGATTAAGTACTTATATGAACGATTGGTCTCATATTCTTCTATCTATTGAAAGTATAAAAACTTTTATTACCTATACTATGCAGGGTATTATACTGAGTTAAGTGCTTGATATGAAAATAATATTCTACTAAAAACACACCAAAAGTGTGTTTTACAGGAAAACACACAGACACACTGAGCTCCTCATAATCGCATTCACTTATAATATAGCTTATTTGCAACCCATGTACTCTATCACACAACGTTTTGTTATTATTAATAATAATCTTATTATGTTACTCTTTCAGCATATACACACCTGTTCGTGTCGGTTCTGTACTTGACCTTGAGCACGAGCAGTATGATGAGCACTATGATGATGAGCGTGGCGGCTGTGACGAGCACTACGAACGCCGTGCTCTCGGCCGCCTTAGTGTTGATCGGCGGTTCGGCGTGCTTGGGCGGCGTCGGTTTGGCCGCCGGCGGGAAATGATCACCACCGAATACCACGTTTGGTGTGGTCATCATCGTCTCGCCGTCGCGTTCGTCGTAACCACCGCCGTAGCGGTTACCGCCGCCGTATTCGTAACCGCCGCCGCCGCCCGATTTCACGTTCGTCTCCTTGTCGACGGTGTCAAAGAACGTGGAGTGCGTCGTGGTGCTGGTGGTACTCGTGGAGGAGATGACCACGGTTCCAGTGCCTGTGCTGGTCGACTTGTCGTTTCCTCCAGATGACGACACCCCGGTCGAACTGCTCGACGTGTTCGTCGCCGCGGTCGCGGTCACGGTCACGGCGGTACCGGGCGCTCTTGAGTGCGTGGCTGTTTTCGTCGCGGTGGTCGTGACGGCCGACGACCAGTATGGTTCTGTTTGGTTAGTTGCCGGTACTACGGTACTCACTGTCGCTGCCCCATTAGTCTTGTTCGACGATTGTTGTTCCACCCCTGCGGTTCGGTTAACGGGAGTCGTCGTCCAGTTGGTAACGCCATTGAATGTCGTCACTACCGCATGTGAACCTAAACGAAACAATATTATGATTGTTGCATTTGCTCATAAATATTATAATCGAACACTGTAACAGTTGATTAATATATTCATTATTTTTATTATATCAGTGACTACGTGACTGTATTTTTAATTAAGTTTCAAATTATTTGTGTAAGATCATACTATGTCTACCAACATAAACCAGCTACGTAGATTTAGTTTCGTTGTAAGTTTTTTCATTAAGTAATTAAAAAAAAAAAAAATTAAAAGAACATTAGTCAAAAATAATATAAGACGTGTAGGTACAATAAAGTATAGGTACTATATACTTTTATCAATTTATAATTATGATATTTAAATGTATGAGTAATACGGTTAAATATAGTATCTTTTACATTTGTTTTTATGATTATACTATTTTGTTTCTTATTTTTGTTCTACCTAATTTTAGTTGATACTGATAAAATTAAATCAATTTTGATATAAGTACAGTTATTATATGAATGCAACAAAATATAATATGCTTCATACTTTTAATAGTAGTGGCTGAATCATCAGTAGAAGAAGTAGGGCCAAATCCTGAACCTGTAATACAGTCAGTTTCTTCGTCATCACACGCACCGGGGACATCAGTTACTAATGATGGAGGCGGTACAACTGTTGGAGGTACGTACACAGGTGTAATCAAGTCATCCCCTGTGTTGGAAAAATATACAATTATAATGTTTTATCAATATTTTTAACTTATAGTTATTATTTATTATAAGTTCAATTTTTTTTTAAATTCATAAGAAATATTTCAATTAAAAAAAAATATTTCAGGAGTTTCAAAAATATAAGCTAAGTTACTGTTATTTAGACTGATAATATTATACAATATATAGGTAAATTACACTACGCATTATGAAGATGTTTCAATTTAAAATAGCAGGAAAGAATCAAATTTAAGTTAAATCCATTAATTTATTGAATTCTAATGCAATTATTTTACAAAATTATTATATAATATTATAATGTTAATATTACTCACCAGACCCAACATCAAATGTTACAGTACACTGATCTTCATCGTCGTGATTACAACCAGATCCTGCTCCAGAGTACACTAAGTCGTCCATTACACCCGACGCTGGTGTCTAAGCAATTAAATTTTAGATGTTAAGAAGTTAACATTGTTAAATGGTTAAGACTACAAATACCATAATAAACACTGTTATATGGCAGAATTTATCATTTTTAATGTAAATATGTATTTAAATTGTTAAATTAACCTGTTGCATGGTATCCAACAGAGAGTGTTCGTTCAACCTGTCTAAAATCGATGACAACTGTTGCGCGTCTCCTTTGCTAGTTGTTCTTGGATCTCTGTTGGCTGTCAAGTCAAATACTCTGAGGCCATTGAAGACCAATCCAACCATAACTCCTTCGAACGCGTCTTCAATACGTTGTTTAGTTTTATTCCACCTACCACCAACTTGAATTGTTGACTGTCTATTGAAAACGCTGAGTTGATGCCCTGTAAATATAGTGTAAATGTTTCTCAAGTATTAAATTGTTTTATCCAATTTAAACATAGTTTCAATACGCACCTGAAGGATAGAGAGTTTGCATACTATTATCATCCACTTGCAACGTCGAATTTGGCCCTGACCTTACAAATCTGACCAAATGATAGGAATTGTCATTCACTAAGATATTTGCTTCACCGATGGGATGGTCATTAGTCCCAACGTTGTAAATGACTACTATATGTCCATTCACCTATTAAGGTAAAAAATAAAAATATTAATAATTGACAAATTAAGTATAAAATATAATTGTAATTATAGTTAATCATAAATTTATATTACATATTTAAAAAAAATATATCAAACGATTTAATAAAATCAAACAATTATACGCACATGTGAATTTTACTATTTACTAAAACGTTAAATAAACGTCATTTAAGGAAAACAATGAATTTATAGACAAATTATAGTGTCATTATTAAAGTTTAAAAGGTGTTTAGATCAAAAATATGCGTTATAGAAACTAAATTGAATAGGTATTTGGAAGATGGGAAAACTTTATCTACCTCTTGATAATATTTTTAAAAAAGTTAAATTTTATTCTAGTTTGAAAATCTGAAACTATTTTTCAATTCTTGCATGCATATATATTAAAAAAATAAATAAAATGTTAGTCAAACTAAAAAAGTATGTAAAGTATTGTGTTATTTAGTCGTAATAATATATAAACAATAGAATCATGTATCTAAGTGTTGTATGCTATTATTAAATAGATCATATTTTAATTATTTGATTTTATTTACTTAACTTATTGAAATTTTTTTTTAAAAACTTCAGTATTATTTAAAAAGATTATTTTCTATACTATGAATCAATTGTTTTAAATATGTGAAGTAATTAAAAAAAATAACAACACAAATATTTTATTAAAATTACGTATTTTTAAAATTTAAAATTGGTTTATGAGATGACGATGAAGAATACATAGTAAATAAATTATTATTATTATTATTTTTTTTAGTGAATTAGATATTTCACCATATTAAATACTTATTACAATAATTATAAATAATTTGCAATTTTTTCAGTTCAAAAGTATGAACTAAATTATATATTTTATCAGTACTTATATTACAGACATTTGTTTTAATAAAATACTGTATGGCAGAAGTTTGCAAATGACGGCTCGCAAGTCTTTTTTATCTGGGCCGTACCACATTTTTAAATAACACATCATACAATTTTTAAGTTAAAAATTCGCATTATAAACAAAATAAATGCTATTTAAAATACATATTTTGAATGACTTTTTTTTCCTTTCTATATGCTTTGACCTGCTAGATTTTTAATTTTCTCTAAAATTAGCTTTTAAGTAATTTTGAGTTGCCCGTCCCAACTGTATAGTAATATTTAAGACTTAAGTATAATGTAAATATTATTTACCATTTCAAGCTGTAGATAATCACCAGAAGTGCCACTTTCTACACGGAACAGTACACCGCTAGACTTGGATGTAATGAAGCCTAAAGCCAATAGGTCGTTTTGCATATCTGGTTGACGTCCATCGGGGAACGCATATGTTACAAGACCCCCATCAGGGCCAAAATCGTAGGAAATAGAAGCTGAAACAATACGGATATTTTTTATGTAAATAAATAAGTATTTCGTACTATATATTGTAAGAAAAAACACTAATCAAACTTATATCAGCATTTTTTAACTTAATAAAGGTATAAAAGCGCGGAATCACACATGTGGATAACTAAATAAGTCATAACGTGTGCATTTTATTTTAAATATCGGATTCCTACTTACGTTCAGAACATGTCGGTCCAACAAACGCAGTCATGTCACAATCGCACGAATACGAGTTCCACTGTTCCACACACGTTCCATGGTTGTCACACATATCTTGCGTGCACATTTTGCTGAGTCCTGCGTAACGTAGAGTCAAATAACAATATTATAAATAAGCTATGTATTATCTGATATTTTTGTAAAAATATCGTGTGACACTAATGGTTCTTAACCTATTAGTTTGAGTTACAAGCATATTGTTATAAAATTAAAATACTAAGTTATATAATTTTACTCGTAACTATATCTATAATAGTGCGATCATATGACTAGATTTTTTTTATGGACCATCGGCAAAATACTTAATAGTCTAAAGTGGGGTCAACTTATCAAAAAAGTTAACTCTGGTGCATAGATTGAAAATAATTTTTTCAATTTCACTTTGAATATCGGTTCTAAAAAATTTTAATTTCAGTAAGTATTTTAATTTCGGTATTTAAATGTACAAGAAAAAACCGGACTGTACTTATTTTCAATTAAACATCCTTTTAATTGTTTAGGTTTAAGGGGAGATTTTATATAAATTATAAGTAAACAATTTACTTTTTATTAGTTTATAATTATTACTTATTACTGTTACTTAATGTGTATCCTTGTTTCCTATAAAATAACCGTATTTTTATTTTTGTTATTTATAAATTACACACTGGTTGCTCTTTAACATTTACTTTTTTTAATATAGGAATTTAAAATTTTGAAATTTTTATCAGTTTTTTTATTATCATACCGTAGTATATTTTTTTCAAGAGAATTACAGGTTAGGGGTTCCAGTAAATTTGAAAATCTGTTTCACTTTCATAGAATTTTAATATAATCATTTTACCTCGTAGATAAATAATAATTATAAATATGTAATTAGCTTTATAATGATCTGAGTAATATAAAATATTTTGAAATACTTAAAAAAAATGTAAACATTTTAAAATTCTTTTAATTTTTAATGACGACTCATTCATGAAAAACCACTATACAAGTAGCGAAATAAAAAAAAAATAACCTTTGGTATGAAAGGATTTTATGTGATATATAAATAAAAAATAATATACTTACAAAAATTAAAAGAAAATGACTTAAATATTTGATGATAAGGGTAACTTCAAAATAATGAACAATGATAAAATATTTTTTTAAATAAAAAAAAATCCTATACAATTTAAAGTTTTTGTGTAACTCTTAAGTAATAAATAATATTTAAAATAAAATAAAACTTAAAAGAAATACTTTTAACGCTCAATCGCTGGATGTCGGATAACGGTAATAGCATTTATAAAATTACAACAAGCCTAGTTATTTATAAACTTATAAATATATTTTTAGAATTTATTTTAACTGTGATAACTTTTAATTAAACACTCTATACAGTTCACAATGCATTTTATTTTTGTTAACAATGTTATCAATTGTTAACGTTGAAATATTTTAGATTTTATAAACACATTTCAAATGTCTGTATTCTGTTGTTAATCAAATTATTATTTTTAAATATTAGTTATTAATAATAAATAATAATATTAAAATAATACTCGTAGATCTAGAAACGTATTTGTTTAGTCCTTTTGATTAATCAATCAGTACTAATAATAAGTATAAATTAGAAATAAAGAATTACAAATAAAATCAAAATTAATCTTAAAAAACTTTTATCTTAAAGTATTAGTACCAACAGGGCTCCGGTTTTCAAATTGATCTAATTAAAGGTTCCAGTTTTAAAAATTATTTAACTAAAGATTTTGGAGGTTCTCATTCCAATATTTAAAAAAAATAGGTTGTTTAGGGTTTAAAACTGGTTATTTTTTTAAAGATTTTAATTCCGGCTTTGGTGTAGACTATCTATGAACTTACCGTCACAACCTACTGTGATGAGTGTGCTAGGTATGGTGGCATTTTCTACCATGTCTGGAGATTCGCCATTGTATTCCAGACCGGACATGCACCCTTCAAATCCATGTCTCGAGTGTATATGCTTTGATTGACGTTTATGCAATTCTTTAGGTACGCCACCTGTAAAAATGTGTTATATTTTCATCAGAACATTTTCAAAGTATACTGTTCAAACTATTTAATACAATGTATAATATATCAGGCACATATCTGTAAAATTTAAATAAAATGTAATATCAGTTATCATAGTTGGTGAATAGTTTATCTAACGGTACTATATTGTACCTAATTTTCTCACAAAAATCATGTCATTAAAGTATTGTTTTTAAAATTATAACCTTGAACTCAGAATGTTATCTAATTACTACATTGAATAATATTAGGTAATAACAAATCATACTCACCAACATAAAACATCCCGTTTAATTGGATATTGTGGGGTCTAGAAATGGTCGTGGTTGATGCTATCTGATCGTCAATAAGTAGACAAAACATAGTGGCTGATATTTGTAACAAGTGCACTGAATGCCAGTAGTTGTCACTGTAACTATTCTTCGAAGTGTCCCGAAGACGAATCACATGTGTACCTGAACGAATGTTGATAAGTATGTGGCCATTGATCAGTTCGGCAAGAGCAAAATCGTTGTGTTTTCCACCGTTGTAGAAAAATAATCCGGACGTGTGTTTAGTCTTAAATCTATAATATACTTCCATTCTGGAGTAGGCCTTTAATGGCGGCAACCCTATGAATGTATTCTTTGATAGGAACGTAACCGTGTGCACCAACGAAGGGGGTTTTTCTTGTTTTTGATATTTGGAGGTCATATGTACTTTGGGCAAGTCTTCTGAAACTGTAAATAAAAACAAATCGCTACTGAAAATACTCCTTTACTATTTAAATTTCAATACTCATTCTAGATTTTCAGAAAAAACTTACAGCCTCTGGTTGAAATTTTCGCAAGATCAAAATAATTAATTTTGTTTAGTATAAATTGTTGCATGCTACCGATAAAGCTGGGGAGGTTTGCTAAAGCATCTGGATCCTTAGGAGGTGTACCACCAACTAATAGACCTTGCCACTTAAGTGTTATCTTATCTTCCATATCAGAATCGTCTAAAAAAAAATTATTATTTAAAAAATGACTATTCAAGCAACATTGAATTTTAATATTTATAATTACTTTTTACAGTGACATTATCCACTTTCAAACGAATTTCATGTGCCCTTCTAATATAGTGCACCGAATGCCAATTATTATCGTCTAGATGAGATCCACATAAAACCACCTAAATAATAAAAAAGAATGGTTTATTAATTTGTCTTACGTTTCATTTTTATGAAAATTTGAAACTTAAAATGTACTTCAGTGTTAAAACCATTGAAATCGTAAAATTAATTTTTTTTTGGTTGATAAAAATGAACAATGATATCTATTCTTAAATTATTATACAGACTATTATATTACTAAAATTTAATAATATGTTTTATATTTATAAATTGTGAACAGACAGTTATACAATCATTAAAGTTAAATGTAATAAATATAATAATTAGTATCTACCTTTTCTTTGTCACCAATTTTTAAGGCTAATCTAATTTTTCCAACTATCAATGCGATTTCTAGTCTATCCCATGAACTATCGAAAGTCTTCATTAGCACGGCCAATGGTCTGTTTGTTTTGAATCGAAAATACATATCTTCAACTTGAGTTGTCATCTTTTCTGGCATAATTGCTTGTACGTACTGTGTTCCGTTAAAACTGTACATGGATGATTCTTGAAAGATAAAAATTTTTATTTTACAACCATATTATATATGTTTAACTTCTATAATTTTAAATTGTTTTAGAAAATACCATATTATACACTGTAATAACCATAATGTAATATGAATATAGATTATTCATTAAATGTATTTTTTTTCTAATACGAATTAATTTATGCAACATTTATTAGATTTTGTAAGATTATATATTCTTAATTAATCAAAAAAAAAAATTAAGTTCCTAATTTAGAATTCAACAGTATTCCTTTTTTTTTTTTTTTGTTACGAATTTGGGAGCATTAAACATGAAACTAATTAAGAAATTCAGTTATGGGTTGCGGACTGCGGTTCCATTCATTAAATTTTAAAGCACGAGGAGTACCTAGGAGTACTAAATAATGTATAGCAATGAGTTTGTATAATGTTTAATTTTAATTTTCAGACTTCTATCGTTTTTGAGATCAACTTACTTAGTTATTCGAAATTTTAATTTAAGTATTACAAATAATTATTAGTATGGTATTTAGTATTACCTTTCATGCAAGTGGCACCAGCGTACTCAGTATTTGAACAGTCACATATCACGCGGTTCCAACCTTCGTGACAAATTCCTCCGTTGTAACAAGTATCAGATTTGCAACTATTAGTAGATTCTGGACAATGCGGTGTTACGGACACTATTAACATAATGTTCAATGTTGAAACAATTTTGAAAAGTTAAGAAATTTATATTTTATTAATTGTATTTTTAAATAGTCTTGATGCGCATTACAATATCATATTCTAAACAAAAAAGATCCACACATGTCATGTAGATATAATTTTTGTGTAATATTGAAATTTCGCTTGAAATAGTATTTCAATGGTTAGATTATTTAGTAATTTTTGTAGTTATATCTCTTTAGAAATCTGTAAGTCAGCATAGCTAATTAATTAGTAAGTATACAATATTTATCCCGAAGTAATCGCACTAACGTATAAAATGGACTTATAGGAATACCAGTTTTATCTCCTCTGTTTAATATATTATTTTTTCGCAACTCTAATAGTTAATTGTATTTTATTCAGCTTAATTAATTAAACATTTACCGTGATCCTGTTCTAGAGACAAGCTGACTAAATTGATTGCTACACCATCCAAGACGAGGTCACGCACGCACCCTACAAATCCCGTTTCTAATGATAGTGTCCATACTCCAGACGGTATTTTTTTGTGGTACACTGCCCGACCACCAAATCCCAACATGATGCCGTTCTGTAGGTGTAACTGATTAGAATCACCTGAAAACACAATAAATCATTATTGAGAAATGTTTTGAAAACTAGGTATGACGTTTAGCTGGAGTGATAATAGATTATCGTATGTTATAATTTATTAATGTTCAGAAGTTTAATATGGCTTTTCACTTTTGAGCATGGCGCTACTTCTGAGAGATTTAGCTATCTTAGCTAAATATGCGTTTTAATGATGCACGAATGTAAATTAATAATTTTTATTTTGCATTTTTTGACATTTTCAGGTCAATTTAGCATTTCAATTTCCATTAGAAAAATTATGCCTTTTATGTCTCTGTATCAAATTTTAAAATTAAAATAATTTTGGATATTTTTTAAAATAAAATAATTTTAAATCTATTTTTTTCTTTAAAGTATTCTTATTTATTAAATGTACAAATAAATATTGATTGTATTATTCAAAATTATAAAATTATACTATATATTTTGTATTTTACTATTTAATTTAGTCAAATGATCTATAAAATTAAATGCATTTACACGAATTAGAAAAAAGTATTATTTACCTTGTTTTTTATATGGTTTTTATTTATATTTGTGGGATGTATTTTTTGAAATATTTAGTTAATATTTTCTGCTTTTTTTTTTAGGTCATCTACTTCTAAGTACTAGTTATACATATTATGACTAAATGTATTTGAACAAAACTTTCTACTTGATATACGTGTGTTATACAGTCATATGATGGTAAACGTTCACGCTTGTAAGCACGATATATATTATGGTTGCTATATAAATAAGACAACTAAGAAAAATTTAAACGATATGACTTTCAAATATTTTTTCAGGTCAGGTAGAAACATTATTGAAGTTTTTTTCGTGCTATTCGAATATAAACAATTAAATTAAAATTACTTTGGTTAAAGCCAAATATAATAAATAACTATATATTTTATTTTTTTGTTATGTCAATATTCTATTTTTTTAAGTGATCACGATATGTAAAAATATAGTAACGGTGTGAATTCTTTTTTTTTATTGATATACAAAATGCTATTGCACTGTTTGAAAATCTAAGGCTATTTTAAAAATTCACAATCACATCATCACATATTTGTAAAGGGCTACAAAGAAATGTCCATTGCTTTGGTATTCATTTTATTACTAAGGATACATATTATTATTTATTATATGTAAACGCAATAATGAGCAAAATGGGTTTTTGAGATCATTTAAATGTTAACACAATAACATAAGTTTAATAACCGTAATACGATATTGTATCTAGGTATAAAGTGCATCTAAAGGTACACTATATGCGCACTACAAAATTAATGTACAAGTCCCTCGTGTCCAGCAGCGTATACATAGCAGAGTACTAACTACCCTATATACGATTTCAACCACATTTTTAGTTCAACTATGTTAAATTAAGGACAAAGATCTAACTACACATTTATAACAAGAACTACAAAAATCATTTAAACTATTTGTATAGTGTACGAAAACATTACTCATAAGTCATAATAAATATTAATTTTATTTAACAAATTTTCTTTATCTAGATTCCAATATAGTAATTTGTGGTGTAGAGAACTTAAATAATTTATTATGGTTAATCATAAAATAAATCAAATGGAGGGGTTAAGATCTCAAAGATTTGTGAATACCTTTTGACAAAAACTCTATTTGAACTAAATTTCTATAGGAATGATAATGTTCTTATTATTCTAAATTAAATATTTTTACGATGTGACAATAAATTGTATCTTACCGTTTGTTGTAAAATCTGAAGAGTAATCGTCTACGGTGCAGTGTATATCTCTGTCATTGCGCCATATCGAAAATTCGTGCCATTGACCGTCGTTTATTTTAGTCTTTTCTGAACTCACTTCAGCACGAGTGCCGCCAGCGCCCAAGTCCAAATACACGTAAAGTCGTCCGTCAACCATTTCAACCGCATAAATACCAGACTAGAAATAAATTAGATTTTAAACCACAAGAAGTAGTAGAAAATAAGATGTATCACAAGCCCATTGTTTTAAGATTTATATTATAAATTTAAAATTTGAGAGTTATTAAATTGTTATTAGTAAAAATCATATTATGATGTAAGTATTGAAGTTGTGATTACTCAATAAGTAGATAGTTTTACTCATTTAAGTATAAGTAAATTAATTTAATACGTTTTATTTGATAAATGCCTAGACAAGTAAGTTTAGCTATAACTTTTATATAAAGTATTAATCTTAGTAAAATATTTTGACTGAAAACTTCAAACGTAACTCTGTAAATTTATAAATCTAGTTATTAAAAATCACATTAATGTAAGAATGATGTGTTATATACATAAGTCACTATAATATTGATATTCACGCATATTTTTTGAATTTAATATAATAAAGATTATATTTTAAAATAATTAATAATTTTCTATCAATTTATAAAAAAGTCTTGGTATTATCATTTAATATATACTAACTGGTCAATGTAAGCTCTGATACAATTTTTATATACACCGAAGGAAATGTAAAATATATGTATATAATTTGTTTAAATTATTATAAGCTAATCATAAATGACTATAAATATAATGTTATTAAATTTCACTGTTATGTGTAATTTTATATAATTGTGGTTTATCAATATTTATTGTTTTATTTACATAATATTGAAAAATAAAATATAATTAGTAGGTAATAATTACTAATAGTTAATATTATTTATGAAGTATAATTTTAAGTACTTATGGATAAAAAAACAAAGGATTTACTTTGTTGTAACTTAATGTTACATTGAGTATAAATCTTTATTGAATACTGAAATTCTTATTGGGGATGTGTTATAATTGAATTAAATGGTAAATTATTTTAAGTATATAAAAAAATGATTTTGCGGGGTGGCAGACTATAAGCATATAATTGAATATTTCTAAGTAATATTTTATTTTTGGATAACTATCGAATATTAGGTTTATTAATAATGTAGATATATATTATTTTTTTCAACTATCTAGTACATTAAATATAAAATGCACCTATAGAATAAAATTAACTGAGAAAATTTACATTATAATCAGTGATTGAAAGGATTTAATAGAAAATTTATGAAACTCAACAATTTAAAGTGAAAAAAATGATACTTTGTAAAAATGCAAACATTGCAATATATTATTTATTTTTGAAAATAATTTAATTTATTAATTTATTATTAATCAATAATGTTAATTATTTTTTCAAAACTTAGAAAAGTTGGTTTTCTTAAAAAAAAATAACTTTTTTAAAATCAGATGTTTAAATTACGTCTGTACAGTTATTTGAAATTTATATTTTTAATGACCGTGATAATAGATTAGTTTTTATAAAAATAAACACAGCTTATTAAAATATGTCAATTTTGACTAAATATGTATTTCTGTTATGCCATTATTAAATTTACTTACGGTATGTTCAGTTTGACCTCTGCTGAAAAATAATAGACCATCTGGCTCATTGGTCTTAAACTTTACTGAAATCGAACCACTGGTTGTACCGTCCCAATTAGGCAACATCTAAAAACAAACATAAATATTAAACTATATCGTATAAAACAATGATATAAATAATATATGAACTTTAAAAAATTTCTAAGTTCATTTTATAGAAAGTAGATTTAAATAGATTTAATTTATATTCAATAAATTTAAGTAAAAATAAACATTTAACTCGCGTAGATATTCATATATTATATTTATCCATGTAGAAATTAACACAGATACCGATTACAAATGAAATGATGTTATTTAATTAGATATTAAATCATTTTTTAGTTAAACTACAAAATATATTTTCATTTGTCCAATTGTTTATTGTAGAATACATTTTTTGTTGAACAAATTATTTGAAAAGTAATTTTATTGTATTTTATTAATTTTAATATTATAATTATAATGTTAACATAATAACAAAATATTTTCCTATTTTTTATTGTTACAAATTTATATAAATGAATATAAAGTGCATACATTTTTGAACCTCCTTTGAATAATTGAATGCGATGTAAAAATTATATTGACTATAATAATTAAAATTGTATTTTTAAATGCAATTAAAATAACTATTAATCTTTAAATTCATAATTATATAACTCTATTAGACATTTAAAAATAATAAATACCTGTGAGTTATGATTAAAATTTATTCAGAACCACAACAACAGTTATGATTTCTATTTTTCCTTTTTCTTATTTATACGTATAAATTTTTAGTTAATATTTAATAATTAATAAAGGTATTTTAATTTGCTGTAAAATATTCGCCTGTACATAAGTAAGTTTTTGAGTTTTTAGTTTTGGAGACACTGTAGTTATGCTACTCATAAAACTATTGTTCTCAGGTAAAACTTAACAGTGAAAAATGTGTTTATAAAAATTAAATTAATTGTATTTTCTTTTTTAAACGACTTGGTAGAAATATTATTTAAATTAGAATTTTTGAATAAAACTATAGAATTAAAACAGATGTTTAAAATGAACATAAAATTTATTTGATTTCTTAAAATAAGAAAAAATGATAATATGTAAAATTAGAGTGGTTTAGATTAATATATTTTATTTTTTTTTTTTTGATTAATATTAACTAATAGTTATGCGTATATATTCATATTGTATAATACATACAACTTTTATTCTTTATGTTGCATAAAGAACAAAATGTCTACAAATTGTATTATATATATATCTTAAACCTATTCTTTTCATATTACTAAAGTATGAAAGTGAGCCAATTATAATTTATGATTGTATCGTTTGAAATATATTGTTATTTTGAGTCACTTTCGTAAGAATGCAGTCAATAAAAATGAGAAATACTGTTTAAAAATGTTTAAATAAATTACTATGCCGATACATTTTTCATAGTATCTGTTAGTATTTGTTTTTTAGAATATCGTCAAGTAATTTTTTGTTAGTGTGCATATTAATTAGTAATATTTAAACATTTATATGTTCAGTTGAAATTGTATTTAAGGAAGTAGTTAGTTAATTAACTATATGCAAGATTGGTGAATTTTTTTTTTTTTTTATGTATCATTTGATGCACTCTAACAATACAAATATTGACACGTTGAAATTTTAAAACTGAAAACATGGTATTTGCATTGTAAATATTTACGGTTTATTAAGAATTAAGAGTAACTGAAGATAATAAAACATTTGAAATAAAAGAAATTTTGAACTTGTAAGTCGTGCAGTATTAAAATATATATATCTCTCTGATAAATCATTTTGATAGTCAAAAAGAGGGAAAATATTTTAGCAGGAAATTCTATTTTTATTCCTACGATTGGGTACTCTCAATATATGTTCGTACGTGATGTGAAATGTAAAAAATATCTTCGAAATCCAAAACGAATGAAAAGAAATTTAATTAAATAAAGAAATGTATTGAACAGGTGAATAAATAAGAAATAGAAACATTGAACAAAACGAAAATAAGAAGGAAATAATAATATACGAAACAATATTTATTTAGAATCACCAACTACGTAAATGTCTGAAACTTCTACTATGAATACACTAAATCCCCGGGGCTAAAGATAGACTGGGAAGAGATTAATTTTTATTTATCTTTATTAATCTTAATAATAAAGTTGGTTTGTCGAATAAGCAATAATTCTTTAAAGATCTTTACAATGATATGACCAGAAAACTTTACGTAAACAATTGTAACTGTAAATACAAAGTTTTCCCAAAGTTCAATACCATTAGTCGATTTTTGGTTTTCGTAAACAGAATATAAATGTACACTGTTCCTTATTATAATTATATCAAACTTATCGTTGTAACTGTGATCATATCAAATAAGATTTTAAACATAATTAATTTCAAATAATATCTATGAGAAATTACTTGAACAATAATGTAATCAATGTCATCTTAGGATTTTATTTTGAACTGGAAAAACATTCAATATATAAAATATATACATTTTTTTCATTATTAACGAAATGACTTGATAATTTTATATTAATTAAAAAGTACTCATTATTTATTTTAATGTTGTATACTATTATTTCAACATTACATTTTAATTACTAATTTTCGTTCATAATATTATATGTTTTATAGTAAATTTTTAACTAATTGGTGAAGCAAAACTTTGATATGATTTTCTGTTTTCATTTACAAAAAGAAACGATTATTAAATATTAAAATAGTATATTACTAAAATAAGTTATAACATTTAGATACAATCAATATTTTTATTTTTTTTTTCACGGAGTCATAATTTATCTCATTCTCAGGTTTAAAAAATTTAGTTGCTCAATTAAATTTATAATTTAAATAAACACATTTAATTTTAATAAATTATATTAAAAATTAGGAGTAAAACTGCATAGACAAACATGTATCAATAAATGCAACGCGGGTAAGAACTAGATAAAAATATTATCAAAAAAACAAAGACCTATCACCTGGAAACTATTATAATTCAATCTATACAGTAATTCTTAAATAAAATAATAGATTATACAATATAGTCATATAATTTTTTTTTTTTATACGGTTATTTAATGCATATTATATAAATTACAACAATACATTTATATTGGTTTAATTATTGATTTTTTTAATAAAAATGCAATCATGTATCTAAGTAATAACAAAGTTAACATTTACTACCTAGTCTTTATTTATTATCCAATGGACTAATATCAATTATGTGAAAATAATTTTCTCTGTAAATTCTAATAATAAATAATTAATTATACAGTAAAAAATAAAAATAAAATACCTTGATATAAAATGCTATATAGCCAATATGATAATTAAAATTTAACCATCGATAAATTAGCACAAAAATTTAAAATTAAATACAAGAAATTAAAAGTTCTTATATAATATTACGAATTTATGATGAATACATTTTATATGTTATTTAATTCCTGTAGTTAACTTAATACAATTATGTAAAGTACTATTGAAAAAACGATAGTTTTGTTCATCTTAAATTTAAAATTAATATTCAGAATTTTATATTAATTAAATAAATATATAAATATAAATAAATTAAATGTTTAAGATTTATAAAACTGATATTTATATAGTTAACTATTATGACCAAAAGCGAACAAGTTAATGACAATAATCAACTCTAATAAAGATAAGTTTGGTGAGCAACAAAGAAGTTAGAAGTTAATAGTTACAGAATAAATGAGTATACAAATAATATATTTAATTTGTTAAGTTGATATGGTAAAAAAATATTTTATAAAATCAGTTTAAATAAATCAAACTATTTTTTAAAGAATATTCTGTGTCTAAATATAGTTACCTTATATAATTTTACGACAAAATATTTAAAAAATTAAAAAATTATTACTATTGTTATAGTAAAAAATTATTTTTATTAAAAATCGTGTATATTTAGTAACTATTGTATACAATAATCAAAACCAAATATTTAAAAAAAGTTTTTATTGGTAGGTATAGGTATATTAACCTAATAGATTATATTTAAATCAACTAAAAAAGCTAAGTTATTTCAACAAACAGTTAAACCTCTCAAGTTTTGAAGTTTATTAGCAAGTTAACGTAATTTAAACTGATTAACTATTTAAAGTTCAACTTTTATTATTAAAAGTTAATTTATAAGGAAATAACATTAAGCGTGTTATAGTTTAATAATAATATCTTAAAAATAAAATTCCTTAAGTAAATAATACATTTTAAAAGGTTAAAAGAGGGAAGTATATAATTGCTTTGTTGTTCAGTAGGCGATGAGTGAACTTTACCATTGAGTAAGTAATTGTAATGTGGGTATATGTTGAATTTGTATTCAATGATCAATCATTACGTACAAAAGAGGATTCTGAGCGAAAGCAGTTTCTAATATATTTATATTGTTATTAAAGAATGCTTTAAAAATATTATTGTATGTATGAAACATAATAATAAACATTAAAAATGTCAAGTTTTTATAAATAATATTCTTGAACTCTAGCAAAATAATTAAAATAGCAGTTATTTTAGATGCACATCTTTTACTACTAAAAAGATATTGAAATTTAGAATCAAAGCAATTTATTCAACTATATATAGGGTTTTCTGGTACAAAAAATAATACTTCATTGTATAATCAATACATAATTTTTTTTTCTCCACTTAGAATTTAAAAGCTATGGAAAAATACATGTTGATTACAGAAATTCGTATCACAATTTGTTTCTACTTTAATTATTTTAAAGACAAATAATTATAAAATCAATCAACCTAAATGTTAGAGCGTTATGATACGTCGTGTTTAAAAAAAATTGATTTAATCATGTAGATTGATGTGCAATAAAAATTAGTAAACAGTTTTTTTCAAAATACTTAAAAAACCTATTTATGTATGTTATAGGTTGTTTTATTTGTTTCCTTTTACCATCTGTGATGGAATATCGTTATTGCAACAAGATACATAGAAACGAAAACCATAGATTGAGAATCAGACAGTGGGTAGATTATAACTTTAAGGTTAAGAACGTCGAAGTTATTGAAAATTTAAATAGATATAAAGCAGAATAATTAAACATGATTTGCTAATGTTCTACAATAGGTCTGTCGAATATGTCGATTTTAGATAGTTGTAACTACATTATATCCACAGTCTGATTTTTTGTTTCTGGTTTAACTGTTTTCAACTACTTGAAATAACACACCACTATATGAAAATTTAGCAGCTAATTGTACAGCTTCAAAATATCAATAATTATTTACTGAAATTTGTGGAGTTCACACTCGCACACATACAAACAAATCCAGTATTCACTAATCATCAGGTATACACGGGTGAACAATTAAGTATCAGCCGTTCACCTAGAATAAAATTAATTTAACAAATTCCCTTGATAGCAAAATAATCCTCATTAAATAATAACATATCATAAATAATTTATTAAAAATTGATTACCGTTTTTATTTGAAGCGTATTTATTCTAAAATAATGTATTTTTTATTATTTTATTTTCGTGTTTAAGGACATTTTTTATTTTTTTAGTAAAAAAACTTTTTTCATTATCAACTTTGATAGGGATTTATTGTAATGAATTAGATATAATAGGTTTTTTGAAAAGGTTAAAATTTAAAATTATCTGTCCTTCTGAAGTTTTTTAGGAAACTAAAAAAAATACGAACATAATATGTTAAAGTTATAATATTATTATTAAAATAATTGTTTGATAAAATTGGTTTTTTAAAAAGTTACACAATCTTAATTCACAAATGCTTTTTATCGTATATAATGATTTATCTATTAATTAAAATTTAACACATCCATTACAGTGTTTATTTTGTCTCAATGACAAAGTAAACTCTCAAGGCTTTCATTGCATTACGATTTTAAGCATTCAGATTTTTTCTACGATCGTACGAACCAATCACTCTAATAAATGTATAATTATTGCAATTATGAATATAAAAATACTGAAAGTCACAAACATATATAACTAAAAATTAATTCTGTTATATTTAACATTATGATGTAGAAAAATATGTTATCATTTTATATAAATGTTTTATATTACTACCGCTATGGGAATTTAAAGCAAGATCTGCAGAGTTCACATAATTCTCTACAGATTATTAAGAAAAAATTTATAATTTTACGACCTTAAAATTAGAAAAGTAATAAAAGAGAGCTCAAATTACAAATATAGAATAAATTAATGTTAATAAAATCATGTAATCTAATTTTGTTTGGTCTACATATGTATTATACACGAGTATTCAGTTTGTACATAGGCACGTTATGGTATAAAATAGCAATGCACAATAGAAGTTATAATACAGCAGAATGGATAAACTATTGTATACGGTTCTTTATAATCAGCATATTGAGTTACATGTTTTATTTATCTAAACATATTTTTATTTGGTATCAATTCTTTTACTGTATAGGAAGTCATTTTCTATTAAATATATTTTATTAAATTACTTTATTCATTATTTTAATTTTCTAATATAATTAATTTTTAGTTACTTTTAATTTTAATTAGTACATGAAAATAAAATTAAAACTGTTTACAATACATTTTCACCATAGTTCAAAACTTTCAAAAAAAAGACACTGAATATAAGAAACTTTTAAAAAATAAGTTATTTTAGCCAAATTGAAATCAAAAATATTCATTCAATATAGTTTGTTGTTTTACGTCTTACTAGTATGATATGTGAAAATACAAAAAGTCTTCTTTTTATACATAGATAATATTTTAAGATTTTTAAAATATCTAGTTATTTCATAATAACATTAGTAGTATTATTAGTTTTAGTTAATTAATTTTTTTTTGAAAACATTGTCAATCTATTTAATACATAAAAGCCAAATATCACTCACAATTATTGTTGTTCGTTACTTTTAAAAAAATGACAAAAAATACGCATTTGAAATCTAGATTAATGGTTCTCCTGATGTTCTAGATATGAAACAAGAAAATATTTTGAAAACATTGTATTTTAAATATAGGTTTACATAAGGATTTAGTTTCAATAAACTTAAATCTAATATTTTTGTATAAATAGGATTGCCATTAATTACAGACATTAAGATAGTTATTTTTATTGAATATGATTTTAGATCTGTATTTCTTTATTTTAATTTTGTAAGTCCACCAAGTTAGGAATGTGTTAAAAATATGTGTGGAGTTTAAGACAGGGTAAATCACTAGTGTCATTTAATTTTTCGTGGGCAACACTGTGGAGGATCTATAGTATTATTTATTTATATATATATATATTTATGATGGATTACCTAAGTGTATATGCATAAATATATTTAGGCACTCAGGTATTTTGTTGATAAATATTAATTTATAGCAAATTTTGAAAAACTAAAATTACTCTTCTTGCTAACAGGATTTACAGGAAATACCTTAAGTTTGATATTGATATTAAAGGACTACGTTAAGCGTACTGGAAAGTTAAGTAGGATAATATTACCAAATATAGCTATGATGAGAACAAAGGAAATTGCTACACTAATGACATGTTACTGCTTAGTGTGTTAGCTCTTAAGTAATGTCAGCTAATATTTCTCCCGAGTAACAAACTAGAAATAATTCATCATGATAGTCATCTTAAAGATCTTATACAGTTGTATTTACCATAATACAACATTTAAAATACAGAAATCGTTTGATATTTGAGTAAAAAATTTCTAACTAATTTTTGTAGATAATTGAAAATTATATATTAATTTAACAAAAAGAAACAAAATTAACTATGTGATTAAATTTTACATTTATAATTTGTTAATTGCGTATTTTCATTCTATCAGGAATAAAATAAAATTCTTATGAATACAATTAAAATATACGTACTAAATACATTTTAAAGTTATATTGTAAACTTATAAATATTTTAAAATTTATCAAAATAATTTTAAGTACTAGAATATTTAACTGAATTCCATTTTTTATGGTTGAAAAGTACTTTGAATCAAATTATTTTATTGAAAAATATTTTAAAAATCAACAATTTGATTTCTGATTCTAACTGGTAGAAAAGTTTATAAAATATCAAAATGTCTAAATATGCTTATTTTGGGCTGTCCTATATAGGTAGTTTCTTAATCGTTTGGTAACAATCTTTGATGGCCAAACGGCATGCGTTGTGTTTTCATAAATCATGTATATTAAATCTTTTTTTGACGCTTGAACAATGTACATTCTACGCCTAAATTTTTTGAACTTCAATATGTGCAGTTGAATTTGTTGTATAAAAAATACTACATAGTTATTCACGCTTATATACAATTTATTTTAAAATATAAAAAAATAATTACTTATTACTTATTACTTATATTGTTGTTGATCGGCTTAAAATATGATTCCGCATTAATGCGTATCCTAATTCTCTTGCATGTATAATAACTTTAACTTTCTTTCCTTTATGTGAATTGAAACGTGTAAGCTTTTGTACCTGTATTATATTTTGTTGTCAAAGTACGTGACACTACCAATTATTAAATCAAAAGTTCTTTAAAATCATTTTAATACTCTTGCTATTACAAAACTTCTATAACTTATAAGACTCACTGATGCGTCATGCTTAACTTCCAATTTCTAAACGTAACTTAAACAATAAACTTAAGAAAAAAATTGCTCAACGATTTTCTTTTATATACTCCAAATTATTATTATTATGGTCTGATACATTTTTATAATACATATTATGTAAATTCATTATGATAACATATTGTGTAGATTTGTGTATGTCAAATACACCATTATTTTAAACTTAAAAAACTGCTTGTGCTAAATTTACTACCTGTTCTAGTTCTTTTTGTTTCTATTATAGTTGTTTTATTTTTATAACTTTTGTCAGAGTTAAATATTTGAAAATTCTTCTGTTTTATAATGGTAGCAATTTAATGTATTTAAATAATTCACGATAAATGTGTGGTTTTTTCATTAGGACTGTAATATTACAAGCTGATTATTTCGTGAATAACGTGAATTTCGTTTTTTTTTTTTTTTTTATGAAATATAATCTTATTTTAGTTATGATAAAGTATTAGAGTTTTTGATATTACTTCCGTAAAAATTTAAACTGCTTAGTGATGAAATAGATTGTAGCCCTTATTAGAAAGACTTAATTTTAAAACAATTTTAAAGAACACTAGAGGCAATAATTAAATTTTCTTATAAAAAATATTACTTTTTAATTATCATATATGTTAATGTCATCAGATAATTCTATTCGTTTAAAAATGTTTTATAGTAGTAGTAATATTATAAAAATATGTGGTTTTATATAATTTTAATGTATTACCAAATTATATACCGTGTTTTATTATTTATAATAATAATAATAATAATAATAATAATAATAATAATAATTATTATTATTATTATCCACATTAACTTTTTGTATTAGATATCTAAACATTTATTTTATATCCATATATTCCTAAAATATCTAAATTTATTCTTTTACTATATACTCACTTTTATAAAATTAAATTGGATTTAAAACTGTTAAATATATATACATTTTTTTATAAATAAAGTAAATATTTTTTAATAAATAAAATAAATAAATAATAGTATTCCAAATAATATCCACGTCCTAGTTAACCCAATAAACAATCTATTGTACCTGTAACTTCAGATGGAAACAATGGAGATATAATGAATCTAAATATATGTTTAGAAACTTAAAATTATTTTAGAATTATTATTTTTCATGAAACGTTATAAGAAAAAAATTAAAAATGATATTGGTACTTCGACAAGTATATTTATGAAAATATTAGTTTTAACTGTGACTAATAATATTAAAATTTTATAAATTTATTGAATTTAACAATAATAAATAAATAAATACATTTCCTTAAATACTTACATTTTACATTGGATAATTTAGTTTTATGTTTAGGTCAATGTAATTAATTCAAGAAGAAATATATCATTTGTGTTAATAAACTCGGGTTAAACAAATATTTGAGTCGTAATATAAAGTCAGAAAAAAATGTGATCATTTCAAAATAGCTCAAAACTTCTTTAATTTATTGGGAATACCTTTATTCCTCGTTAGTTTATAGAACAACGATAAAATGAAGGATAATATATATATGTATGAGACGGATGGCGACAATGGATGGTTCTTTAATAACGTTGCCCCAATCAATAATGAATGAACATAAGCTTTAAAAGTTTCTGAACAATTAGTGACAGCTGCCACCGTCACTGCTGTAGTGGTTTTTGACATACTGTCTTAAATATGTATTAAAATCACTGTGCTTAGCATTATAACTATTGTAGGCTAATGCATTAAAAAAAAAAAAAAAAAATAATACTAAACTGCATAATAAAATATGGAAAATGCATACATTTTACATTGTATAATATGTGTAACTTAAGTGATTTTACAATATTATTACTTGCCGTTTTATTTATCTAAATATTCTGAATTATTTATAACAGATTAATATTTAAAGTGTTTTATTATTATTATTTTTTTTTCAACCAAATTTAAATAATATAATTCATATTTAACTTATACTAAAACTATAATCTATCATTATTTTACTATAGGTACTCAAACCCGCAGGTGTTGAGTGTCTAAAAGATAAAAATAACTTATGTTGTAAATTAATAGACACTTATCATAACAATAATGAAACATTCAAAAATAAGGTTAGTGTTTCTCATAACGTAGTTATAATTTATAACAAATATAACTAAATGTTCGTAGTACATGTATTACATTAATATGTTAAAATTAATTAATTTAATTAATATTTATAAAGTAGGTACATTTTAGTCTTTAGGTATAAATATATACTTTTTTTAAATGAATATTTAGATATCTTAGGTAAGTTATGTGATTCATTTTATTCATATACGCTTTTATAGTTACGGAGAATAAAGGTACGTACGTAATTAATCATTTCATTAAAGGTAATTTTAATTATACTAATAATGAGGAATGATGTAGTTTCACTTTGCTACAAAAATATGAATCTTAGTTATAAATAATGTTATTATTTTTATAAACAGAATGTTAGATGTATTTAATATTGTTTTTAGTAAGTATCAAAACTTCATTCTGTAATTTTGCTGTTCTAAGATCAATAACATCTTTTTACTTACGAGGAATGATCGGGGAGTAGATAGGCACACAGGATCATCCATTCCAAAGTCTTGGCACGAAAATTGCAATCGACCATATACTTGTATAGTTGAAATGCCAGTTTTTCCCATTTCTAAGAAATCGTATTTATTTACGCCATCGGAAGTATACTCCACCTATAAAAGTAAGTTAAAACACCAAAAAGATCGCAAATTAATACACTAAAAATAATTATTTTGGCACAGAGCTCTTAAATAATTTTGGTTTAAAGGTGGTTGAAATTTATCTAGATATCTATACATACGTATATTTAATAAAAAAGTTGTATCAACGAGCAAAGTAATTTACATAAATACTTTTCATAAATTATTTTTTAACGTAAAATTTTAAGCATACATAATAATATTATTTTAACAAATTATGTATAAAATTTAAAACAATCAAATTATTTTCTTTTGAATATTATTTGTTTTCAAACTGAAATCTGTCATATAAAATTTCGTGATTTATTATAAGACAGGTACTAATCATCTATCATTAATGTTAAAAAGCCTCTGGGGCGAATTATTCACACGCAACATATCGTTTACACTTAGTAATATTATTATTACGGTACAATAAGAAATGCCTTTTCCCTAATATATAATTTTAAGTAGCTTAAGTCAATGTTAAAATAATTTTTCAAGTTGACCTTCTAATATTAAAAATATAAGGAACAAAAGTCTAAAATAAATTATGTTTTGTATGTGAAATAGCATCAAGAATTACCAACAATAATTTGATTGCAATAATATTTTTTTGACACAAATGCATCAATTTTGCCTATTTAAGACGCCGCTGTTAAAATATGAATAATAAGAAGAAATGCAATATTTATAATAATATTATAATACAAGTCCGGCAAAAACCAAACGATTATAAATATAAACAATTGATGATAAATAAATACTAATAACTAGTTTATAATTAAAAAATATTTATGATTTGTATTATGTAGCCATGTAGATAGTACAAAATAACACCTTTTACAGAGAAAGGAATTATAAGAAATAGGAGGTTTAAAATCAATATATAACAATTAATCTAAGTAGGTTTAAATATGTTTTACAAAAATATGATTAAATAATATTTGTTTAATAAATATTATATTTGCACTTGCCAATTATAATTTATTTTGTTTATTAAGTTGTATTTATAAATATCAGTTAGTGTGTACAAGTTAAAATGTTTTTTTGTTTATTTATCATAATGATATTTTAACTTAATAAGTTAATTTCAGATGATGATATCCAACAAATATTATATACAACGTACATTTTTATGTTTGTATCAATTTTATAATTTATATATATACATGTTACCTGGCTAAAATAATTTAATTTAATTAGGAAAGCTTAATGTGAAATTGTTTTGTATGTGATGTACAAAATAAATACATTTTTATAATATTGGAATAGACTCTAGAATTTATAAATTATTTTATTCTATCAAAGTGTGAATGGAGTGTTTTATAAAAATTTGGAATTATAATATATTAGTAAAAACAAAATAATGAACTATTAAACCATAATATAGCTATAATCCCTATAATAGAAATCAATCATTATATGTTTTTGTTTTGATAGTCTTTGGGAAATTCAATAGTACCTATTTGAAGAGCTATACAATTTATAGAAGTAGACTATTTAATAGTCTTTAATTTTTTTTTTCAAAACTAAGTAATTATAAAGAAAAAACTATGATTGAAGATCTTTATATACGTCATACTTAGGTTCGTATAAATCTTATCTAAACTTAATGTTTCGATTTATCATTTAAACATTATTTTTTTATCATAATAAATTTAAAAAAAAACAATTTTAATTGATATTTTTATAAAATGTTGTGGGCATTCAAATTCTTATAAATATATTAAACACTTTTTCCATCTTAAAAATAAAGATTATTTTTTATTGATTTAAAAAAAATGTTTACTTTATGCAAAGTATTTTTTTTTTCCATTTTCTTAACAATAACTTGAAATATTAAGTAACACCAGTCTAAAGGTATTTTCCACGTATTTTGTTTTAGCTTATTAAACGAAAAAAAGTGAAAATCTTTTGCTAAAAATAATTTCAATATAATATAGGAAGGTATACTTGAAGGACAAACAGTTTGTAACGAATATTATAAATCCTAACTTATAATCAGACTATAAACTTTCACAAATTATTAAGCAAATTTATTATATTTTTATATTTTACCTTTCGAATGCATCCCACAAAGTTTGTGCTCGCTTTTGTGCCCGGCAACGCAACGGTATTCTCACTGCCACCTAGGTATAAGTATCCTAGGGTCAAGGACGTAAATGCGCCCGCAGAACTCCCTTGTTCGCCATATACTTCGTCTACTGTCACGGCCAGCTATAATAAACAAAAAAAAAAAAAAATATATATAATGGTTTTTCAGAGATAGGAATATGATATGAAAAAAATAGGGATAAATATAAATAAATGAACCGCTTTTTTCTTAAACCCGATGAAGTGTTTCTAAAGTAAATCATATTTGCATAGTAAGAATATTTTTCGAATCATTATTATTTTAGGATTCTGGTACATAATTAAATGCCATTCACGATTATAAAATATTTTTGAGCCTTTTTTTGCGTACAACTCTGATGGGTTTAGCTGTGACATCTATTATAAGTTGTTTTTTTGCTAAAACTACGTAGTAAATACCCCAAAAATTAATATCATATTATAATATAAATATAGTACAAATGGGACTCATACAGTTCAGAGACGTTAGTTTTGTTTGGTAAATTATATTCAGTGACAAATGGAATGGAACTCGCATAAATCTAATTCCATTTAATTCCATTCAAATTGGAATATAAAATGCAGTTGATATAAAATACGTGTTAATACGCGTGCCAAGTTCTTAAGCCTTTATTTATTAAATTGGATTCATAAATTGTATTATACAAAAACCTCGTGCTCTACGAATAAAATAGCAACATTAAACCTATAACATGGTAATGAATTTTAATTTTAATTTATGGCTGGCCATTAATATATTATTAACCTTTAATTTATATATTTTTCTTATAAATGTTATATATGTTAACTAATAATAGATATTTTAGATAAAATATAGAATGAGACAATAGAAATCAAATTAAATGAAAGTAATGTTCCCCTGTTAATTTGTCTATTACACCATATTGCTAATTATTTTTATTAAAGCGCAATAATAATAATAATAATAATAATAATAATAATAATAATAATAATAATAGTAAAAGCAATCATAGGAAATATTGAAAAGATAGACTATATTAGTGATATAAGCTTTCTCACGAATAAAAGAATGAGTCGCGTTTATAGCGGATCCCGAGTACATACCTATATCAGATTAAAGCGTTCGTATTTTTTTTCAATAAATATTATTTGATATGAAATTTTTATTTTGCTAATAATAGTAATAATAGTTTACAACAATCATGTTTTACGAATAAATTTTCGAGAATATATGCGAAGTTAACAAAATATTTGCTTAATATTAATTGGGACATAATCAATTATTTTAACAAATCACATCATCAAAATATAAGCTATACACTCAAACAAACAATAATATGAAAGTATAATTATTCTACAGTAATTAAAATTCAATGCATCAACAAAACATTTTAATGATCAGTAGTTTGTTTAAAATTATAATTCAATTAGTTATTGAAGGTAGAATTAATTTATATGGCTGATAAAAACGGAACAAGGAAATAATATATAATATTCTGTTACGAATATTATATAGAACATATTTTTTAATTTGTATATTATATAAAAACATTACAATACTTCCAATCTTTTTTAATGAACTAATAATTTTAATTTTATATCTCAACTAAAATATATATTTATACAATATTGTGCCATTAATCAATAGAAAAATGGACTGGATGATTTAAATTAATAACGAAAATAGCCTCAAATCTTACATATTATTAATATCTAACTAAAAAAGTAAATACTGGAGGGTAATGGCTCCGGTAAGTAGTAACTGTAGTTAAATAATAATGAAAAAAAACATATACTCGTATATGGACATAATACATGACGTATATCATTTTTAGATTGAACCAATCGGTTAAGATTTCTATAATGCAAAATGTTGAGCTTTAGTTTTGATTTTTGATATTATAACAGCAAAATTGTTTATAATATAATAGAGTTGTAGTTTTCTATGCTCAATGTGTTGGTATACATAAATATATATGAGTATATATTATTTTTAACATATATTTATATTTAATTAATAATAAACCATCGGTCGTGTTATATACAAACGTGTGTATATATAGGAAATAAACAATAATGAATACGAGAGTGTTATGCATGTATAAAATAATACCGAGCTAGAATTTAAGTTTTGCATGAAGTTATACATACGAGGAACATTTGGTTTGTACAGACATGTGACATCATTTTTAAATTGTGGGAAAAGTAACGTGGGATATACCTTACTCGTTACTATTTTTTTATGTAGACATTCGTGAAATTAATATAAATTTGTTTTACTGAAACACTTAGAATATTGTTGTCAATAAATATTAAATGTCAATACTTAACCATTTGTTTAAAATTACTAAAATGTTTACCATTCAACGGCTTGTACTGACTGGAGATCGTTACAAGTGCAACCGGTATTTAAAGATATCTATAGTTGGCTTATAATAAAAAGTTTAAGTTAAAAATTAAAGAATTGATCAAGTAAATTATACACCTAATAATGCAATTATGAAAGTAATTACTATATTATTTTATTATTTACCAAAATTCGTAGAAAAAAAATCTTTTGATGCTTCTTATTTAAAGTACATTTATTTAAAAAAAATATTTCTACAATAATTATTTTATAATAGTTATTTTAGTATAGATATTTTTACAACTAATTTATTTTTATAATAATAAAATTAAATTTGAATTTAAAAATACAAGGTTCTTACAAATATATTCTTTAATTGAAACCAGATATTCGAATCGATTTTGATTTCAGAATATTTAGTAGTAAATCATCATTCAGTGGTTCTGGCCAGGTTCTAATTTCAATATTTAAGAAGGTTCTAATTTCAGTATACTAGTAATTTTAATAAATTATAAATTTCAAATAACCCAAAAAATAAACGATAATAATAATAATAAAAAAAAAAACCATCAAAAATATCAAAGGTGTAATAAATTATAAATAAGAACATTTTATTTTTTATTTTTTGACATGTAGGAAAAGGTCGTTTTAATATAACAGCTGATATATGAAAAAAAATGA
The DNA here is from genome assembly GCF_002803265.2 of Melanaphis sacchari. Lineage (NCBI taxonomy): Eukaryota > Metazoa > Arthropoda > Insecta > Hemiptera > Aphididae > Melanaphis > Melanaphis sacchari. Next base: position 1,384,724 of record NW_020271213.1, on the reverse strand, counting down.
GAATTGTTAACAATGGTGTCACCAATATCACCATGGAGATATAACTAATTTGCACAAGAATACAGTATACGTTAAAATAATATAACGTAGAGAAGTATACATCGAAAAGTAAATAGGAACTCAAATAATAGTTTTGTGAAAATATACAATTTACAATTGAAATGTATTATTTTTTATTGTTTTTGTACTACGATCAATTTCTCCTTTAGATAAAATAGAACGCTTAACTTAAATTGTTAACTTGGAAACGTATAGTTATATTTTGTTATAATAATCTTTTTGTACATATTTTTGCAAAATTATTTTGAATTTTATGCAACAATAAATAACCATAAATTTCACACACAATATGATGAATATTTGTTTGTATTCTCGAGACACGTTTATTTATTTTGCTTAACATATTTGTTTTGTTGACGTTGTGTGAACAATATTGTATTTGTATAAAGCTTATTAAATTCTTTGAAATTAATAATTTAACGATCAATTTTTAATTCAAAACTAACGAACTTGGGATTTATTTCATTTTATTTATAAATCGTAAAAATAATGATTAATTCGTGTTATATTTGATTTAATCAATTTACATTTTGATGTGACAACCGGTAATTACAACATGCAAGAGTAGACTGAATTCAAAATTAAGATTTTTTCAAGGGTGCTTTTCAGTTTACCTTGATTTTAATAACTGTATGTTATCCTTCATAAATAAATTTTCTTGTGTAATTTGTTTTTGATATTCATACTAAAATTATTTCAGCTATAATTGTTATAAATATTAGTGTTTTTACATTTATTATAAACCATATTATTCAACATGAATCATCAACTTAATTTTATATTTTTGTTGTTAAAATGTTCATTATTTTTTTTTATGTTTTTATTAATAATTTTATTTATGTATTTATTTAGTTTTAAATCTACAATCAATTAAAAAAAAAAAATTAAATTTAGGTATGAATAAATGAGGTGTAATATTTTTTTTCTAACTTTCTGTGAACAATTAAAAAATTAAAATGATTAAAAGATTAAACTTAGAAAACAGGTTAATACTTATTGTTGGTAAAGCAAGTTTTCTGTGATAACAATAAACATAATGAAATATTTTATTTTTATTTTTTAATCAAGATTTTTATAGTTAATTTTGAATTTGTGATTATCTTTTTGAGATTCTAACAGACTAACTTTAATTTAATGTAATTTTCTTCTTAAAACTAAATTACTTGTATAAATAGAAAACAGTATTTTTTTTTAAAGCTATAGTTCTGTTTGTATTGTGATAAATCATTACTATTGTTATTGACTATAATATATTGGACAATTAAAGTAACTATAGATTGTAAAAATATACAAAACAAAGTAGTGAGAACAAGGAATTTTATTTTTACGTTGTTTTGCAGTACATTCTTTACGGTAAGTACTTAAATATTTCATCTAAGACGGATAATATCAAAAATATCAACACATGTGAGTTGTTTTTTCTTGAATAAATTTTTACCCGTCATTAATAATTTATATATTTTTTATTTATTGATATAATTCTATTGAACAACAATCTAACGATAAATATACCTAAGTAAACAGTTTTTTACCTAAAATGTGACTTTATTTTCATATTTTTTTTTAAATTTCCCTTCATAATATATTAGTGAATGGAAATTAATAAATAATGAATTACAGATATAAAAACCTCGTTTACAATGATTTAAGTAAATTGTTTAAAGTTTCTTTTTTTACTTTTGATAAAATGTTTAAAATTTAATTTATAATAATATGGTCATTTTTTATGGCACTTTACAAACAGTAATACTAATTTTATTCTTATTCAAAAAATACAAACCTTACAAAAACTGGTAACTGCAGATATCTAAAAACAAAAGAAAAAAAAAGTCAAAATTAGTTAAATGCAATATTATAGAGTTATAGCACATTATTATAAAACTAGTACTATATCTAATACATAATTTATATCAATTGTTTTTATTTATTTTTAAAATATGAAATGTTAATATAATCGTTTACAAAACATAATTTAGAATAAACAATATATTTCCGAGGTTCTAATAGATTATTATAATTAATAATTTTTATTATTAGAAAAATATACGCAAATGTGTTTTTAATTTGTTACAGTAAGTATTGAATTTAAAATAAAGTCATTAAAATATACAAGTAATGTATAAAAATATGTATATATTTTTGTATTTATAACTATATTCGTTAATAAGACTTTTAACTTTCAGTTAATATTTTTCTTTGTTAAATATAAAAATTATTTCTTAAATATTTAAAGAAAAAAAAAGACGTTTAAAAATATTTTATGAGAATTATGTACTAATCCATACTGCCTCTTTATCGTTTGTTGACAACTACTTTCAAAATAAAAAAGTTTAGTTTTGACAGATGAATAAACTGCCATGTGCATAATATTTATAGTAATTAATTTCTAAAAAAATTTTTTTTAAATTAAAATATTTTACCCCTTGGACTTTGCGGGTGACTGATATCTTATGCCATTGATTATCATCGAACCGTATTCTGTTTGGCTTGATAAACATATCCAATGAGCCTGTACCTACTCTCATCGTCACTGTAATACCACCAGTGACGATACCTACGTTTAAGTAGTTACTTGAGCCGTCTCCTGAAACATAAAAAATATAGTTGTTATAATATCTTTGGATATTGCGTAAACTATCATGTTTATGGAGATGTAAGCGATGGATTTTAAAGTGAGATAGAAAAATAATAATCATAATGACTATTGCAGTATAGTTCAGTACTAATTTAGTTTAGTTTAATTTTTTTGTTATATTAGGTTTTATTAAATATTAAAAATATAGTTAAATTATATATTTGTTATGATATTTACCAACATACCATATATATTTTTATAAATAATTTGTACTAAAAGTTATAAGCACTTAAAATTTGAAGAAAAAAAATCAACTAAGATTTTAGTTAATCAAACCACTCAAAACTGTTTTTAAATATTTATTATTTAATTTAATTAAAAAAAAAAATTACACCATGCTATCTGTGATTAGAGATAAAAAGCTATTAATTAATACAAGTTATTAAAATAATATGAGCTTTGATTATTATTAAAAAAAAAATGTTTATAATTTGTAATACCAACAATTCATTTTTAATACATATATGATAATAAAATAATATATTATTGTAAACTCGGTTTGTATCTTAAAACTTAATTGTACACATATTAAATTGAGATAATTAATATTACATTCTGTATTTAAAAAATTATACTTTCGTATTTAATTATTTTTATTTATTAATATTTGTAATTTTATGATTGAGTTTAGAGATAATTTAAAATAAAATAAAATTCAAATTGGTAAAATAAGGTATTGATTTTTAGATGTTAAATAATATACACTAGTTATTTTAAAGATTTAATTAAGTAAAATTTTATTCTCAATAATTACTTGAATTGACATCTATGTAATCTAATAATGATTCTACATAAAGTTTTGTTTACTTGCGCTTGTTTTTAACTATTTAAATTGGCTGAGTGCTTGTATATTTTCTTATATAATGAGAACATTATAAATTTAAGCAAAATTAAAGTTTGTAATTGATTTTTAAACAGTCACAAATTATGTCATATGCATGATTTCTTCTGACACCGTAAAAAAAGTTGTGAAATTATTCAAACGCCTCGCCAAAAAAATTAGTGCGTTGAATTATGATGTTTGCCCTTCCATTGCCACTCCAGACCAAAGCTGTAAAAAATGGTGAACCTAAGATACTTATGGGGAGAAGGGTACTTGCAATAACTTAACGAAAAAAAAAAAAATTATGAAAAAGTTCAATAGTGTCGTCAAAACTTGGTTCGTGAAAAGTGCTTATACTTTTATAATATGTTATAAGAATTAGTATTGAGAAAAACAAAATTTAATCATACGTTATATCTAAACAAAAGATATATTATTGTATTTTTTTTTTGCATTAAAAATATACGTTAACTTCATATGACAATAACATCACCAAATAAAGTCTTTCAAAAAAGGCACGTTGACTCAGTTATATAATGTTAAAGTAAAAAGTATGTCCAAAGTCTGTTTATAAAAAGTACATATAAGATACCTATAACACTGGACAGAATGAACCTCTTATTATTGATCACGTGTTATTATTTGCATCGTTGCTTTAATAATTTATATTAGTGTGAAAAAGTATTTTATTGATGCTTACAAAACAAAAAATAATATTCTACTCATTATTACGTTCCTGAAATTTTGTAGGATTTTAAACTCTATTAATTACAAAAAAAAGTGTTGTTTATAACAGTTATAATTTATTATAAGTTTTTGAAACTTATTCAAACATTATTATTCACGACCTATAAATTAAGAAATCTTATTTTATAGGGAAGTGTAATGAAATAGAAGAGAACTGGTTAACCTAATACCAAAAATATACAATATAATACACTCATCATAATTTAACTACATGAATAATATTATTTTGTTAATTTTAAACATTATATGAAAAATATATTGAAAAGTAAAATTATATACAATTGAAATTTAGTACCATTAAATGAGAATTATGTAATTTAATACGATTCTTAATAGTTTTCTTTCATTATAATTTGTTTTACATATCTTTCCAAACTATTTAATATTAAAATATTATATTCAGTATAAAAATATTCAATTTATAGTAACACAAATAATAACTGATAAATATTTCTTAATTTAATGAATGCAATTTTTAAAAACATTTTCAATAGTTTATTTTATAATTAAATTTTAAGTTATAAAATATAAAATAGTTGTAATAATTTTGTATCAAATATTTTTTACGTTTTATTAAACAAGTAAATTATAACTAAAATTGCTAAGTGTTTAAAATGCGTAAAATCCAACAATTTATAAATTAAATGATATCATAATACTTGCATAATATTGATTTCAATAAAAAATGAGTATATTTTTAAATATTTTTATTAAATCTGTAAATTTATTCGTACCCATGTGATAAAGTAGTCCAGCTGGTTTTTTAGTTTTGAAATGCAATATGAATGAATCTCCTTCAGTGTTGCCATCGAATGCGTATTTCAAAAATTCTCCTCCAGTAAATGAAGCTTCTGCTATCACTTTATCTGTAAGTAAAAAAATAATGAAATTTTGGTTAATATTTCGAAAAATTATGAAACATTTGACAGTATTATGTCATAGAAAAATAATATTCTTATATTTTTTATTTTCAGTGATACTTAAACCTCTATCTGAAAACGTCATGTATAAAAAATGGCTAAACCACTTTAGAATTACTTCTAACATTAAACTGATGAGCTTTATTTTTATTATGTTACTAAAATAAATAAAAATGTTCTCAAACAACGAAATTGTATCTTTTGTTGTAAAGTTATACATATGGAAATTTCTGTCATAAAAGTAACTAAAAAAAAAAAAAAAAACACCTAAAGTTACAATTTGACAATTTTTCGAAAGGCTGCCTTCTTAAGATTTTGAATTTTTTAGTCAAAACTAGTCTTTTTTTCATAAATTATAGACAATTAATAAAACAATAACAATTTTTTTTTAAATTTGCTGCGAACTGTAATGTATATAATGTATAAAATCTGTATATTCAAATTAAGTTGGTAATATTTTGAAGTGTCATGGAATTTATAGGGTCATAGAAAATACATAAAATAATGGTTTGTTTCATAACTTATGAAGACTATTGTAGTTCAAATTTTACCGAAATTGAATGTTCACTCGTATAATAATTATTATTTCTATTCGAATATTTTTTGATTTAATTAGATATAAATGTATGTTATTATAATAAATAAATGTTACATTATCTTGTATAAGTACTTAGTGTTTGTGATGTAGGCTGAGACATCATCTCCGCTCAAAATTATTTTTCGTATTTAATGATATATCATAGAATTTAAATTTAATACATTCGTAATAGTGGCACACGTAACACCTAATGTATAGCAGAGCGGTACCAACTTGCCTATTTTTTTAGAATTAATATTGTTTTTTATATAAAATTTAAACTTCGCCAGAAATTAAAACCCTGTTACTAATAATGATTTACAATGAAAATATATATTCGTCATAATATATATTTATGGACGTTAATTATAAATTTATTTTTATTTAAAGTGAAACAATCAATATGTTTTAGGAGTAAACTTAATAACATAAGTTATGCATTAATTATTTAGTTGATGAATTATACAGAAACTTTTAAGTATAAATTTGTAATAAAAATAAATAAGTGTCATATTTTATCAATACTAATATCAGTATAATAATTAATAATTTACCAAAAACTTTTTGTTTTTAGATTTTTAAACAAGTAAATGAAATTTTTTTTTAATTTCATTAGATATTTTTAGTTTTATATCATAAAATATATTTAATATATCATAACAATATAATTACGTTACTGATAAATATCTACATTTGTTATAGCATATAAAAACCTTAAATTACATGCATTTGAATAAAGTTTCAAAAAAAAGTAATAAAATTGAAAAAAACATTAAATTAAGTAGTTATCGTGCATAAAAAAGAATAAAAAAATAAATAAGATTAAAAAAGTGTTAAGTCTGATTACAATAATGGCATTTTGAGCTCGTTTTCTGATAAAATAGGGTTGTGCTGCCAAAAACAAAAATAAAAACTTGTATATCATATGTATACTTTTTTATATAGATTTTGATTTTTTTTTTTTTACGTATTAATTTAATTGAACGTATTAGTTAATTTGCCTTCGACTACGAGTGAAAAATTAAATTAAATTTACAAAAATTTAGTCAATTGTGTGTATGTGGGGAAAGAGGCTAAGGAATATATTTAAAAATACTCTTCTATAAATTGTAATTAAATAAATTAATAAATAATAGTTGATAATAAATTTCTTACAAAATTATTCATCTATTAATATTATAAATATTGTAACAGACATAAAATGTTTAGGGTTAAAAACATCCTGGAAGACTTGAGGCAAAAGCTAAGAAATCTCCCAAAATCCACTAATGTAGGTATCTACAGAGATACACTTTAATTTTATATACATTCTATAAGATAATTATATACTAAATTATCTTTTTTATTCGAATAAAAATACTTTATTCCAAATTTAACTATTACGGTTTTTGAAATATTCGTACCATTTAAATGATAATTCTATATGTTATATTATTTGGTTTATTTTTTAATATAAGACAGGAAATTCAAATTTGATGATGTATTCATACATTATGTATCAAACATTTCGATTATATTGAACAGAAACACTCTGTAAAATATCATAATCTACCGTTTCGGGTATTCAAACTATAAATTCTTTCAAACAATAACTTATTGGTTCAATAGCTAAAATGTATAGGTACATAAAAGTATGGTATATATAATGAACGTTAAAAAAAATATCGATCTGATAAGAAATTTGATTTTTGCAAAAATAGTGATAGAAAATCGAATAGATAGTGTTAACTAATTCTGTTGAATTACTTTTAAATATTTCAATTTAAAATACAATACATGACAGTTTTTTTTTGATTATTTAAATATTAATGGATATATATATATATGAATAGCCATTCATTTAAACTGTCAGATAAATTTTCTTAAATAATTAGTAAAATAATAGTAAATCATTGTAACAATATATTGTGTACAGATTGAAAAATAATGTGTGTGTGTAATGTGTAATGTATATACAATTCATAAAAATATGAAATGCGTGATTTATAATATAAAATAAATAATATTGAAATTATCTAAATACTGAATAAAAAAAAAAAAAAATAATAATAATAATAAAAATATTTTACGGAAAAAACGTAAAAGAAATTATATTCATAATGTTTACAAAGTACTGGAAATTTTGAAAAACATGTGTAACAATAAATTAATGATTATTGTTTTAATATCCTTTAATCAACACGATGAATAGACAATTTAAGTATTTAAGAGGTTAGGTATCATTTATAAAGGTATCCTGCATAATTTTTGATACTAACGAATTTATGAAGAAAATATTTTATTTCGAATATAATACCGTTTAGAAAACTAATTGTGAGGACATGGATGTCTACTGTTTGATAGCGAATGGATTTCGCCTACCTATGAAAATTTACTGTTTTAGTTACAGCACATTTTTTTCTTCTTTTTTTAAACAAGAATCCCCTATCTAGTAAACATAAGTCATAATTTGAATGTTCAATGAATAATTACAATAAAATTAAATGTAAACTTCAGAAAAACGAGGTCCGAGTATCTGATTAAATTTGCATTTAGTTGGTTTAATCTACTGACAAACCAATAATATAAATAAATTAACCTATGCATGTCATGGTTGTGTTTGTGCACGTGAACGTATGGGATTGAAAAGGGTGTAATAAGCATATGTCATATTAACAATTCAAATGACAAATACTACCAAAAATGTTTTATGTATAAACAATCAAATGTTAAAATGTCGTAGTATTTGCGTGTATTGTACGCGATGACATCGATACTATGGCTGTCGAACTCCAGGACATCCACTTAACTTGCATACAACTCTAGTTGTATCGTTCGATTTTTGGTACACTCTTTATATCAACTATTGTTAAAAATATGAGTGGTTCTTAGAAAATGATTCTACAGTTAATTAATATGCATAAATTAGTCGTAATATATCAAATAGACTCTAACGTGTCGTCAAATAGCGTAAAAATGTTCAAAAAATTATGAAAACTTGTATGATAACTCAGAAACGCACATTATACAAACGTGAACGAATTTTAACTTTACACATAACATCTAAAAAACACAATATTACTATTAGTAAAAAAAAAAAGAAAAACTCGATCGATTCTTATAACACGATGGCTTTGATCCAATGAATTTTGTAATACAAAAACGATAAAAAATACTTAAAGCCCATTACAAATGACGAAATAACATAAATTAGTAGCAAAAAACCTCAATACAATATATCTTTTTTATTTCATCTCAACCGAACACTGCATTTTTTTGTATTAAAACTTAAAATGAAAGATTTTTATTGTAATAATTCTTGTTTTGAAAATATTTCACTGCAGAATCTAACATTAAATTTATGGCTTACATTCCAATAAAAATTACATAATGGATTTTATGAAAATAAATTTATGGTAATCATGAAAATTGACTATATTTTAGTTGCATTAATAAGTTTTAGTATTGACTATACTTTGAGTAATTTTTAGTCAACATCTGTTCATCCCAGTGATCTTAATATAATCGTTGTCTAAAAAAAGTAAAAAATCTTGAAAAATTAAACAGTTTACTATATTATCTGATAGGGTCTAAGTTTTGCAAGATCTTAAAAACATTTTTGACTTCCGTATATATACGTATATATATATATATTATTTTAAGTGGTTTCGCTAAATTGTCAAATGTACAACCAATTCAAACTTTTGTAATATAAATAACTACATATTTACAAATTTTCTTAATACGTTATGAAAAAGCCTCGCGATGGTTTATGAGGAAAAATAATTATAATATCAAATGTTTTCATCTTTTTAGTAAAAATCTGATGTGATTCCGTTGAAATAAAAATCCTTAAACATTTTAGTCTGAAGAGAATACACAAGTAAAATCTTAAACAAATTAAGTGAAGACAGATGTAATGACTTCCTTACTATAAAAAATTGATTCATTTTAATGTGGTTTTACTTCAAATAGTTTGGCTTTAAGATAAATTTTAAATATTTACTGATATTTTTGTCTACTTAAACATCTAAGATGAAAATATCAAGTAAAATACTGTGATAAATGTACGTTATTGTATATCTATATAAATACCAAAATAGTTTTACTATACATAAGTAAAATAAATTTGAAATGTATTTATTATTAAAATATTTAAAAATGTCAAGGAAATAAATAATAATACATTTTTTGTTTTACATTATTAAGGTAATATACATATTATAATATCTTACTATTAAATATTTTATTTTTGTTTCTATTTATTTAATGTTATTAATCAGATTGTTATACTATTTATTATAGAAAGTATGTTATTAAATTGTACCTAAATTTAAAAAAACTTATTTAAATAAGAACTAAAATAAAATGTAACTATGATAAACTGTTTTTTTAACATCATAAAAACCTAATGAAATAATAAATAGGTAACTTCTATTTAAACAGTTTGTCATTGAACCCGTTTGAAAAGTTAGTTTTAAACTTACATTAAACTTATTTGACAACTTTAATTTAGACTTTATACATTAAATAATACATTTGGTTATTATTTCTGAAAGGTTTTCGTATTTTAATTTTGAAACTTCTCTTAATGCCATTTGTATTGTTTCGATAACTTAATGTAATTACTCTATCACTTATGTACTTACCTAATATTAAACAATATAATACGTATTATATGATATACGAATATAAGAGTATATTATGCTTTTTTTTTTTTTTTTAATTCTTAAGCTTATGAAATAGGTATAAATAAATTAATATCTGATTTTCTGAATAGTGTACACATTATGTATGATAATCATAAATATGTTTTATTCTAAATTTAAATCTACAATTTATTCTGTTTATGAAAATTTTCTGTTTATGTACTATTGGGATTTAAACGGTATAGAATTTGATTGAACGTGAAATTACCATGCTTCATTATAAATATACGGGACAATATAATATATACAGCATAGATCACTTTTAACGAACTAAATAATAAAAAAAATTAAAAATGGATAATGGGATGGTTGAAAATATTTTTATAACGAGTTCCTCTATAGATTTCACTACTAAAAAATATAGCATTATATTTTGTGTTCGTTCATCATTGTAACAAATACGAGTATAAGCCAATAATACGCCATGTCATAATATTATGGCAAATATCATACAAAAATTCTCATATAATAAAAAAGAAATCATTTGATTTTTCTATTGTATTTTTTTTTTTCATATTATGTATACCTTAAAATGAACCTACACATATACAAGAACCACACGAACAAGACATAATAAAACCTTAGATGACTTGTTAGCACATATTAATGTAATATGTATGCACAAGAAATTAATTATGTCACTGAATGACATTCAATTATTCTTGGCATGGCAAAATTACTAAAAATGTATAATAGAAAAGTCTCTAACAATAGTTTGTAAAGTAATCAATGCAAACGCCGTTTGAAAAATTAACGATTTGACCTTTCACAGTAGACACTATAGAAATTTTAGACGTAAAGCTCTGAGTGTTTTTATTCATTATAATGGTCATATTTTGGCATTTAAAACGTGTATAGGTTAAAACGATAACCTTGATCCTTCAAAAATATTTCCAGAATTCTCGGATTGTATATATTATAAAGATACACTTATAGGTCTTCAAAAATAACTTACTTCGTACAATATATGAAATTAATTTTATGTTATTTAGAATTAAGACGCATTATAATTTTTTGATTAATAATTGCCAAATATTTAGAACTACCTATAGCGTTTTGGACTTTTATACATTTAATATTTTTTTAAGTCTACAATCAATTGCCATCATAGTATGTTACGATTCTACAGCTCACAAGGGTCAGGGTATGGTGTTAAAAGTGATATTTACAGTAAATCAAATTACCAATAATATTAAAAATGTAACAATAATATTATCTAATAGATAATGGCGTATTGATCAAAATAGAATATACTTCTTAAATTATTTATGATAAAAATAAATCGCATGGAGAAATATATCGAAAAAACCAATCGAAAATGTAAATTGTATTTTTAGAATTGGTGCATAAATATAAAATTATTTTAAATTAATTAGTTTTGCATTATTTTTATGATATTTAATATAATATTTTGTTTGCGTTTTATTTTTTTAAAGATACTTTATATTTTATTGTATTAACCATCTTGGTTTAAAGTATTTAATATACCGTTTAACAATTACAGTTAATATTAATAATAATTAATATCTATATTAATTAATTATGCATATACAGTATGTAAATTAATTTAAAAATCAAAAATCCTAATTTAAAACTTGGAGCAATTATTATCTTCTCATATATACGAGATTTATACTTTATAGACTCAAAAACTACTAAACCAATTTTAGGTGTTTTTTTTTTTTGAAAAATGGTCCTCGTTGTCCGGAAACAGTTTATAGCCATTTAAATCTTTTAAGGGTCGTTCAAAACCACACACTTACCCTTTATAAATGTAAATTTTAGACCGTTATCAATACCACACAATTTTTTTTTATTGTTAAAAAGGGAAATTCGGTAATTTTAAACATCACATATTTGATTTATAGTTAAAAACTAAATAAATATTTATTGTTATTAAAAAATTGTCGTAGAAATAATTCAATATGTGAGATCTTATGATTTTAATATTATGAATTGCACTAAAAATATTTGCAATACTTTCTTGGTAAATTATTTTGAAACGTAAGCATGCACCAACTGTATAATGTATATAAATTATACGTATTAATAAGTTACATTCTTATTAGTATAGTAATTGGTTGCGATAATCAAATACATTTCAAGCAATCTAAAATTAATTAATTTTATATTTGTATCTTAAAACATTTTACGATTGAATCGAATGAATCAATGCAAAGTTAGTTAAGTTGTTATTCGTGTGCAATTATTAACAATTGTGTTATCTCGTTCCCAATTTTTATTATTTTCCATTTACGATATCTGTTTTCTACAGCGCGATGTAGGAAGTTAGCGTATATCGTATTAATATGCTTTTGATTTTGACCTTATATAAACTGTTAATTATAAACTCAAAGATATGCCATAAGTCGGAAGTCTAAATTAGGTTATTAGCACAGCTGTAGTTATACGTTAGTAGTCGTTTGTTCTTTGTTGTTGTTTGGGTATATATAATAATATAGCTCGACTACGCTATGTTTGAATTAATTCCTACATATAATAATGATATCATACTAATTAATTTTTACAAGAACTTTCCCATTTGCTTATATTGATGATAGGAGAGCAATAGTGCCTGCTCAGGAACTTATTTGTATCTTTTGTTCGTGATTCTTTAATCCCGATTCGACAACGCTATGCTAGTAGGCGGTTTCCAGTTTTGTGTAAAATTGTATTTGCATGCACCCTATTATCAACGTTTAACCTTATGTTCAACTTTCGAAGCCACGCTAGACTTGATCGAAGATTGTTGTATAGTTTGAAGCTTATACGAAAAGTATAGTAGCTATATAGACTTAGAGTATAAAGCAATCTTTTACCAAAACCCTGAGATAAATTAATGAATACTCTCTGAGAATATTTATTCACGTTGAAAGTTTCACTAACCATGTAAGTAGTATGGTGTGAAGAAGTCGATTGGCGGTCGAGTGTTTCTTATTTATCTACGCTCGTGCAATATTATTGAATCTAAACAAATATTGGTCTTAGTCACTCGAGAAAAATATCCTCTTGAATACTTTTGATGTTCTCCGAAAAAGCGATATTGGCATGAAATGTTAGGAGTTGATCATTGTTTGATATATATTTGTGTAAAAAAAAAAAATATATACATTGGTTTTAATCTCCGATGCGTTTTTACTTCCCTAACGTTAAATAAAAAAAAAAAAAACATATTATTTTACTTGTAAGTATAACTACAAAGTATTTTATTCGCAATATTTAAATATATAGTATGAGGCATTTAATTTTAAAATCTCTGTTTTTTTTTTTCTGGTTCCAAATTATGCTAATTTTTATGTACGAAACATATATTTTTATTTTTATTATTAATTTACTACTTAGTGATGATGGTTATTACAGCTAGGATTGGTGGATTGTTAATGAATCATAAATCATTAAAATTTATTATTATAAATCTGAATTAAATATATAAGCTTTTTTTTTTTTTTTTTTTTATATTAGCTTTTAGTATGTAACTATAATAGCTCAACAATTATTAAGTAATTATAAGCTAATTATTCAGTATATAAGCTTACTTCAACATAATTATATTTGTTGTTATTTTATGTGCCTATAGATTCTAGATACTATAAACGGTTTATTTATATTTATTTTAAAGTTACATGGTTGATTTTATGTCTTTTCATTTAGCAATATGTTATTGGTTTGTGATTATACTCAATGACATATTCACTTTTATTTATTTATTTTAACATGAGTTATAAAATCAAATAACATAAAATATTTTTTATTTCAAAGAATAATAATAATAATAACAATCAAGTAGATTTACCATTTTCTTTTGCTTGTCAACACAATATTTGCTTTATATATAAAAATATTGTATTTATATTAGGTATTTAAATAATAAGATTACTATTTTCAAAAAAAAAAAAAATAAAATTTTCAAAATATACTTCATTATCTAGAGTTTAATGTGTAAGAGGAGAAAATAATATAATATATTTTTCAGAAAAATAAAAAAAGAATATTATATAAGAAAATTTTATAAAAATTTAATGTAAAATAACTAAAAAAGATTTGGACTAGTTGAATAATCAGATACAAACTTAAGGAAAACATAGGTTAATATTTAAGGTGTATAATATAATTTATCAAAAATCTAACATGCGTAATGAATTAAAAAAAAAAAATGCATAAAAGAGAAGAACACATTGCTAATAAAATTTTATAAAATAATGATACACTGAGGAATACGTTTTGATAATTTTTTTATTGTAAATGATTTATTTTATCAATGACTGAATTTATAAAGTTTCCAAAAGTAATAGTTTAAAAAAAAATAGTTATTAGCAAAAACCACTTATCATAAAATAGGTTTTTCCTACATATTTTATTTTAAATCCAAAGTATAATTTTATAAATGGTTATTTTTTATTGAATAATATATAATACATAAAATCAAATATTAGGTAAACGTCTTTAAGTAAGTTGTATAGAATTAATGGGTATCAATCTATTTAAAATTGCGATTTTCATAATATTTGTATGAATAAAAATTTTAAATATTAAGTTAATTTGATAAAATTATTAGCACTAGAGGGGTATACATATTAAATATATTGATTCATGTAAATCGTAATGCAAGAAAAAATAAATTGTCCTAAATATTTTTTTAAGAATATTTGATAATTACAATAAAATAGGATATAACTATAGCTCTTCACAAATATTATATTAAAATGACTGATAATATTCGATACAGGTTATAGGCCCTATATTATCATTGTAAGTAATTATCTGACAAAAAAAAAAAAAAAAAAAAAAAAAAAAAATATAGAAAACTTATTTGTAACAGGTGTTATGAATTATCCACTCGGAATCCAAATAAATAAGGTTAAAAGAAACTGAAAAATATATCAGCCAAAATTTAAAAAAAAAAAGTTATTTGAAAAAAAAAATATGTTTTAAATTAAAAAACACTATATAAAAAACTTAATTATGTAAGTATATGATTAAAATGTCGTATAGAAATAATTGTTATTTTTGTTGGTAGGTAGGTAACCTGTTTTTTTAAGTGCACAAATCGTGTTGTAACTTATAGTTACTATTTCAAAGTTTGTTTTTGAAGTTATATTATTGACAACTACACAGTTTTGCACTTTTCTTACAGCATTGAATGTTTAGTTGGCGGAAAAATTTGGATCGCTAGAATGATAAAAAGACGATATTTCTAAAATGTAGAAGTTTAAGAGATTTTCGATTGCAGTTAATTTCATTTTTTCTAGTCATATATCTGATGAATAGAGAATCATTTCACATATTAAACCTGGAATTTTTTTTTCCCTTAAATTGAAATGTTCTGTTAGAAAAATGTTTGAAAATAAATTTATATCGTATACGTTATTAAACGTTATTAAAAGTTATATCTTTTCAATCCAGTTTTATCTGTTGAACCTCCTCTAATTACATAAAGAACACAGTATTATACATTAATCTTATGTATAGCATTTCAATTAAAATCTACCGAACAATCAAAATAACAACTACTAAAGCTTCAGAAAACTTATTTGTTATTCTATTTTTTTTTTTTTTTTTTTTTTATGAAGAATCGATTCATTTATCGGGATATTTAAATGTTTTCGATAAACCAACGTAGTAACAAAATACATTATTTAAATCTGTAAATGTAGCACTTAAAAATTAGTTTGTTGATCAATGATCATTTAACTTTTTGAGACTTTTGTTTTACTTTTTTGAGACATATAATGGAAGTTATTGAATGACTTATAATTTATTTATTAGTTGTGTCAGCATTTTTTTTTTTCATATTTTTTAAACAAACAATAAATACTATCGTTCCTTAATTGTTAATTGGTTTTGATTACTCATCATTTCAGAATAAATATGGAACTAATGAAACACACAGCACATAGCAAACTATACACTGATTCTTTAATGTTTCAACTTCATGAAATTTATTTTTGTCATACATTTTTGATAATATGACTCGTACGGTGATCATTAAAATGATAACACGTACCTAATAAAGAAATATACACACACACACACACACACACATATATATATATATATATATATATATATATATATATATTTATATATAATAAAAGAGTATTGGCTATTTCTTTAATGTTAGATCATTAAAAGAGGTAAGTTCTTTAACCTGTGTTTGATTTTTACTGTACTTAAATAAAAAAAATCACTATTTTAACATATCTGCCTGAATACATTTGACTATGTATAAATTTTAGTCAAAGTATATTATATAAGTAATGATTTTATTAATATTTTAAATGACGTAAATCATTTTTGTTGCCTAATAAAACGTTTTAAAGAGTTGTATAAAGATAAAAAAATAACTTAAGAAACTCTATAATAGGTATATCACAGCTTAAAAACATTACTTTTGTATTGTACAAAAATACATTTCGGATTAAAGATTTATTATATTACATAAAAACAAAACAATAATAATAATAATAAAACAGGAAAAATTGGATTGGCTGAATTTATAAAATATTGAATAAATACAAGAACTGGGTATGGAATTTATTTTGAATGTGATGTATAATAGGTATACGTAAATCATAAAGTGACACTCAATCTAAAAGCTAATTCAATTTCTGTACATATTATCCAATATTTATCTCGTCGCTATAATAATAATTAAATTTAAAATTAATTATTTTGTTAACTATGCATTATTTTCACTAGATAATTAAGTTAACAATTAAGTGAATATTTATCTGCATATCTATATTTTATATCATAATAAAAGTACCACAGTTATTTCGTTAAAAAAAAAAAAAACTAATATTTGGCTAAAATCAATTTGCTTTTTAAGATACAATAATATCTATATAATAACTAGACAAACGATATAAGTATATTATGCGATTAAATTTTTGTAATAGTCGAGGAAAATACAATTATTTTAATACATTTATCGGATTATTCATTATCAAGTCAATACGTATTTATTTATTTGTTTTGTTATTCTATAACTTCATATGTATAAAAATCATTAATTTGAAAGAATTTATCTGCGTAATATGTTTGTATAAATTATATATGTCATAAAATCATGGTCACGATGATAAAAAAAAAAAACAATTTACAAAATTAATGATAATTTTATTGTACATTTTTTACAAAATATTTTTATCAAATGCAAGTAAATTATAACATTTAAATAATACGTTAATTTACGGTTTTATTATCATATAGATGGAAAAACTTTTTTGACGCAATATATATGATTAAAAATAAGATATAACAAAATATAACAGGGAAAAAATGAAACAGTAGTTTTGGAAAATTAGTTTAGGTTTTAAGAAAACCTTAAAAATGCTCATTAAGTTTGTCCATATTCCCTTGGCAGTTTTATTTTTTTAAGTCCGGCTACATTGACTGAACACAACTGTCATTATATAAAAATTATTATTATTCAAAAATATTATAACCACTGTGAATAGATAATGTCACTTTGGTCCGGCGTTAATCATTATGATAATAATAAAATTATTCGAATCCCGATCAATAGGCGTGCCAAAAAAAAATATGGAGTTTGAAAAACGAACTAATAACTAATAAGTGTATGTGCGTGTGTAAAATGCGCATTCACGTGAAACGACGGCGTGTCATAGATACTATAATATTATCATTACTAGTCGAATAACCTACCGTATTCGTCGTGGTCGGAGACGTATAATATTATTACTATTTATTAGGTATCGTTTTACTAGGCTAAAATGTTTTCGTATTCGTGTTTAAGTTCCGCCGACAAATATTATCGTGAACGAGCGAGTGATGTGCACACACGCGTGGCACGCGTATAAACTATAAATGTCAAAGTCAGTTTTCTATAAAAATATTATTTTTTCCCGCTGTGAAGAGAAGAATCCAATATCATAACATAATAATAAATGATTATATTAAGCTAGGGTATCTGAAAGAGTTTGTTATAAATATATAAAAATAAGTTATACAAACAATTATTTGAAACGAAAATGGAATTTTATCATTAATTTTAAATTCAAACACCAATACTTGTAGGGAGAGGCGGGAAACCACCTAATTTTACAGCAAGTACCGTTGTTCAGTAGATGCGTGTGCCATTAAATATTTTACATTTTATTTATATCGCCCCTTCTGATTTTACCATAACACGATAACTACAAAACGAGCATTTTCTCGTGTGGTAAATAATAAAATAGAGGTACACCTATAATACACGTAATGCATTATTTGTGTTATTATTGTTGCCGTTTTTGTTAATTTTTGTAGCTTAGTTATTATTATCATTACATTTCAGTGGAGGAGGTAGGTTATACAAACGTACTTCTGCAGTCACATACAGACTAGATACAAAAGTACCCACCGCTTAAATGGAGAGCCCATACAGTGAAAATTCTATCGATTGAACAAGGTTTAAAATAGAAAATACTACATTTTAGTCATCGGTAACTATTGTCAAATTAATACTCGCGGCACAAATAACACGTGCTGTCGATCGATTGCAAAGAATAATGTCTAATCGATTCGTAAACAAAATTTTATACTCAAGACGATTCAAAACGCATGCTGCCTGACGATGTTTAATAAAAATGTAACTTATAAATATTTAAATTACTCTAGTTCAAAAAGTTTTACATTAATTTTATAATTGAAATGTATTAAAACAATTTCTTCACATTAGGTTCACAAAAATAATTCTAAGTTTCCATTTGAATATTGAACTATCACGAAAAACAAAATCAATTTTCAGTAAATATTTTTACTTTAAAAATTTAAAGTTTAAATTTTATCTAAATTGAATGTTTTAATATAGAATAACAATTTTAGTTATTTTATTGTAATTTTAAAATATTATTTAAGTTAATAATATAATGAATACGATATTTTTGGATATTAGAAAATATAGTGTTTTAAATGAATTTTAGAAGAAGCTATATTCAATTTAACATTTTAAAATCAACTCAATGGTTTATTTTTAGATAGAAAAAAATAATATTAATAATCTAAATATAGTTGATAATATATTTAAATAAAAAATTTAAATTTAAATCATTTAAAATATCAATACGTATAAAAAAAACTTTTCATTTTATATTAAAAGTATTTTAAATAGAATTCTGATGTGACCCTTAAAAGTTTTGCCGTTTTAGTTAATTCTGTCAATTCTAAATTTATATTTATATTCATTTATATTATTCAGTCATAATACTCATTTTTTTTCAATACAACATTAGTGTACTAAAATCGTTACTTTTTAATAAGCAGCCATTACATAAAAAGATTAAGATTACCAAAAACTGCAGTCCACAATACATATAGCGATTTTTTTTTTTGTTTATGTAATAATGTAAAAACTAATCTAAAAGATGACGTTTTCATTAAATTATTATACGCACGTTGTTCAGACCAATCTCTTAGGACTTGAAATATTTTTTAAATTACATCAAAGACTTGGAAATTGATTGTGACATACCTGGCATAATAAAATCGAGAATATATCTTTAAATGAATAGGTAGTACTTATGTGTCCAATTTTATTGAAAAGGTTTTAAGTAAAAGTTTATTGAGTTTATTACTCATGCTTTTTAAATACAAACAAAAGCTTTAATATTTTAAATAATTTTTTAAATTTATATTACCAATAACTTATTCAGTTAAAGTTAGAGAGGTTTTCCAAAGCTTTAACGTCGTAGATTTAAATAAAAATATTTTTTTCGGAACAGATAGAATCACCAATATGATGTCATTGCAGACACTCCTTTTTATCTATTCATATTCTCATCATTTTTAATTATTTATGAGTTGTAAGTAATTATCATTCAAAAGGAAACATTTTTTTATAACCAATGTCTATTTATTGGTCAGAAAATGAAATCATGGTTTCTAACTAAAAATATAACCAAAATCTTTGAAAAAAATATTGATATCTAAATGAAATAAAATAAAATACTAAGGTATATGTAAGATATTATTATGTTGTATTAGAATAAGATTAGTTTTCACTAACAACAAAAATACATAGAAAATAGCACCTAAACGTAAAAAGCATTCAAATCTTTAAGTTTAATCATAGCATTTTAGAGTGTTGAATATGGTACGTCTTCACATTAAATTATCTTATTATAGAACATAGCACATCATTATATATTCATGCAAAAATATTTCAACTTGTTAAAGTGACTAACTTAATTGATTTAGGTATTCACATCGTATACTGAACATTGAAAAATGACATATTATCCTAAAATACATTATGTTTACATATTGAATAAAACTTAATACGAGTAAGATAAGTGGATTAAAATACTTCGATATAAAAATTAAAAATACACGCCCTTAGAATAATAACAACAATTTATTAATAAACGATTATAAAATAAAATCACATTACGTACACATACACACGTGATATTAACTATATCGTTTATATTATGTATAGTATAGGAGTACAGATCGTTATGAGATCTTCCTTTTAAAAAAACCATAACATCGCTTGCAGTCATGTATTTTTACACATTTGAACGGGCCTTCTGACATAAGTCGTGTCCTACGAATTATTTTTATTTTTTACAAACCATCCATGTATATAAGATTTATCATTTTTTTTGTATTTTTATTCTACTACATAAATATGCTTGTTATTTCAGTAGTCTATTCGATTTAATGGCATATCATATACTATATTACTCATAAAACTTAACCAATAAACCATATAGGCCTTACCCGTTTCGGTTTATTGGAGTATTGAACACGTTTCCGTCAAAACAATTAAAAACAACACAATAAAAAAAAGTTTATTCAAAAACACTATAAGATAATGAACATTTTTTATCATAAATGTTAATAATATAATTTTTTTTAGCGATTATTCAAAAATAATTATAAATAAAATATATATATATTAAATTTTAGTGCATGCAACTTGTTTTATTAATTATTTTACTTAACATTGCATAATTATTAATATTATATATTAAAAATCTTATTAAGCTATTAAAAAAAAAATGTATTTTCTATAATATGTATTGGACCAACTTACGACTTATCATTACTACTATTGCTTAATTATTTTTATGATATAATTATATAAAAATGATTTTATTAACATTTATAAAATATATTAAATTTAAAGTATTTTAAATAAATTTACTGTATTACAGCTTTTAATGTTGTAGATGGAGTTTTAATAGAAATGTGTTGAAGTCTATGGCATATTGAGCAACAATAATATTTTTAAAAATCTGGTATCTAAGTGTATAAATATGTGATGTTCTATATTCTATAGTCTATTATAAAAATCAGCTTAATCTATGCAGTATACTAATAGGAAACTAAATAGCTAAGTATTAATAATATCAATAAATTATAAAATATTCTTAGAAATAGAGATTGTCAGACCAGAGTCTTTTATCGGAATTGTTTTTTTTTTTTTGATAGAATGGTTAATGGTTAAATTCAATTTTAACATATCCATCGTTACAGTGACTTATTCTATAACTAGGTACCTCGAAATAATTGAAATACTTTAAAACATACTACAGGTACAGCATACCAAATATCTCGATTTTACCTTAAGTGAGTAAAATATTATTCCAGTTATATCCTAGTGTGAATCACTATAATACATAATAATTATGTAGCATTTATAAGTAAGTATAATTTATTTTTGAATAGGTATTTGAAAATATTTATATTAATACAAATGCAACAAAATATTTTTGGTGGTTTGATATTAGATCATTACTCATTAGTAAAGGAATTCATAACATTAACATTCTGATTTTACATGTCTAAAACTATACTCGCCATAACTAATATTTTGTAAAATTAGGTATTTACATCAAAATTCACAATTTGGTAAATAAATATAACTTAACAAATGAAAAACAAATATAGTAACGTATCGATGAAAAAAATTGCAAAGGACCAACACCGAAAATAATGAATAAGTACGAAGACTTTAATTTACGCAATAGATTTTTAGTTTAAATTCTAAAAATATTTTCGGTTAATTATTTTCAATTATCGAGAATTACATAATAACATAATGTATACATATAGATAAATAGAGTACGAAGTTCCCGAATTACTTACGTTTTAATTTGATTTGGAGTTCTTAGTATTTCAATGCAATTGAAATTTAATATATTTTAAGGGTACCTACTTGCGAATAAACTTCAGAAGTGGAAGAATTTAATTAGTAAAATAATAATGTTCCAAATAATTTCTAAAGATTGTTCTTCCATATCAGCAGTTCATAGTTGCGTCAATTCAGAATAAAGTATTTAATAAATTGTTAAATTCCTTCATAATTAAAATGCTACATTGATATATTATTACTTTCCACATCAATCTATATTGATTGGATAATATAGGTATGATATAACCAAACAAAATCACACACATAAGACAAAATTTAATCGAGTCACTCGTTTTGCACAGTTCATATTTATTTTTTGTTTTGAATTCTTAAAAATTAAATAACAATTATTAAGTCATGAAACGTGTTATTTTTGTCTGTGTGACGGAAGGAGGTAGGAAGTATATTAAATCGAGTTATATTCAAATTAAATGGATGCATTTTTAAATTCAATCTCATTCAGTAATTTTAATAGCAGGTAATACATATCTATAATAATTTTCAACGAATTTAAAGCTGAGTTCTTGGAAGTATTTTATTAATTATTATAAATGATTATTAAATAAATACCCAAAAATAATTGAGAATTATAATATTTTTTTTTTTTTTTTAATTATTCGACTATATTATATTCATTGTCAGTGTCAAATACAGATTAAATATTTTTAACGTGTATTATTTCTTTTTTTAGAGACTATCCGATAATTTATATTACAGAGTGATGATATATTTTGATAATTCATATTAATAGTTTATTATAAACATTAATAATAAATCGATATTTTATTTTGTCACATAAATTATTTCACGAATAATTTAAATCCCATTTTAAATTATGGATGCCTCTTATATATTTTTAATAGATTAATATTAATATTTTGGTTACTACTTTATTTATTTTAACAACTCTAATTCACTCTACTTTGGATATTTTGCTTGATGAGTAATTTAATAATTTAATTGTTTTTATGTTGTTTTATTTAATTATTTCTAATATATATATTTAAGATGGAAATTATTAAGAAGTTGGTATAAGCTATAATGAATTAAATTTTATACACATAATATTATGTGTGTTATAAAATTTCTATAAAAATGTTACAAATATTATTGTTATATTGAAAAATTGTCTGCTAGCTACATCAAAACCGTTTTAAAATCTAATATTTAATAAATATATGTTTTTTATAAGCTAAAAGGTTTTAGGTTAGTTTTTTTAATACTATAGTATTTTGTAAATTGTCTATATAAATAGTATAAAGCTATGAATAGTTTTAAACTAATTGGATTCTTATTAAAATAACTTGGATCAATATTAGTTAATTTAATTTAATAATTATTTAGATTTAAAGCAATTTTGACTAAATTTAAAAACATCAGCTTTACTTTGATGTGTAGTCAAAGAATCAACATAGAAAATATACATTCCCGATCAAAAACATTCAAAAGTTAAAAAAGTAACATTAAAGTAAAAATATTTTTAATTTTATGTTAAAATGATTTTTATATGATTTTTTGGTATAATTGGTGTAAATGAACCAAAATTTTGTGCAGTAGTCTACCATTTAATTTCACATGTCATAACTTTAAATTACAATAAATAATTAATAACTTATTTGAAATTTCATTTTTGTATATCAATTCTTTTTAGACAAAAATGTCAATTATTTATTACTTGATTCAAACATTAAATATATTTAAAGTATACATTTAATAGTTAAAACATAGTTACTTACATAATTTTGATTAAAAACTTAATAATTTATTAAAGTGCTATCACTATTTGATTTTATTTTATATAAGCATACTTCTGATTACACCTTATATACATATATACATATATATATATATATATTATAATTATTATTTTAATTTGATTCGATACAAAAACAAGTTTATTTATTTAATTTAATTGAATAATTAAAAATTATGGTAATAATATTAGAAATTCATATAAAAAAAATATATTATAGCCCTGCAAAAAAGATTAATTAATTAATTTGTTTGGCATAATTGGTAACTGATGAATATAAACTATATATACGAGTACATAAGACATATATAAATGTATCATAATATATGCATATATTAAAAAAAAATGAAGCTGTAAGTGACAAATAACCATTAAATATCATTAAACAATAATAATAGTAATCATAGTAATAATGTAAGTTAACACAGCTGGATTATTAATTTTACCTATATACATTTATAAATTCATATTTAATTCTCATATCCATAGCGTTTGAAGTAGTATATTGTTAAAACCCTTCAGGTCTTATTAGATCATATTTTACTTTGAATGACATATCCGCAATCACAACTTAGGGATCGGGATCGATCCCCATTTAAACACAATATATTTACATCTTCTATACCTTGTTCGAATATAGTATATAAATTACATTTAAAGTAGTCCATTCCTTTTGAGTTAAATTAAACCCTGTGGATAATTGTGTGAGGTCTATATTATCTTATAGTTGAGCCAGGTACAACCATTTTATTCCTTACTATAGGTAGTAATAGAGCTAAAATAAAAAATTGGTTTGTTGAGATCAACGGCTATTTTCTTAAAAAATTATCCAGGTTTTAGTTTTTACAAATATTTCAGGGCTAATGAAAATTAATTAATTAGTAATGTTGAATTTGAGATGAATTTTTTATCAATGAGTAATTTCAAAAAACGTTAACGTAGTACTTTCACCCTGGGAAATATTTGTACAAATACTGACAACTAAAACTTTAACAACTTTTTGGATACCAAAATTGTGATTAACATCAGCTTTCGAATCATTCTTAAAAAGTTAATAATATTCCTTTTTAACATCCCAAAAAAATGTTCATTAATACGTTAGGTTGAGGTGCTTTATGACTGTAAACTCATAAATAAATAGCACATAAAATATTATTTGCATAAAATAATTTTAGATATGTATATCGAGTTCAAATAATCTTATATCAAACACACACACACACAAAAACCTAACAGAAAATTATTTAATTATAGTAAACATTGTGAATATTCTATTTATTTATTTTATTACATAAATGTTATAACTTATTTTCATGTTTTTAACAATCATATTATAATGATGTATAAGCTTCTTATTGTCTGTTGTATGATAATCGTTTATAATTTTTATTTTATTTCAATATAATTTGTATTTTATTAAAATATAGATAATTGCAGCAATCAGTGGATGTCGTTTGCAATATTCCATACTTAATTGTGTTTTGGAATTAAATTCTATATATTACGAGTATAATAATTTAATAGGAAATAAATCAAATTACATTATAGCTTATTTTATAATGCATAATCCATACTAACTTATAATATAAAAACGTGTATTCTTTTATCATATAAATTTCTCTCGTTTTTAAAATAATCTAATCTATAATATAAAAAAACTTTACCTAGTTTTAATATTGTACAGTGATAAATATAAAAAGGGGTAAAGTACATAATTAATCGAATGTAAATTAGATTTTGAGCAGGAGTATCTATTTAGTTTTTTTTGGGATGTAGAGACTAATAATACAGAAAATAGATACATTTTTGCAAAAATATTGTACTCTAAAATGTCATTGCATGTATATCCATGTATATCGTATAAAGTATAAAAATTTACGTTAAGTTTCAAATCTCCACGAGTAATATTTTTTATTATTATTAACAATAAAATAATTAAAACTATTATTTTTTGTTTAAATAATACTTTGATTCGTCCTAACTTTAACATGATACAAATTTAATTAATCACGTATAAAAAAATTACGATGAACCTTGCATTAAATTTTCAAAGTTTTTGACCGACAAAGAAACGAAACAATTTCAAAACAGAGTAAACATAGTTTGAAAATTTGCATATGTATGGAAATTCTAGTATTTGATAAACATTTAGAGTAGGTATTTACTGTTATTTGTTTTTTAGTTACACTAAAAAAAAAAAAAACAAAACAAAATAAATATTGTCTAAAACTAGAGTTTCAACGAAAAATTTTCCCGTTTATTTTGAAAAATATTGGTAACTATCACGTTTAACTTCTTAAGTACCTATCAACTTAATTAAATTTGCTACCAAAAAACCACTCACAAATTTAATAATCTAGACATTCAATATAAAAAAAAATATACATTATAGTAAAATCAATGCATTATTCATCGATTCGTTTAAAATTTAAAATATACAACTTATTAAAAACATTGCTATTATGCTGTTCTAAAAAATAGGTAATTATAACCCATAGAAGCTCTGAAACTGATTAGGTTTATCGTTATAGGTTATGGATAGATTACAGATAGATAAGCTAACTATAATTATTTTACGTGTATAAGCTTTGTATCTAAAATTAACTAATATTACTATTTCTCGACTGTATACCAAGTCAGTTAGTTTAACGTACCAATCAATTTATTATACAACCATACTTGTTAGATAAATTTAATTTATGGGTATTATTTAAGATATGAATTCAATATTTGACATTGTTACATTTATAATGGAATAAATAGTATTACAGTACATAATTAATACCATATGATTATTATATCAAAATAAATTCTAATAAATATTAATAAATCAAAAATTGTAATAATAAGTTGTTTAATTTGTATGAATACATATTTATAGATAGATATACATTATTATAAAATAAAAATATGAATTTAAATGTAAGAATTGTTTTTGTAAAGTTTTATGAATCAAGTTTAGTATTATATATATATATATATATATATATATATATATATATATGTATGTATGTATGTATACAATATGAATATTTATAACTATAGAGTAAATTAATTAATAAAATTTAAAACTACTTTTAATCTCAAATTGACAATTTCAAATAAATAATATTAATTAGGAAACATTTCACAGACATAATTTCTTCAATTGTAAAATTCAAATTCACTGATATTAACCATTGTGCAAATCAAAAAAATTATCATAGGTTTAAAATTCAGATCAGTGATATGCGTTTAAATTATAAATAATACATAAACATAATTAATATAATAGTATTAATTTAACAATTTATTCATAAAAAAAAGAAGTTTTTACATCTGCGTCGTATAATAATACAGTCATTACCATTTTTAATAACAATCGTATTGTTATTTTTTAATGATAAATGATTAAATTAATTCATTGTGAATGTAATAAATACGGAAAATGATGTAAATTAATCACAGCTATATTATATTAATGTGTTTTAATTGTATGACTGTACATTATGCATTTTAAATAATAATTTTTGCAGAAATCATAAATTACAGAAAAAAAACAATTATATATATATATAACACCTGTTAGTATATTTTAGTGAAAATAAATAATTATTTTAAAAGCTTTAAATTAAAATAATTTTTGAATTTAATAATTATTAAACAATTTTAATATTTATTTATGCATAAAATATATATACGAGTATAAATAGTATTTTATTGTATCAAATAAAAGCAATGGTGGATCAAAAATTGCCATATTTTGTATTTAGTTCTAACAAGTGAAAACCAACCAATAATTGTTCAAACTCTGAAAAATTACGACATCAAATTTATCCTTATAATGTTTAAGAGTAATGTATGAAACTAGGTATTTTATTATTTCTGGATTATTGAAGATGCTTTTGGTACCAATGGTCGGGGTCAAACTTTGTAAGTTGATAAAACAATATAAATGCTTTTATTAAAAATAGTGGTTAAATGTAAAAAAAAAAAAATTATCGTAGTAACAATAATGGTGAAAAAAAATCATTCGTAAATCAATCAATAATATCAATTTGTTTTTGTTTGCTAAAATGATAAAGAATTTATTTGAGAATTTTGTGTATTTATTGCAGTTACATCACAATATTAATGTATAAAACACACCTGCTTAACATATTGATTCAATAATAATCTATATTATGTTTATTATAGACGAAAAAGTGACTTGTGAATTTCGTCGATTTATCTACACAATCTGTAAAGGTCTACAGAAAGGTCCAAACTAAAATGACAATGCAATGTAATTTCTGCAGTAAAAAGAATCAATATACGACGACCTAAATCTATTCAATTATGTATAAATCAATGTAGTTTTTAAAGTTACATTGTTAAAGTAACGCTATAGTATGTACAGAATGTTTTTCGTTTGAATAAAAATATATTTCATGATATTACCATGTACAGTGTATACGTTACCGATAATGTACTTAGGAAATTTATTGAATTCCCAGTCATATTATATATATATCAGACATGTTTTAGTAGTGTTTTCATTTGTACATACATGATACACTTTCTGTCTATTGGAAATTTCAAGAAGTTCTCTAAAGAATTTAAAAGTCGTACAAAACAATGAGTTCAATGAATACAATAAACTTATTACTTAAATTTTATAAAACGGTTCAAAGAACAAAATAAAAAAAAAACCCAAATAATCGGACCATAATATTATCCATTGTAAGTATTATTCATTTTATATTTGGCATTCGATGAAATCTTTAGCCATTGTGTAATTTTAATGTTTTTCTTTCGAAATGATAACATTTTATAAAATACTTAAAATACTTAGAAGTTTTATATAATGCTGATTTTTTTTTAAATATTTTGCTGGTATTATTTTAATAATAAATAAATATTATATCTTTTAAACTTTTTAATTGGCTTTAAATGCAAATAATATTGAATATTTAGTTTATACTTTCATCTTACAAATTGAAAGCCATTATTTTAATAATTATTTTTAGTTACAAAATTTTAAGTATTTAATGTAAAAAAGGTGAACAATTGGCTCCGTTCTGTTACACCGTAAGCAGGTTTCGAAGAAGTAGAAGTATTAAATTTTGAATTTAATATGATATACCATTGTATACAATAAATTATTATAAATTATTTTACAATAAATTTAACGGTTGGTTGATTCAATTTTTACTAAAAACATTGCTTTTATTTTATTATTAATGTTCAATAATTATTGAATAATAAGTAAATAAATATATGCTTAATTTATATTATACCATATTATTATAATTAATATTTAAGTTAATACGAACTTAAAAAAAAACAGTGTGAAAATATTTAAGTATAAGTAGTAATATTTTGAAATCATTTTTCTACTTGTTTTGAAAATTACAGTGTATACTCGTATTCATTATATAGATATAAGTTTTTTTAAGTCCTCGTGAATAATGTTTTTAAACAATAACAACTTTTAAGCAAGCTCCCAAATTCTTATTTTAATAATTAAACTACAATTGTATTTTATCTATTGAAAATATATAATAAAAAATAAATATTTAATTTCATCAAAATTTGTAATTTAAATTTCTATATAAAAAAAAAGTTGTTTTTATTTACTTTTCAGATTTTGTTTAAGTTCAGTATGTTAACATCATATACAATTTTCAAATCTTAGCTATACAAATTGAAAATTACCTAAAAAAAAAAAAATATATATGAACCTACTGTATTATACCAAAACTAAAATATATAGCAATATAAAAATAAAAAAACATATCACAAAATATTATAAGCCTTCTCCACTCAAAATTGTTTCTGATATACAATGATTTACTATGGAATTTAAATTTAATACATCCATAATAGTGACCCATTTGATACCTAATGTATATCAGAGTAGTACATCACTATCCAAATTTTTTTAAATTATAGTAACTTAGGTTACTCATTTAATTATGAATAAACTTAAACCCAAGCTATGACCTTTTTTTTTTTTTGGTTTTAATGGATGAACTTTTTTAAGTTTAATTTGAATGTATTGATTGTTACTTAAAATTGGACCCTAATATAAACAAGAAATGAAGGAGGACTATCGTAGTTATAAAAATACGATAAAACTTTATGCAATTAAAAGTTTAAAAATGAATAAATTTTAAATTATAGCACTGTTATAAATGGTGTCAAGACAATTATATTTTTGAGAGTTAAATATATTATTTAATCCATCTCTTCTCTCTTGTGTTATTCACATCAAACTTGAAGTTTTTACATTGAACTTAACACCAACAAAGTGTTTTTTCAGCATTGTTAATGCCATTAAATATACAATCTTATTCTAAACACGAATTTAACTAATTTGTTTTGAAAAGGACATTTTAGGATGTATAAAAACTCGTCTATTTTAAACAATCTCAACTACGCAAAGGATTAAGTTCTCTACTTTAATTTTCCTAATGCATTTTTGTAATATAGTTTTACAATGCAATAATAGTGGTCCTTATTAATTAACATGATGACTATTTGTAGTATAAAATTATTTGTGAAATACATTTAAAAGATATACACACAATTTATATATATATATAAATCATATTATTATTAATTAAGTTTTAACTTATATTTTTAAATTTATATTATTTTTCTGTCATTGACTTCAATAATATGTTATATAATTTTAAAATTCACAAACTATAAGATGTTTTAATTTGAAGAAGTATAACTCTATTATAAAAATTTTACCAAAATACATTAATGTTTTTTTTATTTCTATCGAGTTCTATAGAACTATCAAATAATTAAAAAACCAAACCATTTTTATAATAGAAATAATTAGGTTTGTAATAAATAAATGCAATTTTATAGCAACCACGTGAAATTATCATGATTTATTATACAAACACTATTAACGATTTTACCTGGTATTATAAAAAATATATTAGTTAATATTTAAAACAAAACGCCTAAAAAAATTCCTACTATTTAAGATTATGCTTTTAATTTTAATACGATGAGGCTTAAGCTTAATATCTGAAATTGATTATGAAGAATGATAATTGTGCATCTGTATTTGTATTTGATATAAAATACGTCTAAGATTCTCTAAAGATGATGATGTCATCTGCGTACACCAAAAACCTATTATTTCCAATTAAGTTAATTTCCTTGTTGTTAAACGTTTCCTTTATTACTCTTTCTAAGTCAAATTTAAAAGATCTAGAGGACAGCGTATCTTTTTTTATCCTTTAACAAGATGATTTGATGTTTTTTTTAAGTAACGTATTTTGCAGAAAGTGTTCAAGTTACAATTTCTAATTATTCTTACAAGTTAACTTGTAAAATTGAAATCTTCAAGCACTATCTATAATAAGCTCCTATTAATGCTGTCATATATCTGCTTAAAGTTGCTAAATATTATGTATTAAACCTTATCAAGTTAATAAATATTATATTATAATATTTTTTCACCATTTTTCGTTCAATAAATAAATGGCCACTGATACATTTTCCTTTCCAGAATTCAGATTTACCACTACCGATTATCTTTGAGGTATACTTTTCTATTCTAATGAATTTACCGATAAATCATACTATATAAGTAAGAAATGTGGCTTGGTGTGGCGCGTTGTCTGCTACCAGTCGCGGAATGCGACTGAGAGTAAGTAACGGCCATAGCTACTAGTTCCCGGATGGGTGACCACTCGGGATCATAGTGGTTAAAAACCTTGCCACACATACACGTGTTTGCTATCAACCGTAACAATCGTAAAAATACAACCTACCGTACCAACCTTACCCCTTACTATAATCATAACCCCTACAAACAGCTAATGGCCCTAGTTGCCGGGTTTAACTAATAAAAAAAAAAATAAGTAAGAAATATCCAGTAAATGTATTCATCTATAGTTTCCGGAATTAGTTAAATCGCCTAAATATGAGACATAGGACAGCTATAATTTAGTCATTTTTTTTTTCACTCTTCTGTATAATATCGAAAATAAAGTGATTAACGGTTTAAAATAAAAAAAAATTACCAGCAATTTTGATAAGTTCTGAATTTATTTTGTTTTATCCTACTGCTTTGTTGTTTTTTAAAAACTTAGTTATTATAGCTAAATTTATTCCATACTGAGTATAGATAATTTAGTTTCAGCAGTTTGAAACACTAGCTATCCATAAAAAAGCTGTAGTTGGTGTTTTTTTCGTTACTGTTATTAAAAGAGTTATCGAAATACTCCTTGAAGTTTTTTAAAATCATCTTAGGATTTAATACTAGATAACCATTTTTATCTTCCATAATAGTTTTCCGTGATATACACGTGTTTATATATTTATATATTTATATATATATTACTAAGTACTAACCCTAAAAAAATTAATTGGTCTTCTACATTCACACTAAGTTACTCAAGTATAAAAATATTCTGATACTAAATGTCTATTACATATTAACGCATTGCAAATTTTAAATACTTAATATTATTATTTTAATAAATAAAATTCATAGATTTGTGCTACTATAATATTTTTTGGAATAATAATCAACAAAGCGTAATGATAAAATGATAAAGAAAAAAACATTTTTCACAATAATCCCCACTATTTGTCTTGTGGTTAAATTATATAAGCACAATGTCTTCTATATTCTAGTGTATTCCAAACCATTAACAAAATATACATGAATTTAATAGTTGTGTGCTTAATACAAATCATGTTTAGTTATATTTACTGAGATAGAAGAAATAAAAGGAAAAAATAAATAGTACAGTTACTCCGTATTGTGAATTCCATTGAATATCTAAAATTTTGAAACGAGACAGTGTTATCTTATTTTTATGCATTTAATATTAATGATCTAACAAATAAACAAGGAACACAAACGTTTGTTCACGTAGGGTATTAATGTAGTATATAGATTCGGAAGCAATAAATAATAATAAATCATTGCATACAAAAAACGATTCGTTCAGTTAAAATGTAAATCCCCACACTTGCTAAGAATATTCCAATATATTTTTCAGTTGGTTTGTACTTTTTCAAACATATACAAAAACTGCGAGTAAATAAAAAATAATACAAGCTCGAGAATACAAACAAATCAGTTTCTATTAATAGACTTAAATCATATTTATTTTTTGTTCTTAATACAATATTAGTTTTTGATAGAATCAATAAATATATTGATTTTACAGTAATGTTTGTTTAATTTTTTTGCGTTTATTACACACAATAATTAGAGGAAAAATCTTTCAATTTTTAACCTCAAAGGGCGTTATACATACAAAATTAAATCTGGTTTGTATTATATTAAAAGTTTACAGTATATTTGTAAAACCAATACATTTATAGGTCCACTATACAGTAGATTTGTTGTGTGCATCTTGTAATTCAATAAGTCAATTGCATATACTTAATTGGAATTTAATAATAAATTATTGTACACGAAAAAAATTTATATTCAAATACTTATATTACTAAGTCTATAAAGTCTAAAAACAATTTTAAGAAGTAGATATTATGTTTATAAATTATAATTAATAATAAATCACTAATATATTTTAATATACAATACTTTTTTTATTTCGGATATACCTAATCGAGTATCCACAACTTTAGTTATTAATGTTTTCTCAAGAAATTCGAATTTATTTTGTATTATTTAAATGCAATAAATTCCTATGGCTTTAAAAATAATAACAAAAACTTAGATATGTATGATATGTATAAATTTATTATTTTTCTAAACACTCTTAAAAATGGATGCTCAGAATAATATTAAATACAAATCATATCCCTATGGGTTATAAAAATCCACGACCAAACTTTTGCTATAAATACTTTGATATAGTCTGAAAAACAATAATAAGTTTCCTATAAAGTAATTTGTTTTATGATGGTAATCAAATGGTAAATCCACAAAAGGAAAATAATTGTAGTACTTATTATAATTATTACTTAATTGGTGTACTTATTAAGTGCATTTTTAAATTGTTTGAAAACAATTTTTTAAAGTTATTATCTTAAATTAATTTCATAGAATAATTCATTTTTTTTATTATCTTTAACTAAAATGATAAATCAATAAAATTCAAAATTTTATCATACCAAATAGTTTTTTTTTTTTTTTAAGTTAGGAAATATTTTTGTTTATACAATCTACATGTATTTACTCGTAATTGCTCTGTTTCAAATAAAAAAAAAATGCTTAAATTACATTTAAAATGTTTAACAAATTATTTACAATAAAAGATTATAGTGCCGTCTTAAAATTAAATTATTATAATATAAAGAAAATTTTAAAAATATTTTTAAGAACCATTAAATTTATTTTTATATAATTTGCAAGTTTGAATAGAAATACAATTAACAAATAATTTTACTGTAGTATAATGTAAAAATAATAATTATTAATAATTTAAAAATAATGTATTTATATAAGTAGACAATATCAATGATATTATTTCGTTTACATAAATGATCTGTTCAACATAAAGCATTTTCTTCGTTATATAATACTATTTATGGTATAAATACTAAATATTATCAAGTTTTAAAAAAATTATAATATTTTGCGGTATGATATAAAATAGTACTACTGATAGATTTTAGTAGCTATTTTATTACACTAATTACCTATTTATAGTGCATAAAAATGTAAATAAATCGTGTAAAATAATATCATGACAAATTTTAAAAATTAAGCAAAATATAATATTCGTTTGGTTAAGTTTAAAAATAATAGTGAATTGCTTGCACCATTAGTTATAGAGGAAAATTAACTAGTTTATATAACTGTAATTTTATACCTTTATAATTATTATTAATTAACCAACTACATATATTTAATTCTCACAGAAAAAATATATTGAAATATAGGTATTTATGTGGAGTTAAGTACAAATAATTAAATTTTGTATAAACAATAATTTAAAAAAAAAGACAAGCACATATCTTGATTGTTGCTACTTTAATCAATCTATATAACCATAGTATATAATATAAAAGCATCGTTAAGTATCTAAAGACTTGAACCTAACCTATAGCCTAGTTATTTTTGTCTTTTGACCCACCAAATCTTCACCCTGTCTAATTATACTGTTGTCCGCCACGACAATGTAATAAACCCGATAATAACGCTGAAGGTTTAGTAGAAGCGTTATATAACATATTCTATATGGATATTACTTAATATTTATGCCATACAATTATCTTACTAAAGTTTTAGTTGAATTTATTTAAACCTATAAAATTTAATCATTAGTACTGTACACGTATAAAATAAATTATAAATTGGTAAGCAAGCGTTAGAGAGGAGTATAAAGTATTCGATATTTCTACAAGGAACGTGTTTGTAATATAGGCGTATAAAATTATATGTTCATATTTTATGAGAGGTTCAGCTAATATCGAGAAATGAACATAGTATTTCATTGATTTTGTGGTAATTATATGGAGGCTCTTTTAAGGATCGTTTTAACGGTATCTCATATAATACCGCAAAACACTTGCGGTCGATGACGCAAAACCAGTTGATTAGATATAGATTGATATCTGCAAATAATATTCTATCATTAATCAGGCTAAATGAAGAAATAAAAAACAGCAGTTTTAACTTATCTAATCGATATTTATTACAAATGTTGATAATCTGGAACATATAGTCTGTTTCGACGCTTTCAAATAAATCACAGTATAATTTTTTAAGTTTTAAATTATTTCCGAAGAGCAAAGATTATGGTTATTTCTAATATATTATGTTACTCTGATGATGAATTTTAGATGTTAGCGTATAGCATTATTAATGACCAGTTTAACAATTTGTCACTTAACTGTGGTTACGACAAATTAACCATTTAGCAAAGTCTAGTCTAATCTTGATTTATAAATTCTATCTTATCATTTTGTCTTAATGTATAAAATATTCTCTAATAATATTCAAAATCTAGAATTTAAATAGTCGTAGTCTGATCATTTACATTTTTATTTAGGTTTAATTAATATTCAGTCGATTGGGAATTTGGTGGATACTGCCAATTTCTTTTCTAACCTAACCTATTTATGATATTAAAATGGTTTATTTTGATTTGGTTTTTATCATGTTTGTTCTTTTTCTTTCTAAATATTCTAATTTTGATATTACTTATGTTGAACATAGTTTATTCTTATTTGGTAATTTAAAGTTAATTAGTTTATACTCCCGACACCCACATATTTAGTGGTTTTATTTGAGCTTTTTTTTTAAATTAATAAAGCTTAGCTTTGTATTGTATATTTTTAAGTCAAGTTGTGTAGTTATAACGTATCGAGTTAGTATCTAATTTCTATTCTTAAAAACGTTTTCAAGCTTATTGAGTCTATTTCTTACGTTAAATTTAACCTTCAGTTAATAGCGAAAATTATGAAGAGTAACGTGGCTTTAGTCCCGGACGTTTAACATTGTCATGCAATAATATGCTTTCAGTAAATACGTAATAGATGCGTTTTCAGAAATTGCCTGTTTGATTTAATCTATTTAAGCTTTTAAAAATCCTCCGTTCGTGTAAATTATACAATCCTAAAAAATGCTTTTTTTTTTCACATAAGACCTATATTTTTTCGGCATCATTATGCACCAATAAACCATAAAATCATTTTTAGCTTTAGACCACGTCTTGTCATAAAAATAAGAGAAGAAGTGAACTTTGTAAATATTTGAATATATTTATTAGATTAAATTTGACTTTAAATGTATATTTAACAATAATTGTTATTTATTCTTTAATTATTAAAGAAATAGTAGGGGGTGGATAGAGTTGAGTAAAAATAATTTATATTAATTATAATAAAAATAAATACTAATGAAATAAAAATATATAGATATTTATAATATACAAATGACTTATGAAGCTTTGGCTAATATCACCCATTAAAAAATACTTCAGTTAAAAAAACAAATTATAAGCATGTGACTATTTTACTTCTGTTTCTACAGAGGTATATAAAAGCGTATTTTGGATCGAGCACGTAGCATTATTTCAGAAAATGGAGACTTTTTACTAATAATAATATCAATATTCTGAACAGCTCTAGACTAAAAATACTAACAATCCATGACCCGATGAACCAAAAATAGGGCATAACAAATTCGAAAATGAATAGATCGCAAAAGTATTATCAACAACCAAAGAAATTAGTTGAGATTTTTATCTTGGACAAAGAAATATAGAGTATATGGGTTACATGCAGCTATAGTTATTTTATGAATATAAATATATTGGATAATTTTATATATGTATTTTATGATGTAAAAAGATAAAGGAGGGAAAATATATATAACGAATTTTCAGTTACTAAAACAAAGTGAATAGTAATGTTAATACACAGCAAAGATAACATAGATAACTTAACCGAATAATATTGGAGAATATTAACTAATCTTGATGAGTAGCAAGCAAAAAACTTGACAACGTATAATATAGTGTTTCCGGTCGACGATAACAGCAAGACTACACAAAACATATGAATCAAACACATTATCAAATATCGCAACGTCAAGCCAGATGAAATTACGACTAACATCGAAGCGTGAAAGGATTAAAATATATGTAGACGATGACAGAGACAAATCAAACTTAAAATATTAAATGCACGATGGACAATAGCGGTAAAAACAGAAAGGCTATACAACATGGTGTTATTTGTCTTTAATAATATTTAGCAAACTAAGTGTGAAATTATATACACATATGTATTTGTGAACAATGACAATTCAATCATTAATATATGTATGTAAAATATAAAAAAAGTGATTGTGGTAATGTAAATCATAAAAATTGTATTGATACAAATACCTATTATATGATAAGTAGTATTATATAATAATTTAAAAATTGTGAAGATTTTTTTATATATTATCCGAAGGTTGTGATAATTATTAAATATAAATAAATATTTACATTTTTAGGTAAAAATGTATTTATTTATTTATTATTTTTTTTTTTTAATGAATATATATATATAAAAAAAAAAAACAAATAATAAATAAAAAAAATGTATATGTAATACCTATTTTAATTAAAATATATATAATTAGTTTGTGATCATGGAATATTTTTGAAAAAAAAATCGTTCTAGAAAAACATTATATTTATGTTAAATATTAATGCGCTATTCTATATTAACTTTGACTTGTTTGGGATAAATTTGTTATTTATTTTTGATTTTTAAATATATGCTAATATGCTAACGGGATATTAATGTAAAACCTATGTAAATTTGATAAAATTGAATTTTTACAACAATTTTATTTACTTAACTTCTAAATATAACTAAAATATACCATTATTAATTATTATCTAATGTTAAATTTTAAAGGTTCCTTGAAGTACAGCTAGTAACATATTAATATATATAACAAGTAAGTAGTATAATTTGGACAGTTCTGTCACCTGATCCCGCTGATCCTATTGTTTAGTAATTAGCTCACCGCTGATCCGTATATGACGTATATTATATTCCCCCACCTTACCACACCCATCAGCGACGCTACCACCCGATTCGCTACGTAACCGATATATATTTTTTTGCGCACGCACATAATACCTTCGTGTCTGACATTATCAGTTATTACAAATATTCTTATCAAATAAAATGTTATAATTTTTTGCGCACGTGCATATCACCTACGCGCCCGATTTTTAATTATCAATGTTATCACACTGCATAATATTTAAAATGTAGTCAACAGTCAACACTATTGTATTTAAATGCATGCTAAATAATATACATAAAATAATATTTATATCCCATAATCAAATAAATATTCGAACAACGTATAGTTCGGTCCTCTTATACGTGGGAAAATAATATACAAAAATGTGATTAAGTATAGAAAACCCATTAGTAAAATGACAATTTCCGTTATTTCTTAATAGGCTAGACATCGTGAATATGTGTAATGATTAAAATATAATAAAAATGATCATTATCATTGACATTGAAATGTCATTAGCATCACAGTTTCTATTTATACAGTTCCTTATTCGACTCTTATACCTGAGAAAATAATGTACAAAAATTTGATTAAGTATAGAAATCCCCGTGGGAAAATGGCAATTTCTATTGATTCTCAATAGGGGGAGGACATCTTGAATATGTGTAATTATCGAAATATAATAAAAACGATAAAAATATTTTCACTTAAATATTAGTAAAGGATGTTATTTTTATTATCACGTCTTTAATCCTTCTACAGTCTTAAACCGTTGTACACGTATATTTTTTTTTTGCTCTCTAATCTTTAAAATATTTTTTCCAAGTTTTTGTTTTTCTGTTTATATTTTTGTTCAACACTGTGTATTTTACACAATTTAAAAATGTTTAATTGTGATCAATGTCCATCCACGTCAACGCGTAAAAGCAATTTGTCTACTCATCAAAAAAAGCATGTTGGAGTTCGTTTTCCGTGCACTGTTTGTGCGTTAACGTTCACTTTCAAAACTAGCTCGGACAAATACATGAGAAATACACATGGTCGTTTGCAACAATCGTTGCTCAACCAGCACGAGAGAGTGTCATAAAGTTTGCCTCTCGTATTATCCGTTTTGTTAACCAAGGTGATATCGAAATTGCATCTCAAATTTTTGTTCCTGATGTACCAGCCGGTGCTTCAAATACATTAGTCAATGATTTTCTATCGGATGATATTTGCATGGTAGCTATGGATGAATTTGAAAATACAGGTTAGTTTTATTTTTAATATTATAGGCGGAATATAACTTTCAAAGATTCGTATAAATCATTAAATTTATTTTAAGTACAATAGTTGGTGTATTCCAGCATTGCATCTGTTGTTAAACCATTTGTTAGATTTAATTTTAAAGATTTTATATGATAATTATTTTATCATAAACGATACATAACATTTTTATATTATCATAGATATAATAACATAGGGAAATTAGTTTTTCTTTAGATTTATTTCATGAGTGTTTTTTTATTTTTTATTTTATTTTAATAGATTACACTACGACCGATAAGGGGAAAAGTTCCTCTGCCGCGTCAGCAGTTAGGTCAAAAAAGTACGTTTGGATTTAATGCATTCTCCAGGGTTTGTGAAAATCTCGTTGTCCGCGGCTCAAAAAGTCACCTGGTATTCCACAAAAATTATAACCTAACCGGCTTTGACACTCAAACTGAAAACTCACGTTCAGGAATATCCAATAAAATTTAGCATGGCAATAGTGGTGGCGGCGTCAGTGATGAGTGAGGTGAGGTGGAGGGATATAATATACATCACTTACATCAGCAGCGATCTAATTACTAAACAATAGGGTCAGCTAGATCAGGTGTATCAGTAGGATCAGGTGATATAACTGTCCAAATTATACTACTATAATATTATATAATCATTTGTAATTAAAATACATTAAATTTTTAGTATAAAAACAATATTACTAGGTATCATTAAACTACTGAGTAAAAATTTCATACGAGCTAGAGATATTTATAGACTTCTTTTTTTTTTTATTATGTTATATATAGCTAAACCATGTGTTAAAGGGAGAAAGCTATTTCTTTGAATTTACATTTTGAAGTACCTGTATATAATATAATTTCTAAAGCTAGTGAAAACAATGAAAAATACATTTATAACAATACATATTATGAACGCAACGATTTACATGGTAGATTATAATGACAAAACATATATTATAGGGCCTCATTAGAATTACTTTATCGTCAGCAACTTAAGTGATGCTTAGAAATTCCGTTTATTCGATAGTCATAACTCATAAGTATATACACGTACCTATCTCGCAGTAGGCTCCTTCAAAATTTTTATCACGACATTGACATTTTGGGCCATCGTCTGTAGATATGCAAATCCCACCATGTTGACAGGGGTCGTGTTTTTCGCAGGCATCCGAATTACCTCCACCACGGCGATTCCCGTTAATTCCTCCACTATTAGCCTGCAACAAAATATAACAACTTTTTATTATTTTTAATTAAGTAAGTTATTATGTGCCGAGTAAATTAAATTAAATAAACAAATAATTACAGATTATTTAACAATAAAAAAACAAAAAAACAAAACATATGTCTTCATTACGTATTCCCGTCCCTCCATGGACTCCATTACAATATAAATCAATATCTAAAATCGCACAATCACAACTTAATACAAAGTTTAAAATGAATTAGGTAATTATTTCAAACCCTAAATACGTGTGATAATTATTCTACACACCTATTCTTACAAATTAAAAATAATGATAAATCCTTAAAAATATATATTATACTATTATTTAACGTAAAAAAAAACAATCTCACAAATGTTTACTTTCTAAACGTTTAGTGAAGACTTAATGTGAGACAAATTAATGCATGATGACACATTTTTGTTTTACTGGAAACTAACATTGACTATAAAAACAATCACAAGATAAATGTCTGTGTTTTAATTGTTTACATAATTTATAAAACGTTACTAAAAAAATATCTATATAGAGCTATTGATTTTTTTTTAATTCCTAGAAAATATTAAATATATTTATTTAAAATAATATTTAAATATTAAAAAAAATCGAAATAACTATTTACGTTTGGTACACAAAATAATACATATAATTTTAAAATCAAGTTTATCAAAAACTCTCCATTAAATTTAAAATTACTATTGAATTTATAAAAGAAATAATTAGAATTAATAAATAAAAATAGTTATTCTGGTTGTAGTATTTTTTTTTTTTTAATATACAATTATTTCATTTTTAAAATTTTATTTTTTCATTATAGTTTTAGTTTTGCATTAAAATCAGGCACCAGCAACTAAAAAGTTTTTATTGTATGCTGTGAATAAATCAATACAATTTTCTTCACCTTTTAAATTTTTTTCTTTTATCACTTTTTTAAGTGGATGATGTTAAAGTAAGCCAGTAATTTTTTACTGTGTAGTGTTTAGAATAATGTAGTTAATATATACTCATTATTTCAATAAAAATATTTTTCACATAATTTTCATTCGAACTGAAACAATTTTTTTTTAAACTTTTATACTTTTTGAATAAAAACATACATTTTAAATTTAATATTCTTAAGTAGAGTATTTTGATACATAAAAATCGAAATTTGGATAAGCAGTTTATGGGTAATATGTATTTAAAATTAAATTGAGCCGAGTGTAGTGGTATGGAGATACTTTGCAATATGTCGGTCTACTACTCCGCTCAACTGCACTTTAAATACTTATTACTCATAAACTACTTGTCTGAATTTCGATTTTTATGTATCAAAATATTCCGAAAAATATTCTACTTCTAAATATCAAATAAAAAATGTATGCTTTTATTTGAACGAGTAAAAATACTTTAAAAAAGTATAACAATAAAAAAATATTTTCAAAAATGTTAATAGATTTTTAAATAATGAGTATTGTTTGATCACTTAGTATATACCCCGATATATACAAACAGAAAGTATTTTATTTATAATTAATTCAGTAATTACGTGAAAAAAATGTTTAAAATAATTTATTACAAAGTGATTATCATACATTAAATATGATTATATGTACTGTCGAAGCAATTAAATATGATTATTTTATAATATTATTATAGGTTAGGCATATAGCTAGTAATTTTATTGTTAATAGGTATATAACTACTTTATCGTTAAATTAAATTAAGCTTGAATGAATTTCAGTCATTTAAATATATAATACATAATTGCTGTTTCGTTGAAGACTATAAAAATTATTATATTAACCTACAGCTATATTTCTATTTAAATTTTATATTAAATTAGAGACACTTTAAAAATAGCATACAATATAGTATCATAGGTATAGGTATAATATAATAGGTATTATATTATGCATGTGCAGCAAATAAGAATGAGAAATGTATTTGCATTTTGCTCCGTTACACATACTTTACAAGATGATATGTTTAAAATGTTTATATATTTACGTTTTATTATCTACAATGGAGTTTTATATTAAAAAAAAAAATTAAAAAAATAATAGTTTACAAAAAAAGTTAATATTTATTTGCATAACTATAATTTTGAAGTGAATGCAATTTATTTGCATCAATTTGTAAATATATACTATCATAATTAGGTAACATTTTATATGAAATAAATATAAGCCATCTTATTTTTATTCAATTGATATTGATATTACTCATTAATTATATATTTTTACATAATAAAATACATTCGTAAATTTGATCTAAAATCATAGAATATTATATTCTATATTTTGATTGAAAACCATAGAAAAATGTTTGAATATATGTGAATAAAATGCATGAGCACACTATATGATGTAATCATACTATACATAAATAATATTCAAGTGCTTATTACATACATATTATACGTAGAAACATAATATTATAATATGTTAAAACATCAATATAATTGTTTCAAAAACATAATCGTTTAAATAAATTGAAAACATATTATATTTATTAGATTTGCAACCCATGCAATAGTAAAATATTAAATAGATTGGTGTACAGTGTATCACGTGGATAATTAATAACCTACAAATAGTTCATTTATTATATTAATATGCACTAAACGTAATCACTAACGTGGTTGTTGTAAGTGCAGTCACGATTCTTCAATATGTTCATAAGCCCCAATGTGTCTTCAATAAATTTAAAACCAACAGACTTATCTAACTTAACCATAAACGACAAACAGTGC
Organism: Melanaphis sacchari; assembly: GCF_002803265.2. NCBI lineage: Eukaryota > Metazoa > Arthropoda > Insecta > Hemiptera > Aphididae > Melanaphis > Melanaphis sacchari. Next base: position 1,340,705 of record NW_020271213.1, on the reverse strand, counting down.
ATTTATAATGCAAACATGTGTTGAAATAGAACAAAGGTTACTATTTCATGTAAAAATTACTGAAAATCTTTATATATATTTTTTTTTCTGCTTACAATTTAAATGGAATAAATGAACCATAAAAAACTATCTTTCCTGAATAGAGATTAGTACTTTTAATATATAGTTATGTAAGCAAAAAATATATAACAATAATTGACTAATTTTAGTTTTTTTTATAGTCTTACTTCATTGAATTTTATTTTTAACTATTAGGGTTAGCTTTATTAGATAGTATTGATTAGTGATAGACAACGCCATAGATAATTCAATACGATATCAATATAATGACACATTTTCGACACCGATATCGTTCTATGATTGTATGATATATCGCATATCGCAATATCAAATTTAATAATTTTTTTAGAAACACATTATATTTTTAGATTCTAAGCTTTAGTAAATTGTATTATGTGTGCTGTGTAATAAGCCATTAACTAATAATAAATAAGTAACAATATTTTTCAGTTAATAAAGTTTGTGTACGTGTCCCCAGGAAATGTAAATTATTATATAATTTAATTTTAAATTTCTATATTAGTATTACATTTTTTATAGCTTATAATGTTAACTATATCGATAAGCATGTTGGAAAAATCGGAACTATATCGATGTACAATATTATATCATTGCCCAACCAACATTAGTATTGATTTTTTAATATCATCATACGATAATAATACGTAATAATAATTCGTAAAATTGTTTGATAAACTCTGAAAATGTCGCTTTCCGCTACAAAGTATTTGAGTTATTATATCCAATGTGAATTTAAGCAATATCATTGAACTGTTCCAAATAATATGACTTTTTTTTTTTTTATCAATGTGCAGTTTAAATGCAGTTATCGTGGATAACAAACCACTCCATTATCCAGACTCCAATAATACCGAATTGTTTAATGGACTCGCGTAAAGCTTAATAAATAGTTTTTGGTCATTCGTTATCCATCGATTCCATCGAATAACCATTTACGTAAACCAATTCAATCTGATCGAATAATCATTCATATAGCAATAAAGTAATTGTATAGTATTTCAAAACTTGTTCAATGGTTAGTGATAGAATAATCCCACTAAAATAAGGTAATATAAATAGTATTAGGTACTAATATTTTCATATTTTGTTAAAAACGACATTATATCAAATTACAATATATGCTAATTATCGATAATTGCTCAAAAGATATATGACGATCAAGATATTTATTTTTTTATTAATAATTTAATGATGATTAGAAAAATATCAAAAAATTATGATTTATGAGGCTAATAAAATCGATTTTATTTTTCAACAATTTCTTTGTAATATACAATAACTAGCATAATAGTATTTTATATTTATCATCTTTAGTTTAATAAAACTATATGTATTAGTGATAATATTTTGAGTTACCTCATGCATTAATATTTGAACTAATGTATAATTATATAAGTAATGATGTAATATAAACGTATAGTGTATACGTTTAAATTACGTATTCAAATTTTCTTTTTGAATAAAAAACAAATTTTATTCGTTTAATTATTTTATTATAGTTACAATATAATTAACGTCATTTTTATTTTGTTTTACATATTTTATATTACTTATTTGTATTGCCTGCTAAGAAATAATTTTTACGTTATATCTTTAATTTATCATTAATTTATTTCAATAAAAAAGTTTCACATTTAAATATTTTGTTTAAAACTACAACTAGCTGGACTTACTTAATATATGATAATTTATAACATAAAACTAGTTAATAAAAATATTAAATGTACTACAAAATTTAAAAAACTAAAAATGTTTAAAAATAAAAATAGTTTTAGTGATAAAACAATTTTTTTTTTCATTTGATAAAAAAAAAAAATTGAAACTTTATTCATAGAGGAAAAATACTATTAGACAAATGTCAAAGCCTATAAGCATATAACATTTTTGTTATTTTCTTCAGACTCTGTTTGTGTATGTGAGTATGCATGTATGTATCTATGTATGTATACATAATATTCAAGTAAAATATACAATCAAAAATATGCGCTTGAAAACAAAATATTATCTGCTACTTTCATGGCCATAAGCATACACCTTACATTAGCAGCGTTTGACATCACCAACTCTACTCAATGCATTAATATTTTCTGTGTATATTATCTTTAAAAAACAAAAATAAAAAGGGAAAAAAAAATCATTAAATTATAATGATAAAAGCAAATGACTGTACTGAAGTGTACTAACAAATTATCAGCTGCCACACAATATTATACATTTATGATGTAATATAAACTAACACCGGATATAACATTATATCCACATGTACGAGTTTATATAAAAGTTTGTGGAATAATTAAGCATGTGGGTTGTTTATATTGAACAAGAGCCGTTTAATAAATACGTGTTTGAGTGTTTCGCTGAACTAGAAGTAATGAACTCTTTCGCAAATAACGTAGAAACAAGTTCGTATGGTAATTTTAAGGGTTATTATTATCATTATTTTCGGTACGAATATTGTTTTTATTTTCACACCACCGAGTTCTTAACAGAAATCACTCAGTCGCTGCAAAATGTTTTTTTTTTTATCAGCCGCCTGCCTTAATTGCTTCCACCACCTAGTATTGACGGTACCAAACAGGCATATGACATTTTTCCTTCCAGTCTATAGCAAAATGCCTTCTTTTATCATTCAACCAACACCTTCCTCTCATTACGTTAGCTAAACCGACATCCTGTCATATCTACTACTACCTCAATGTTAGTTGGTCTTAAGCAAAAGCATAAAATATAAAACAAAATTTATAATAAACGGAAAATAAGAAAGAAAATAACAATTCATATATTTCACTGCACGCGTCTTCCGGGTCGCCACTTTACTCTGCGTCAATAAACCCCGTTCACTACCCCGTCTCTCGCACATCTACTGCTCTTTTAACACTTTGATATTTTTATCATTCAACTCTACCCTTCTTTTTACACCCCACCACATCAACCTCTTATTCCATTCTTTTTATCATCGCCATTGACGACGTCATTTCTACTACTACTACTACTACTACTACTACTACTACTACTACTACTAC